>NC_050448.1:25897627-26214531 GCF_903995425.1 Onychomys torridus
TAGAAGGCAACATTTCATAACTGATGTGACACTTTGTGTAGCCTTGGATGTATAACTGCAAAAGAAAATTGCATTCAACATACAAAGCAGATGGAATCTTTAGCTCATTTTAGGGTACATTCACTTTGTGCTTTTCTACTTTGTTTTATAATTAAATCAAGTTAACATTCTCAGTCACTTGCTCCATGAAAACGTAATAGTCTTAACTACTTATTTTAAAGTTTTAATTTTCACGATCATTGCAAATGATTAATGCATGTATAATTTCAATAAATTTAAAAATTACAGTTATTGTTATTTATGTGCATTTGTGTGTGTCTGTGAATGTGTGCACAGGTGCCCATGGATGCCAAGAGAGGGCTATATTACTGTTGTTCTTGATCCAATGCCTGTGGGCAAACTCTTTCCTCATGATAAAATAATGAGCGCTCTTAACCATAGAACCAAGCTGCCAGTTCCTGCTATCTACATAGTCTGGGGAAATGTAAAATAAATAGTAACACTGAAGACATGAGGATTATTTTGAAAGCCAAGTTTTTACTTCCAAATTACCTATAAAATAGAAGTGTCTGAGCCCTTAATTTATTAGAACACTCTGGGAATTTACAAATACAGTTAATAAAAATGCTTTATAAAAATTAATTTAGGTATCTCTTTAATTTAGTAATGTTTCCCTAAACGTATTGGAAAGAATAGTGTATATTCTTCATTAGCAATTGCTTAAAAATCAAAAAAAAAAATCACTAAACATCCAGTGAAAATTTTCTAATTGATCTCTCCTTTATCTTGGAAGTTGCTGATTCTGACTTTCTATAGTTTTATTTTCAAAACAACAGAAAATTCATGTACTTTCTTTTATATCTATCAAACTGACTCCTTTTCAAAACTGTTTAAACTGATAATTTTTCTGTTATCCCAAGGGGTCTCTCTCTCTCTCTCTCTCTCTCTCTCTCTCTCTCTCTCTCTCTCTCTCTCTCTCTCACACACACACACACACACACACACACACACACACACTCTTTCTCTCTCTCTCCTCTCTTCTTCTCCCTCCCTCCATCCCCCTTCTTCCCCTTTCCTGCCACACCTTCCTACATCTTTCCCTCTGTGTATTTTGAGAAATGATTTTTACTATGTGGCTGCATATTGGCTTCAACTCATTAAATACACCATATCAGACTTGAATTTGCAACATTCTCCTTGCTCAGTAATTTCAGTCATTTGGATTACAGGTGTGAGCTACTATAACTCCTAGACCAGGCTTCCTTACAGCCACAGAAAGTTAAAAGCATGTGACCATAAAGTTGAATTAATCCAATAAGCACAAGAGGCTACTCTGTGCATCTGAAATATTTCTGTTGGTGTACAGTCTAGGGATGATGAGTATGGTAAAGCAGATCACGTGTCAGTGAGGGGATGATGAATGGAATCTCCAGTGGGAGATTCATAATCTTTGCTACTTAAATTACTGTGTCACTCTGTAATCACTGTTTTGACCCTAGCAACTTGGTATAATAGAATGCAGAATATGGAAGGGATAAGTGTATTCTTCAGAATGGGGCACTCCACATACAATTAAAAAAAATCACTCACTGGTAGAATTTCTGTTGCTTTGTTCCAGATGCCTTGTAAGATACATATTGCTATAGAAACTAAGTGACAAGGCATCACTGAACAAGGAAGTGCCCCAGGGTTTTGATTTTATTGTGATTGTTCACTGACCATTAAATCCTCTATACCATACACTTTTTTATTGTTGTTGTTTTTGCTTTTTGAGAGAGAGTTTCTCTGTGTAGCTTTGGAGCTTGTCTTGGAACTCACTCTATAGACTGCTGTGGGATAATGCTTTTGTACACCGGTTTAATAAAACACTGATTGGTCAGTAGCCAGGCAGGAAGTATAGTTGGGACAAGCAGACAAGGAAAATTCTGGGAAGGGGAAGCTGAGGAAGCAAGATGACAAAGCAGAACTGAGAAAAAGGTACCAATCCAAGTGACTAAACATAAATAAGAATTATGGGTTAATTTAAGTGTAAGAGCTAGTCAGTGATAAATCTGAGCTAATGGTTGAGCAGTTATAATTAATATGAGCCTCTGTGTATTTACTTGGGTGATGGGAATGGGAGAGATTTGTCCTGACCACCAGCCAGCAGGGACACAGGAAAACTTCCAGCTACAGTAGACCAGGTAGGCCTCCATCTCATAGTGATCTGCCTGCTTCTGCTTCTCAATTGCTATGATTAAAGGCATGTGCCACCACCTGGTTTGACCAAATAATTTTAAAGGAAAGATATTTTGATATGATTTAAATACATGGTTTTATAATAACCATATTAACTATCAATATGTAAATTGTATTACAGATTGTGAATAAAAAAATAGCATGTTGAGATATTTGCTCCATTTATTTGTTTTAGCAAATTCTTCAGTTATCACGTTTATCTAATGGGATGTCCCATTTATTGTTAGTTTTGTATGTGCCTTATAGACTTGTGTGTGAGTGTACTTTATCTGCACAGGAAGATTTGTTTTAAGTCATATTATATAAGGTTAGTTTTAAAAGTACATGTTTGAATTATACAAATTAAAACTTCTATGTCTCTGACCATGTGCTAACATTCTGGTTCAGAGTATAATTTATTTCATTGGTTTTTGTGTAATGAAGGGTGAGTGTTGTCAAGCCCTTTAAAAACAAGGATCTGTTCTAATGTAATTGTATAAACACTTTCTATTGTGTGGCTTTTCTTTTTACATACATCATTTGATTACATTTTCTCATTTTTTAATTCAACATCTTTGGAAAAGAGACAGTGTGCGTGCAATAGCTCTGGATAAGGTTCCTAGAGCAAATTCCCACAAAAACCATGTTAGATGCTATCAGACAGAGAAGAAATCACAATCCTTCAGAAAAGACATAAAGCAGCATGGTGCACCAAAAACAATTAACAAACGGGCAGAGATTTCAATCCATCTACACTGAGATGAGTCCTTCCTCTCGTAGTAGTTACATGATCTTACTGAGGATAATTGCACACAGGAGAATAAGATGATCATCTGAATGCAACAGGCCAAGTTGATAATTGAGGTGAATAATTTGTGTAATAAAGTAAATTTATTTAAGGGATTTGATTACCCATATTCATTATCTGCATGATGTGAAGTGCTCTTCTCTCAATTCTTCTTGAACTAATGAGAACATCGTTTTAACATAATTAACATAGTTAAAATGTCAAAATTATTGTCCTTATAAAATTTATTACTTTTTAATGTTTATGTTTTATGTAATTTTTACTTTATAGCAAATATTTTAGACTTCCCAAATATTTGATATTAATATATTTGATTGTGATCTCTTAAAATAGCTTCTATTTTTGTCTTATTTTCCTTGTGTTTTCTTTTTCATTCACTTCCATAGGAAAGATAAGAAGTGGATCCAAAAAAAAAGCATTCTATGTCCTGATACTTGCTTCTCCAGTCTTAAATATTTAGAGAATAGATAATAAAATTTCTGAATGGTACATTCTATAACAACTAACAAATAATATGGGGTGAGGATTAGATTTTAGGAATCATTTGCAAATTGGAGAAAGTTCATTAAAATAAAATACTTGTCATTTTGGGGGCACAGTGACATGGCTAGTTGGATAAATGTCTGCAGATACTACATGTTTGTTCTGAGGTCCATAAGCTGGGAATGTCCTGAAAAGTCCTTTGCTGATGTGATTTTGTTGATGGTCTTGAGGTGAGAGGCTATCTCCGTTTATCTGAGCATGACCCATTGAATTGCAAGAATTATTAAAATAAAAGAGTGAATGATAGTAAGAATTATGTTATGCAATGATATGATATGATAGGATGTGATGTTATGTTTGATGTGATTATATTATGTGATGTGATGTGGTGGTAGAGTATGTTGTAATTAAATGACTAGGTTATGTAATATTATTATGCATCATAATGTGAAGATATGGTGTGATGTGTTTAGTGTGGTATGATGGGATGATAGAATATTATAGCAGGATAAAACATGATTGGGATGGTGAGCTGTGATGTGGTGGTGTTGTGAAGAGGGATGGTCTGGGATAGTGGGATGTTGTAGTGTGATAGGATAAAGTGTTGTATGGAAATAGTGTTTGTGATTGGATAGGATGAAGGTATGGATGAGTTTTATGATGGCATAGTGTGTTGTTACATGACATTAGGTGATGGTTCAGTTCACAATGCTTGATTTAAAGATAATCAAACCTATCAGACGGCCAAAGACCAAGCATGGGTGGCCTTATAAACCACACAAAGCAGGAATGGACTCTTTTTGGCCCTTGAGAAAAGACTGGTGCTTCTATCTTGTTTTATGCCCCACCCACCTCTATTTCCAGTACTGGCCTGGATCAAGATGCATGTGTCTTATCTTAGTCCACTTGGCATTGTGTTGCCTGAAACAGACAAAACAGAGGACCATCAAGAGGTGGCCAGGGAACAAAATGAATCCATCTGGGGAGATTTAAGGGAGGAAGACATAGCTGTGCTCACTGAAAGGTGCTGTTAGTCATATCATGGCACAGAGTAGGACAAAGACCTTCAGACTGAAAGACCAGTCGGAATGATGAGATGAGCCAGTGTAGATGGAGATGACCCTCTTGCCTCATCTTATGATAAAATAGAATTACAGGTGTGTGTCACCATGCCCAAATGAAATTCCCTCTCCCTCTCTCTCCCTCTCTCTCTCTCTCTCTCTCTCTCTCTCTCTCTCTCTCTCTCTCTCTCTCCCTCTCTCTCTCGCTAAAGGTACTTCTTTTCCTTTCTTGATGAAATTATTTTTATTCATTTTACATACCAACCACAGATCTCCCTCTCATCTCTCCTCCCACCCAGCATCCCCCATCCTCTCTACCTGCAAGAGTAAGTAAGAAAAGCCTGGTATATTCAGTTGAGGCATGACCAATACCCTCCCCCCTGATCACAGCTGAATGAGGAGGCATCTCACTATAGGTAATGGGCTCCAAGAAAAAAGCCAGCTCATGCACCAGGGATAGATCCTGATCCCACTGCCAGCCCCCACCCTATATAATTGTCTGTATAATTGTCTCCCATATGCAGAGGGCCTAGTTGGTTCCATGTAGGCTCCACAATTGTCAGTCAAAAGTTTGTGAGTTACCACCATCTTAGTTTAGTTGTCTCTGTAGATTTGCCCATCATAATCTTGACTCCCCCTTGTTCATATGATCCCTCCTCCATCTTCGCAACTGGTCTCCCAGAACTAGGTCTGGTGCTTGGCTGTGGATCTCTGCATCTGTTTCCACCAGTTACTGGATGAAGGCTCTATGATAATAGTTAGGGTATTCACCAATCTGATTACTGGGGTATGTCAGTTCATTCACCCTCTCCACTATTGCTAGTAGTCTAAGCTGCGGTCATCCTTGTGGATTCCTGGGAATTTCACTAGCACCAGGTTTCTTCCTAAACCCATAATATCTCCCTCTATCAAGATATCTTTTTCATTCCTCTCCCTCTCTGTCCCTGCCTCAGCTCCATCACCCTGTTCACTCATGAAGTCATCCCCATCACCTCCCCTCTATTGTGTGCCCCCCTTACCTCAGTTTAGTCCAGAGGTCTCATCTATTTCCCTGTCCCAGGGCAATCCATTCATTGCTCTTAGAGTCCCCCTTGTTAGGTAGCTTCTCTGGACCTGTGGGTAGTAGTCTGATTATCTTTTGCTTTACATCTAGTATCCACTTATGAATGAACACATACCATGTTTGTCTTTCTGAGTCTGAGTTACCTCACTCATCATGATATTTTCTAGTTCCATCCATTTGTCTGCAAATTACATGATGTCATTTTTTTTAATAGCCGAGTAATACTCCATTGTGTATACATATCACCTTTTCTGTACCCATTCTTCTGTTGAGGGACATCTAGGTTGTTTCCAGGTTCTGGATATTATGAATAATGCTGCTGTGAACATAGTTGGTCATGTGTCCTTATAGTATGATTGAGCATACCTTGGGTATGTGCCTAAGAGTGGTATTATTGGGTCTTAAAGTAAATTGATTCCCAATTTTCTGAAAAGTAGTCACATTTGTTTCCAAATTAGCTGTACAAGTTTGCACTGCCACCAACAGTAGAGAAGTGTTCCCCTTGTTCCACATCTTCTACAACATAAGCTGTCATTAGTGTTTTTGATCTTAGCCATTTTGACAGGTGTAAGATGGTATGTCATATTTGTTTTGATTTGCATTTCCCTGATAACTAAAGATGGTGAACAATTTTTTAAATGTTTTTCAGACATTTGAGATGCTTCTGTTGAGAATTTTCTGTTTAGATCTGCAGCTCATTTTTTTTTTTTTTCAAATTTCATTGTTTGGTATTTCAATGTCTAGTTTCTTGAGTTCTTTACATATTTTGGAGATCAGCCCTCTGACAGATGTGGGGTTGGTGAAGATCTTTTCCCATTCTGTAGGCTGTCATTTTGTTTTATTTACCATGTCCTTTGTCTTACAGAAGCTTCTTAGTTTCAGGAGGTCTCATTTATTAATTATTGCTCTCAGTGTCTGTGCTACTGGTGTCATATTTAGGAAGTGATCTCCTGTGCCAAACTATTCAAAGTTACTTCCTACTTCCTCTTTTATCAGGTTCAGAGTAACTGTATTTATATTGAGGTCTTGGATCCACTTGGACTTGATTCACATGTCCACATGGTGATAGATATAGGTCTATTTGCAAACTTTTACATGTTGACATCCATGTCCAATTGAAATTCTTTAGGGTCTAAAAATATGCAATACTTATCTATTTTTCAGTACAATCTCAATAGGTTGACCCTCTACCTATGTTTTACCCAATGGCCCCTGGAATCACCCTGGAATCCCTCTTCTCTCTTCCTGCCCCTCTCCAGGAGACCTCCTAGGTTGTCCAGCAACTCTGTGGCTGAGATGAGTCAGCCAATCACTGACTCTGTCCTTTGATTAAAGGTGGACTCATTGGTACAATGGAATTACCGCCCAAACAGTTCTCCCACAACATACATGAAAGTGTATTTAGGTTGAATTTCAATAAGGTATTCTTAATCCTATTACTAATATAAATATATAAATATTTATGTGATGAGCAGAATTTTGAATACTTGTGTATATATGCAATATAACAAAAAAAAAAACAGTAGCCCAATTCATTTTTTCTTTTAATTTTCATAAGGTGGGATATTTTTAAAGGCAGAACAAGACTATTGGCATTCAATTTAATTCTGACATTACAATTGAAGATTATGTTAGAACCATTAAGAATACTTCATATAATCTTACAAGCTATCTTATTGAGGTTTGTTTGATATAAAAATGTTGTGTTATTTCTTAGTTATTTAACTTTCTTAATGTCATTCCATTTTAATAAGTACTTAAATTGATTCAACATATGGGTATATTGGCATTGATACTTTCAAGCGAGTAACATGGCTCAGATTATTGGTATATATGGCAAGAAACTCCTGTTTCAATCAAACCAACTTAAATTGACCTTATTTATATTATATCATGGCAATTCAGATTCCTGACAGTAACACCAAATTAATATAATGACAAAAATATTACCTTTTTTAAAAAAATTACCCTTTGATGTATATGTATACAGAATTTTCAAATAGAGAAATTAGAAATAGGAGGAAAATCAGACTCAGACTGTCACTTAGTGTTATCTAATTATACACTATGTCTGCTACCCATTTCAATTAAGTTGGAAATTGAAGATGCTTGACACTTACCTTTCAAACTATAAAGAAAATACTTTGATAATATAAAGAAGTATTTTTCATAATATAAAGAATATATGAGAATACTTTAATAAAGAAATATTTTCTAATATAAAAAACACGTGTATTAGCAGAATAAATATAATTTATCACAAAAAATATGATGATGCATTTGAGAGCATTTTTAAATTAAAAAATAAAAAGTAAATTTTTAATGTTTTAAATTACTAAGATAATTTAAATATATATAGTTTTATCTCCTCTTATCTGTTCCTTATATGTTAGGTCTTTATTTTGTTTCAAGTTACTTAATTTAATTCATTGATTTCTTTTTTTGTTTGCTTATTTTTGGTTTTTCAAGACAGGGTTTCTCTGTGTGACAGCCTTGGCTTTCCTAGAATTTACTTTGTAGACCAAGCTAGCCTTGAGCTTGTAGAGATCCACCTGCCTCTGCCACCCAAGTGCTGGGAATAAAGGCGTGCATCACCATTGCCCAGCCAGTTCATTGATTTTTACATCTCATTTGGATACTTAGATTATCATAGCTATAGTCTTGAGACAGATAGGTTATTAATGTTACATTATGCTGCTTTCTAGTTCTTCACTTCATAAGGATGGAAAAATTAAGTCAGCATGTTCATGATATTGGCTTTAAATTGCTAAAGAACACTGATAGGCTAGGCCATTTCCCGGTCTCTCTTCAATATTGCTAGATTAAACTGCATGGCCAATGAAAAGAAAGAGTGAGAAATAGGGAAGAACTGTTGATGCTTCCATTCTCTGCACTCAGGTTGTGACTGTCCAAACGATTATGCCTGAGTAACAGTTACTTATGATATAAGAAGCACAACTTGGACTCAAATTTGAATTGCTCATGAGAATTCTGAAAATACAGGCCCAAATAATCTATAGGAATTCATTCTACATACAGACTCTCCATGATTGTTAAATGTTACACTACTGAAAAACTGACTAACAATGAAAAACAAGAAAGGAAAGGAAAGGAAAGAAATTGGAAAGATACTATCAAAGGTAAATTAACAAAAAATGAACTTTCTTGCTTATGAATTTGATTTATTGGATATAAGTGTAAGTTTAGACAGCTACAATGTCTAGAATTGCGAGGTCTATAATTTTAACAGAAAATGTTTTATTTACACAATAGTTCATTTTAGAGTATATTAGTTCAAAATCCTATAGTTTTCTTTTTAATCCAAACTATAATTCCAATTTTTCACTCAAAGAAGATGCGATTATGTGATTCATTATCTGTAACACATCTTTAAAATTTGGAGTCTTTAGAAATTAGCTAAAGCTTAGGCTAAGTGTGACATCAGCACATATGATTATCTTCACTCTTTCCAGGGACTATTCAGTGGGCTTCATATAATTACATAAATAATATAATCTTCCCTCAGAAAGCTAGCTTTTCAAAAGTATTTGCTAGTCATTATTGACTCTGGAGGCTTTGAAATTTTGTACTTGTTGCTTCTCACTAAATTGCGAATAGTATAAGCCTGCTTATATAATTTTTTCACATCAACTTGAGTTTTGTGTTGGTGCCTTTAGCATTCCACTTAATTGGCCAAGTCTTACTAAGTAATGGCAGTTAAATTACCTTACTTCATTCCTTAAATGTGTTCATAGTTTAACATCATTTTCTTCAAAGGAAAATTACAATATGCCCTTACCATGGCCCATCCTATAAATTTAAGTGTCTTTAAGTCAGAATATGGAAAGTAAGCTTTTGTATAAAAATTGAGTTTAATTGAAAACATATTTAGGTAGTAAAGCAAAGTTTTGAAAGTAATATTTTGCCTTTAATAATCTAATATGTGCCTGCTTGTACATATTCCTGCAATTCTTATTATTAACTATGTACATAATTCTGTGGTTTGAGTGTGGATTGTGCTTCATTGGCACCTGTATAGGAATATCTAGTTCACAGATGTTGGCATTGTTTGCTAAGGGTGTGGTAACTTCAGGAGATGGATATTCACTGGAGAAAGTTTGTGTCTGTGGGAGCTTTGAGCTTTTATACCACATTTATATGTTTTATTCCTTATTATGGATGTTTCCTTGTGCTCACTTTTATGATGTACTGTACATCCTCAAAATTAAGCCAGAATAAATATTTCCTTTCTTAAGTTATCTGAGTCAAATATTTTCTCCTAGTGACAAGACAAATAATTAACACAAAAATGAAGCAATCACTGGGATTAACCTGTCATGTGGTTCTTACAACTTTAGAACTAAATGGATTGCAGAAGGAATATGAAAGAGCTTGAAGTTATGGTTTATGAAAGGTCTAATATACTGAAACACAGCATTATTAGCCACTGTAAAGGCAGCTTGGAAGATATGGATGCCAAGGTGAACAGTGAAGGCCCAGCTCAGGAAATTCCAGAGGTGAATAAGAATACTGTCAGGAAAATAGTAGAAACCTAAGCAGAAGGAATGAAAGCTGTATAAGTTTATAAGAATAGTTTTTGTCAAAGAGAGAAAAGATGAGGAAGCACCTATAATTTTAGAGTGCTATAAAAGAGATACCTCATTCTTTTCACTAGGATAATAAAGTTGTGTTGAATGAAGACAAGCCCCAAACCATGGAAGGCTCCTTTTGCAAAAATGCAAATTTCTTTCAGAGAATCTAAACAGAGAATACTACTGAAAGCAATCAACACTCAAAAACAAATATGGAAATGTTTCCCCTAAGATATGCAAAGGAAGTTGGGCCTCTAGTTTAAAGGGTCAGCTTCTATCCCAGAGAGTAGAACATGCTATGGTCACCCTGTCCTGGTTTTGTAGACATAATAAATGCAAAACTGAGGGCGTCATGGAATCTTTTATTAAGGTCCCAGAAAGCCTATGAGGCTTGGTGTGTATAGCAGGGTCAGTGTCCTGTGATGGAGGCCTTGAGTAATTCCTCGATGGAACTGGGTAGATGTAAAATAAGTTATAATGGAGACCCAGGTATAGTCCAGAAACTATGGAATTGTCCACTGCAGAAAACTACAGACATGGAATAAGGTCTTCCTTTGACCATGTGTGTTCAAGGCACCATGTCTGGAGTAGTGGTGTTTCCTAAGTCCATTGCAATCATGGTTCTTCTATTACAGACCTCAGACTCCATATATGGAGGCAGAAGGACTTGGTGTTCACTCTGACAGCTTTTGGTCTATATTTCCTTTCTAGGCCACCATTCCTTGCTTTTGGAATGGGGTTTTCTCTTCACTATTGTATATTGGAAGTTTGTAACTCTTTCTTTTTCTTTCTTTTCTTTTCTCTACTTTCTTCTTTCTTTTCTTTTCTTACTTATAGTGCATAGACAAGAGACTGCTTTGAGCTCAGAAGACAGTTTGGATTTCAAAACAGTATGAGGATTTTAAATTTTTTAAAATTTATTATTTGATAAGATTATTCATAATTATAATTTGTTTTATCAAATCTACTCCCTATTCCCTCCCGTCCACCACTCCATCACCACTTCCCCCTCTCAGTTTCATGTAATGTGTGTATATCTATATCTATCTATCTATCTCTCTCTCTCATATATATATATATATATATATATATATATATATATATATAAATTTAATTTTACATATCAGCCATGGATTCCCCTATCCTCCCCCTCCTGCCCCTGCCCCTGCCCCCGCCTTCCCCCCAGCCCACCCCCCAGTCCCATCTCCTCCAGGGCAAAGACTCCCCTGGGGATTCAGCTTAACCTGGTAGGTTCAGTCCAGGCATGTAATGTTTTTAATATCCACTAAGAACATCTAATGTTGCTGATTTGTACATGAGTTTAGAACTAAGTATTTGAACATTGACAGCCTAGCAAAGGACTCATCTGGAGAAAACAGGCTCAACCTTATAAAGAACTAACAGCTTTTCAACAAGTAACTAGTTTTGTAGGTATAACAGATGTAAAATTGAGTGGGACATTACTCCTTATCCTGTCCACACTGAAATTTTAACCGGTTTTGTCTTGAGTGGTTCTTCTGTGTCTATCACAGTTCTGTGAGTTCACATGTGCAATAGTCCTTCCATGCCCTGCTCCCAACCTGTGTTGTAGCAGTCCTTTACTACCTCTGGCTTGTAATAATATTTCTGCCTGTATGTATGTATCACTGAAGTTGCACTATTTGTACTTTGCATCATGAGTTTGCCCTGAAAACTGTTAGGAACTAAGGATGGATATGAATATGAAATACCCTTCATAATATGAGAGGCCTCAGTTGGTGGCATTTTTGGAAAGCTTATGAAAATTTGCATGAGAAAGAGGGTCACTAGGACAGGATTGAAAGTTGCAGAGCTTGTTTGTTGCCTGATCAGTCTTTTCTGCTTCCTGACTGTAGGTGAACCAGGATCCTGTTCTGCCCCTTACTTCCCTCACCATGCTTGACTCCTCCCCACCATAAGTTAAGTCAAGTAAGCTTTCCTTCTTGTAAGTCTTTTTTCTCAGGAATTTTATCACAATAACAGGGAAATATTTGATACGGACACTGTTTGTATAGTTAGAAAATTGAACTCATTTATGAATTTTACCAGATGGGGGTGACTATTAAAGGTAAAATTCATAAATGAGTTCAGTTTTCTAACTATACAAATAGTGTCCTAGTCACCCCCATCTGCATTATTCTAAAAGAAGACAACAATAATTTTTCTAATTCTTTTATAAATATCTTTCAAAAATTTATTCTACCATTGCTGTCAGGATATTGTGACTGACGCTGTGAATGACCACTTCCAAAGTTACTGATAGAATTAAGTCCACACATTAACATATTTTCTGGATAATTTAAAAAAAGTAACTAAATCAGAATACTAGGAATTTATAAAAGACACTAAATCTTTGCATCTTACTTTCATATGTCTCTCAAATAACCTGAGATTTTGGTCGAAAATACAGTATGTGCTATGAACACTGAATGTGCTTAATGAGTGTCAGATAAAGTAATATATATATATATATATATATATATATATATATATATATATATATATATATATATATATGCATATAGATATATATCAATCTTTCCTTGTATATGTGAATATATGTTTATTTATTACTCTTTTTACATTCATTATCTTTATGTGTATATATAGATAGAAGAAGCAGATGTGCTCCTTCTTTTATTCACAAACTAATGAAATAAGTGCTTTCCTAAAATAAACGAAAGTCAGGAATCAAAGTTAGCTTTAGCCTTTTTCATATTAGTGATTTATTTATATAAAAATGTAAGATGCTTAAATTCTAGAAGTTAATACTGATCAAAGAGAAAAAGTAAATAAATTTAGAATACATTCCCATATGTTCAGTAGTAAAGAAAGAAAAAACAACTAAAATCTTTAAATATGCCCTTGGAAACCGGAAGAGAAGTGGCCCTAGATGCCCAAGATAGAATGTTTGAAATGGCAGTGGGATGATATGAAAATGTGAATTGTGAAAGTGAGTGAGGAGTCTCATCCTTCACTCCATCAACACTCTGTTAGATGCTGAAAGAGAGACATATGGGAGCTCAAACTTAACTAGAAGTGGGAATTTCCTTACAGTGATTGTAATGATTTTATAACTTTTTTTTTTACTTATGAGATGTGTGTTGAAGAAATGAAAATAATGTCATATTTATCATAAGCTGTTTAGAATGTTTTATTTTAAACAAAACATCATCTTCATGGCATGAACATGACTTTATATACATGAACTTTATATATACATACTTTATATACATGAACATGACTATCTATTTTCAATCATATTTTGTAGAATAAATATTAGCTATCATTTAATTTTCCTAGTACTCGGGAGGCAGAGACAGGCAGATCTCTGTGTGTTCGATTCCAGCCTGGTCTACAGAGAGAGATACAGGACAGGCACCAAAACTAAACAGAGAAACCCTGTCTCAAAAAAGTAAAAAAAAAAAAAAAAAAAAAAAAGAATTTTCCACAAATGGTAAATAGGTATCAAATTCTTAATTACATTTTGCACATGAATATATTTCATTTGCGCACACACACGAAAATTCTTCCATAATGTAGTGATATGTTAAATAATAGACAATGTTTTATACTTAACTCTTTGCAATTACTAAGAGTTTAAACCACATTCAGTCAATTATAAAGCACAGTTCATCACAAAGTTCATAAAAGAAGTAGAGGCAGAATGAGAAATATCCATTGGTACAGTTTAGTGCTAACATTCTTTATTATTATTATTATTATTATTATTATTATTATTATATTTGTGTTTTAATTTTACACATCATCCATGGGTTCCCCTGTCTTCCCTCCTCCCGCCCCCAACCCCAACTTCCCCCCATCCCCTCTCCTCCATTCCCATCTCCTCCAGGGCC
This sequence comes from Onychomys torridus, assembly GCF_903995425.1. Taxonomy (NCBI): domain Eukaryota; kingdom Metazoa; phylum Chordata; class Mammalia; order Rodentia; family Cricetidae; genus Onychomys; species Onychomys torridus. The sequence continues at coordinate 25,911,727 of NC_050448.1, forward strand.
AAGACTCCCCTGGGGATTCATTTAAATGTGGTGGATTCAGTTCAGGCAGGTCCAGTCCCCTCCTTCCATGCTGAGCAAAGTTCAGGTGAAGAATGTGATACCTATCCATAGGTACTACAAACCTGTACCATTAGTTGTTCTAAGTAACTGCTAGCGATGCCCACATATCATAAGTGGTTCTACATAGAAGACAGCAGAAAACATTCCAATCTTTGTCATATTATTTTCATTAATATAAAACATGGGAGAGTTGAATAGTATATATATATACTACGCACATTTTCTATACTTATATATGTGAAAATATGCATGAAAACTGAATTTATATTGATATTCTCTCACCATTTCAAAGTTTGTTTGCAGCTATTCCTAATTAAGGAGACTAAACCAGCCTGAACAACCCCTTCACTGTAATACTTTTCTTTTGAAATACAGAAAAGTTTTCATTACTGAAAAGGTCACAGTGATCAAACTGTATGTTATTTCAGAAGAAAATTTGTATTACAAATCTATGTTTGGAGTTCAATTGATGGGTTCTTACATTTGAATTTATAGTGAACATCTTCTTTTGCATATGCAAGTACTCTGGGTTGGTGGAAGAAGCCTTCAAAGTATTAATTCACTCCTTTTTAATCGCATTTTTTTTCACTTGAATTCCCCAAGTTCTAACACATAACCAATTTTTTAGGCTAGGTTTGAGTGACTCATTTCTTAAGAGAATAGTTTGTATGGAACCTGCTCTAGTAAAATGAGAGGAGGAATTCTTTGGATTTCATAAAGATAGAAATAAATTCTATGAACTGAAGGAAAAAAAAAGTATAGAAAAGGTCCAAATGTCCTTGAACATTTATTAGCACCATCTGGCATCATTATTATCTCATCATCCACATGTAAAAATTATCTGAATTTCAGTATCTAAAATGTTAGTAGTGTGTGGTAGGAACATGATGTCCTGGAGACAAGAGAGAAAGAAAAGCTTGTTACTATGAAAAGAAACAAAACATTTTTGAGTTCTGCCCAAGAATGCTCTCTGCTGGGATTGGAAAGGCCACAGAAATTGCACCTGTTTGTAGAAAAGTATTCTTCAGTTCCTTTAAGTACTAACATCACCTGAACTAACAGGATGGGCTATTTGTGCTTTTTCTGCAAGCTTAATTAGGATTTCCACTCAGTGACACTAAACATGTTGCTCAGACATTGTCCATGTACTTCTGATGCTTATCTTTACATCTCAAAGTTTGTTACCTTATTAAATCCATCATTATTACCCTGTTTCAGTGATCTTAGGACTTAGGGGAGTTTTAGAAGGTATGGGAATACAATGCTTGACTAACAGGACCAAGTGTTGCTGGACTGTGTTCACTGAATATGAAACACTGATTCATGCAGTAATTAAGCACCCTTTACACGCACACACACACACACAAACACACACACACACACACAAAATCATATATGAAAAATCAAATCTTTCATGTCATATGTTGTACAAGTCTTCATGACAGTAGAGATATTTGAAAGGGATTAATATTAAGCTCATAAAGAAACACTAATTTCTTTTATTGTTTATATTACATATATACTATTTTTCCTTGTAAGTCAATTATAATTTTCAGGAAAAGTCATTGTGATGTAATTACTTGCCTAAGATTGACAGTAGCAGCCAGTCTAGTACAGATTTTTATGACATGTTAATTTCCCATCTGTCCAGGCTACTTTTTGTGTGCCAATGTTTTAGTGGAAAGTTACAGAACTGAAAGTCTTCTCTTCTAATTGTAGGTTGACAATTGTTAATGTAATATTCTTGCTAAGAAAAAAAGACATACCTCTTTATTTTTAAAAAGGTCACTTTCAAGAAAAACTAATAGTTCATTATAAGCTGTCAATTGAAAATTATTTTCTACTAATATAAGCAGACTCTGTCCTTTACAGTCATTCCCTACCCTAAAATGCCTTCAGCCTTCACTTCCAGTAGTTCTAACCTTCTCTGTGAGACTGCTTTCACCTTTTATGCATTTCCAAGATATTTTCATGGCTGTGGTGATATTGTATTCCCCAAAATATTATGCACCCTAATAAACTTATCTGGGTTCAGAGAACAGAACAGACACTAGACAGACGCAGAGGCCAGAAAATAGTGGCACTCACACTTTTAATCCTAGCATTCTGGAGGCAGAGATCCATTCAGATCTCTGTGAGTTCAAAGCCACACTGGAAATAACCAGGCATGGTGATTCATGCCTTTAATCCCAGGAAGTGACGGCAGAAAGCAGAACAGTATATAAGGCATAAGGACTAGGAATTTAGGTTGGTTAAGCTTTTAGGCTTTTGAGCAGCACAGTTGAGCTGAAAGACATGCAGTCTGAGGAAACAGGATCGCCTGAGGAATTGGCAAGGTGAGGAAGCTGTGGCTTGTTTTGCTACTCTGATCTTCCAGCATTCACCCCAATACGTGGCTCCAGGTTTGTTTTTATTAATAAGAACTTTTTAAGATTTGTGCTACACATGGCTTCATTGAATATACAACATACATGTAACTCTTACACTCTGATTATTTTATGGGAATCAATCATTTTTTTTTCTTTTCTCAGGAAAGAAAAAAAAATCTCATGATATGCAAAGCAGACTTAAGAAACTTTAATGTGAAGGACGGGGAAATGAAAGTTACATCAGGAAGAATTATGGATCTTTATTTTTAGATTTTGTATCCTATTTGCTCAATGTGTTAAATTTTTACCAGTATATTGATAATTTTATTCAGTATATTTCTGAAGATGAGTGTCTTTATATACATGTTCTTGCTTCACCTTATAAGAAACCTCAAATTCATATTTATGCAAGCAGTTCTGAAGTGAAACATTTGAGGGGCGTTATGCCCTATATTAGTATTGAGGCATGCCACTAAATCATTTTATAAATTAGTTAAACACAATGTGGAAGGGAAATTGGTGGTGAGTTTGGTAAGTTTGAAGTATGATGCATCAAATCAGGTACTAAATAAGTCATTTTAGACACAGCATAGAAGATTACATGCTGTTGTGGATGAGACAACATTTTGGACATACTGTAGGAATGGACTTTGTCTTAGTATCTATTGCTGTGAAGAGATGTTCTGATTGCAGCAACTCTTATAATAGAAAGCATTGAATTGGGGCTTGCTCACAGTTATAGAAGTTTAATCCATTTTCACCTTGGAAGAAGCATGATGGCATGCAGGCTGACACAGTGCTGGAAAAGGACCTGAGAGTTCACCTAGATCTGACGGCAGCAGAAAGAGAGAAAGTCACTGAGCCTGGCTTGGGACCTTGAAACCTCAAAACCCACTTCCAGCAACACACTTCCTGCAATAAGGCCATATCCACTCCAGCAAGGTTACATCTCCTAATACTTCTCAGTAGTGCCACACCCTGATTACTAAGCATTCAAATATAGGAGCCTATGTGAGCCATTCTTATTCAAACCACCACAGACTTTAACTCAGCTGCAGAATTAGAGAAGCCCAAGTCAACTGTGCTTCAAATGGCCTGGACAATAGCTTCTCCCACTTAATGTATATTTGACGCAGTGGTTCTCAATCTGTGTTCGTCAAGATTTCTTGGCATAAAAAAATCTTTCCACAGGTGTTGCCTAAGACCTTGGAAAATGCTGATATTTACATTATGGTTCATAACAGTAGTAAAATTGCAGTTATAAAATAGCAACAAAAATCATTTTCTGGTTGGATATCACCACATTTCGATCTGTATTAACGGGTTGGAAGGCTGAGAACCACTGGCATAAGGACTCTTTGAATCACTTTTTGATTAATTCAGAGGAAATATTTAATTTGATTAAATTAATTTTAAGATTATGTGTATTTGTGAGAAGGGTAAATTTAGCAATGCTGATGAGATATACCCTCATCTGATGTGACAATTAGGGACTAGTGTTTCCACATTGCTGCTGATCTGTGCCAATTCGACATTAATTTATTAGAATTCTTAGATGCTTATTACTTCCTTAGACTAATATTTTTTGCATCATTAGCATTCAAATGATGATGCAGTTCCTTGGAATTACTTTTAAATGGTTAAATTTTTTTGTTCCTAACTTCAGCACAACTTCTGACACTATCTTGAAATCGCCTTGAGCTCTTATTTGGCCTTGTTCAACTCTTCTCAAGCTGTGTTTAATTTAGTTTTAACCAAAGGCAAAAGTTGTAAATTTGTCTTTTTAAAGAAACCACAACCCTCCCTCATCCTCTCTCTCTCTCTTTTTTTTTTTTTTTTCATGTAGAATGAGGCATGCAGCAAAGAATTTATAAACGATTATTTCCACATTTTAGCAAGACTTCAGGACATATGTAGGCATCAAGGAACCCCTAAAAGAAGGTGAATGGCATAGTGAAGGTGGGATGATCAAATCTTTTATACATGATGTCTTTTCCAGGCTTTTAGCTGCCGGAAAGGGAGGGGTGCTGGTAAGTAATGATGTTTTTGTTCCCATGACTGCTGCTGCTTCACCAGAATATGCAAAGGGATGTATCTGCTCAGGGCATTTCATGGGATAGTTACACCAGATAGGCTTCCACAATAAAGTTATCTTACCGGAAAGGGGTTTTGAAAATGAAGGGAGAAGTGACAGCAAGATGGAGAATGGAAAAACTAGAAAACACATCTGTGGATAAAGCTGCAATAAAGAAAAGTAATAATCAGCCCACAGTGAAAATATTTCTCAGATGACAAACAGTCCAGAGTTATCATATGGATGACATATTTTTGGATTTAAAGAAGTGGAGATGCCATCTAAAGTAGTTTATATGTACATATATAATTACATATATACACATATTAATAAATATAGAAGCAAGAGTATTTGGAGAAAACTTTGGTACACTCAATTAAAATATTACAGTGTATCCATTACAATGAGGAATGTAAGTATGGTTTTCTAGATCAGAACTATAATCTTCAAAAATAAAAATGAATTAAGTTTATAGGTACTCCAAGGTTAAATGGACTGATCTCACATTCCAAAATTTACTATTATGTCTGAGAGAGGTTTTAAAGGCTCTTCAAGAAAATGGATTTTTGTGCTTCCTTTTCAATGTTCAAACTAAAGCAAACATTTAAAATATATAACAAAATCAAATACTTTAGCTTGGATTATAAATAAAACTGAGAGTTAGCAATATAACCAATTTTGAAATTCTTATATTTTACCATTTCTGACTATACAGCTACATAGTATAACACTATTCAGTATTTTACTCAGATAACATACATTTCAACTTATTTCATGGTTCCTTACGTCTTTCTCCACATGTTAATCTCTAATCTTTTATAATATTGTTTTGAAATAATTTTCTCTTTTTCTTTTGTTGACAAAACTGATGGTGTCTGTTCTAATTATAATAAATGAGGTTAAATACTGACTTTTATAGCTAATTCATATTTGTTTGTTTGAAATTTCAGTTTGTGTCAATGAATAAATGTTTTCTGCAACCACTTACCCTGCACTAAAACTTACTGCATGATAATAAAACATTGTCACTTCTTGTTCTGTATTATCATCTTTCCAAGATTTTTAAACTTCAATAAGTTCCAAATATGTGCTTTAAAAATTTGGGCTATAAATTTTATCTGGTGAGAAAAGATCTTCAAAATTATTTCAATTTCTACAGAAACAGAATCTTAATAGATATGTGGTTCTCACACTCTTTGGATGCAGAATTATTAACTTTGATATAGAAATGTTTGCTAAGCTAATCCAAGGAGTTGTACAGCAGCACCAGGTCCACACATGCTTAGGCAAACTATTTTGAATTCCTTTAGTTTATTAGTACTGGCTTCAGCCTACTGTGTTAGGTAATACCTGTAATTCCAGTGCTTGGGAGACAGAGGCAGAAAGACTGTCCAGATTGTGCAGACAGCCTCGAGTTGCATAGTGAGGCTTGTCTCAGAAATTTAAAATAATAATAACAATAAAAAAAAAAAATAATAATAATAATAATAAATACAACAATTAAAAATAAGACTAATACCTATAGCAGCCAAATAAGAGTTAATCAATTGTGATTTGTATCTGTTCACATAAAATAACTTATTTGTTGGTTTCATTTTAAAAATATGCTCTAGTCAAAAGTTTGTCTTTCATCTGTCATACACATATTAAATCAAGTAGCAAAATCCAGCTTATTTATTATAATTTTGTTCCTCCTAAGGTAATCTCTCTTTTGTATGTGATTAGATAACAACTACTTAACAACTAATAGGACAAAAAGAATTAAAAACTGAATCAGTAAACGTTGTTTGGCTTTTGGACACACAACATTCACATTCTCCATGCTCCTAAAGTTCTCAGGCACAATATAGGCTTCCAAGAAATTATATGTACTCCAAAAACTTAGACATACAGGCAAATCCTGTTGTTTGCTATAAAGATGGGACTTTCTTTACTTATAGCAGATGTGATGACTAATGTCAGTGCTCATCTGGAACCAACCCATTCCTATGTTCCCTTTGAGTTTATTCATATCTCTAAAAGACATCCTTTTCTGTTTATCTTAGTAAGTAGAAATTTTAAATTATAATAACGTTATAGAATTTTAAAATTAGAATTTTTATAAACTGTATACAAATTTATATAAAATTATAAAATAAAAATTATAAGAAAATTCTATAAATGTTAAACCATCTAATGATTTTAATACAGTCATTTTAGGACTGACTCTCTAGGCAATGCCTAATCTAGATCACAATTCTAAACTGAGAGTGTTTTTCCTTGGAATTTGATGCTATTTGCAAACATTCCAGAATTCTCTGGCAGAAGCATGGTTTCTAATGAAGGTGTCCTTTAAATATCACCTCCTCAGGTACTTTGCCTTTCCATGCTTGCCAAAAAGAATACAGCTTGTTCTAAAGTTCACTTCATTTTATGTAGACATATGTTTAAAAAATGTAGTTTAGTAATCCAGAACCTTAGATGACGGAGCATAACTTTCATAAGCAAAGACAGTCCATTTTTAGTATAGAGTTAACCACATAAAATCTAACTCCTGCGACTCAGGGCAATAAGAAGAAATAAGGAGAATAGACGAGAGGTGCAGGGAGAGAGAGAGTGAGAGAGAAGGAAGGAGAATAGAAGAGATGGGCAGTGGGAGAGGAGTGGAAAATGGACAGGGAAAGACGAAATTGGAATCTAAAGGAGGAAGGACTAAAAGGATGGATTCAACAGACCAGCTACAATGACTGGGCTTTGAGATCTGCTCAAAGACTTAGTGGTTCTTCTGTCCTTTTGCATGGGTTTCACAGGTCTGAGAATCAGGGGCACTGGACTGGAGCTGAACAGCTAACTCCTCCAAATAGCTCAAGAATATTTTGTACTTCCTTGTTTCACTTCCAAAGTTTGCAAATAGTCTACATCTTGAGAATTCAGCAGTTCCGCACCCCCACATTTCCAGACTAGGGCTCTGCGTCATTCTGGAGGAAACACAGAGATCAATGTAGCTTGCAGTCTCAATTCTTGATTCTATTTTTATTTAGATTGCTATAATCTGGTATTTTTTTAACCTTAAGTCTACTTTAGATCAGTTTCAATCATATGAGTTTCAAGAACGAAATATTAGATTTAACAAAGAAAAGCATTTAAGTTATTATTTAGCATTATTATTATTGTTATATGTCAATAAGCTTTATATTTTTGGTCACCACAATTTCTATACCATGAATGTTTAAAATTAATCTACAACATGGTCCTGGGAAAACACTTCACATCTTTTATGAGCATGGGATAGTTCTTTCATTACATCATATCTATCTCTATCTCTGCATATCATCTAGACTCTTTTCTTATTGGCTCTGATTTATTTACTAAGAGGTTTAGACACCTATTAACATCTGTCAAGTTTTCCCCTGTATAACATATGTTTCATTTTATTAATTTATTGTTCCTTATCCCTAACAGTCACTGATCTACTTGAATTCCTTAGATAATACAACCAAAGGAACAAGTTCAGTTTTTCTGTGCCAATTCCTGGCTCACAATCTATTGGGCTAGGCTCCCTGGGGTAGACACTCACAACCCAAGTGATTTGGATGCAATCTGCTGAATATTATTAGAGGAATCCTAAAATGATTCTCCTTAGACAGAGGGACAAAATGCACTAAATCTTGGTCTCAACGTATGGGTACCTGCTGTTTAAGCGGGGCCTCCACAATGTGCTGGACTTTGATTTTGAGGAGTTACAACAGAGGTAACTGGCATGTGATAGCCACAGAATCTTAGCAATAGTTATTTTGTTGTTATTCTTAGATATCTGCTTATCATTGTTAATTTGTGAAGTAGATTCAAGCCAGAATTATCTTGTTGTGAAACTGTACAGCTTTACTTTGAGGATATGTTTGTTTGCACAACAACCCACTTAGCACAAATGGATTAATGGACTCAGATCTGAAGGTTGCATGTCTATAGCCTGTCCTACAGATAAGCAAAACTCTCAGTTCAAAAGATTGTTCTTGCCAGGCAGTGGTGGCTCACGCCTTTAATCCCAGCATTTGGGAGGCAGAGTCACATAGATCTCTGTGAGTTTGAGGCCAGCCTGGTCTCCAAAACAAGTTCCAGGAAAGGTGCAAAGCTACACAGAGAAACCCTGTCTCAGAAAACAAACAAACAAACAAACAAAAAAGATTGTTCTTTATACAGTTGATTAATGAAAGGGTAAATTTTTTAATTGTTTAAAATTTATGGAAAACATGATTTCTCCATGCCTTCATCTCTAGATGGATATGCCTACAGGGAAGGCAGTGACATGAATGTGAATGTGTGAAAATTGATTAGATAGAGTGATATCAGACTCTAAGTCAGTGAAAAGAACATCTACAATGCAAAATAATTAGTTTAATTAAAATGGGAATATTTTGAGTAAATGAGTAAATGGGAGCACTAATCCAATGAATGCAGCCATTAATTTTGTGAACAAATTTTTATACAACGAACTTTCATAATTTCCCTTATTAAATCTGTATCAATATACTCAACATGTTTAGTTTAAGCTGTTTTCTTACATTTGAATTATCGTGTCTTTAGTACATATATGACAGTACCCTAAGTAGCTAACATAAGAAGGGAACACACAAAATATGGCAGACTTGCCATTGTGATGGAGAAAGAGTAGATATTTAGATGAAATGGATATAAACCAAAACATGCACTAGAAAAATTAATGCTCCACAAAGAAAAGCAAGAATACACATGCCTCCAAAACAAGGATAATAGTCCATAAATGACAGAACGTAAACTCACAATCTCTCTGGAGTGAAACTCATGAAGGTGCTAACAAATATGAGATTAAATAAGTGACAAATCTGAAGACAGATACCTATTAGAAGATACTTGAAATATATGGAAGATTCTAAGACCAGTGGAAGGCAGAAAGCAACTGTGATCCTGACAGCAGTTTGAAGAGTTATTGACTATTCAGTGAAACAATGATGAGAAGGCAAGGGATTAGGGGAAGAGGCAGACAGGCAGAAGCTATGGTTTTCTCTGCGAAAGTATCGTGGACTTTCTGCATTTTCTATAACCTGAACTCAAGTTAACTTTAGATATCACATGTTAATAAAAATAAAGATGAGATTTGTAAGAAACATGTATCTGAGAAATATATTAAGCATTATTCTAAACATCAATATTTAGAACATTAATGTTGGTTATTAAATGAAGATTATGATGTTTTTTGGTGACATGTAGAACTGTCCAGGTTCCCAATAGTATGCCACTGAGTACTATTTAAATTTGGATAATTCAAAAATTTTATTTAGTCTGTTGACATTTAATCTAATAAAATTTTCATCTAAACAGTATTTAGAGTTGTTTCATCCATATGGGATATGTTTGCCCGGAGCTTAGCCAGAGGCAAAATGTATCTGTGTTGATAGAATGAGCATTGTGTTTTTTTCTGAATTCCCTATTCATGGATTATTTAGGGACTTCCTTCAGCTTCTTCAAAGTGCAGGTTCTGTGTATTTGCATTTGCGTGAGTTCGTGTGTGTGTGTGTGTGTGTGTGTGTGTGTGTGTGTGTGTGTGCATGTGTGTGTGTGTGTGTGTGTTTTCAGTATTTATTGGTGCTGTGTATCTGGCAAGAGGTTGTGTAGTTTTATTTGATGTGAGAAAAGGCTGTAAGGTATATTTTTCATGAAAATAAGTTGGACTTACAATCATAATCTTCTACTAACAAATAAAAGCATTAAAGGGAAATAATCACCTAGGTATGAGGGCTCCTGTTTGTGATCCCATTATTTGTGAAATAGAGGCAGGAGAATCCAGAATTCAAGGCCAGTCTTAGCTAGATATTACAGTAAGATTTAGGCCATCCTAATGTAGTCTGTCTCAAAAAGAAAATACTAAAACATTAATAATAATTATAAGAAAAAATGTGTGCGAGATTTACATTAGATCATGAGAGATATGTTCTGTGACTTTGGAAAAATATGAACTTTAAAAAGTAAAAATGGTAATTATCATTTATTAAAGCACTTTAAATTTGTTTAAATATTGTTTGATTCCCTTCTTTTCTATACATTCTTTCTTCTTGTTTTTAATTATTCTTTCATTTAAGATATATAAATTTTAAAAATCTGCTTACCTTAAATTTTGATGTCTAAAATTATAATGTATGTCTTTTTTTAAATAACACTTTAAAATGTAATAAGGAATAGAGCATGTATGTTAATTTTCATGAGTTTGTAAAATACACTACCACAGTATCTGTTTTAATGAGTAACTGAATAAATGTATAGTTTAGAGTAGGCTGTTAGACTTCTACTGCCCTAGAGTAGGATCTAATAAACTAAAGACAAGTACACTAAAATAATATGATGATTTGTTGATAGAGCTTCATTTATGTCTATATTATCTGGTATAGGAAAATTGTCCATGTGACTAAAAACAAAATTTTGCAAATTTTTAGTTATTAATTTTATTTTTGTATTATAAAATATATTTTATTACCATGTAAGATGGGAGTTTTGAGGATAGCCATAATAGACTGTAAATTATCATGTGGCTGTATTTTACTTATTTCTAAAGATTTCATAACATTATTCATTTTTTAAGATGACATGTTTTATGTATTGAGCTTTTATGTATTGTTCTATGTTACATTTATGCAATGCCATAATTGCTATAAAATAATTTATAAAAAATAATATTGCCTTTGTTCATAAAGTTAAAATAACTTATTGTATTAAATCCATTATTATATTCCCAACTTGCGTTTAAAGTGTAAAACACAATGTATTACATATGAGGTCAGAGTTACACAGAATTACCGGAATAAATACTAACTTCCACAATTATAATGAAAAAGTTTTAACCACCATTCCTTTGTCTAATAGATATAAAAAGCATGGTAACCTTGCTGTAATAGTCACTGTTGCTTGTTTATGCTATTTATTCACTAAAGTTCCTTTTTTATTTCTTTAAATGTGATACTTTGTACCAAATATGAAAAACATAGAAGTTTTGAATCTTCAAAAAATTCATCACAGATTATAAGAAATACAAATGAGATAGTATCTGAAAGCCCAAACCTAATTATTTACTCTCATATTTAAGGATATGAAATTTACAATGCTGATAATAGACTTTTAAGTAAGTTATCAGTTTTGGATTGGACCATATTTGTAGTTATCCTGTTTGGAAGGAGAGAATTTTAAGAAAAATACACTGTAAATACAGCAAGAAAGGCTTCCATATAAGAATTACAGGTATAGATTATGGAGAACAGTCAATAGCTTTGGTAATAGCCTGAGTTATTTGGGGGTTTCCATGAAACCGCTTTGGCCAATGACTGAACTAGCTGTAAACTATTCCAACATAGTTTAACTTGGTGGTAGAGGATAGAACCCATGCCTGACATTCTTGTGTGGCTTAGAACTTGAGACTAGATAGACTATAGGCCTAGAGGAAAACAAAATACTATTGTTCTGCTAAAGGAACACAGAAATAGAATGGCTCCCAATGATCTTTTGCTATACCTATAGATCAGTGTCTCTAGCAATTATCAGAGAAGCTTCCCTTGTAGTAGATTGGAACTAATAGAGAGATTCACTACCGGACAATGTACGTAGAATAAGACAGTGGAAAACACGGTTCTTAATGTGATGTCTTTATCACCCCTTCTCCCTTATGGCTCAGGGAGATATGCTAAAGAGGAAGCAGAAAGACTATAAATGCCACTTGACATGGATAACACCAAGAAAACTGTCTTCCAGACACAACAGGACTTGTGTACATATGAACTCACAGAGACTATGTCAGCATATACAGGTTCTGTCCAGATATAAGCCAGATGGGGTCCCAGTATTGAGAGAGGGAAGTCATCAAGAATCCTAACCAAAAAGATATGTCCTACTGACAACTGCTTGCAAAGGAATAATCAGTTTTCTACAATGCAGTCTCACTGGTGTATTAACATAGACCCTATGCCTAGTAGTAGATGGGCAACACAAAACAAAGTCCATGATATTTTTGTAGATTTTATAAAAATATCATACTGCTTTGTTCGGGAATTAAAACAAAATCTTACTGATGTCTGCCTTTGGTTTCTGGTTTGTGTGTAGGCATATTCACATTGCTTTTAAAACATTTTGGTTTGTTTGTTTTACTTGCCTGTTTGTTCTCTTAGGAGAGAGAAAAAGAAGGCATGGAATTGATAGAAAGAGGCAGTGGGAAGGAGAGAATCTGCAAAGAGATTGGTAGGAGCCATGATGTGAATATATTACATTATTTTTCAATAAAAATTAAAACAGTAATTCTTGATATAGCAAAATACATTTCATGTTTAAAACAATGTTTTCAAAGAAAAAGGTAGAAGATTGTAAGCAAACCAGTGACACAAGAAATGCTAAAAAGAGACCATCAGGTTAATGGGGGAAAATAATTACCAGAACTTAAGTCCTAAGAATTAAGAAGCATCACAAATGCACTACTGTGTTGCTTTTCTTGGGGTCATGAGAGCAAACATGTATGCACAAAGAGGGGGAACTGAGCCCAGAGGGGGAAAAGAAAGGAAGACATGCCAATCACGTATAGCTCAGTGAACTACAGTGGTTATTGAGGTGGTTTGCAGAACTGTGAGAAAGGAGCTAGTAGAGGAACATAGGCATCTCAAGGGTAGTTGGATCACAGAAAAGTCCACTGCAGCACAGATAGTGACTCATTCACACTGACTGAGGAAGCGTTCTTCTACTCAGGATCCAGTTGACCCTAGAAGAGTTCTCTTCCACAGATGTCTTTCAATGTGGGAGAACACTTGCATTTTTGCAGCTCTTTGAGCTCATGATTCTCCCTCTTCCATCAGGGAGACTGATTCATTTCAGAGGAAACAACTCTACCATATGAATAAATACATCTTTTAAAATTATATTTCCTGTTTCTTTCTTTTAAGTGCACATGACTATTTACCATTATCAAGTAGAGTTTTAAATAAATGTAGGTAACATTCATACAAGATTTATATATAAAAAAAAAGATTTAAAGTTTAAAACCAGAAATATAACCAGTGTTCAAATATGATGTTCTTGGTATCCATGAAATAACACAGTTAATTAATTGATTATAAGTTGCAATAAGTTAATTACTAATATATAAGGAAGAAAATTTTATCCTTACAGTAAACTTTAAGAAGTCACAGAATGATAAATAGCTAAAAGCCACCAGAAGAAACTGATATTACAAGTGGTTAGATATTCTAGGAGAAGCAAGATGAGAGCTGACTCACTCAGTGGGATTGAAGAGTAAAAGAAGACCCAATGATAAAATGATGTACACATCAACATCTATAGACAAACAGTTCAGCAGCTGAGAGCTTATTAAGAGGTAAATGCCAATGTTTTTCTTATTTTGTTAGTAAAAGTATCCTGATGCATATTTTCCTTCCTTCTTTGCATTTCCCTCCACCCTCAGAGCTTGTCATCTTTTACTGGTTCTATCTATTTATTTAATCTACATAATATTATTTATATTTTAATGCATAGCAGTCTGATGATGACTGGACCCTGTCCTGATTTATTTCTAATTTTCTGTTCTGTCTTTATTAGTACTTCTGGCTCAAAATAGTGAAGTAGTCCCATGAGATTTTCTAACTTTAAGAAAATTACATAATAAACTAAAGTTAAGAAAACAATTTAAGAAATTACCATTAACAAAGAACAATTATTGTCATAATCCAAATCAATAGAAAACAAACATTGACTTAAAATGTAAAAATTATTTTTTAAACATCTTAGAAAACAATACTCAACTCTACTTTGCCTTACTTTATGGCCACAGCCTTTTAAAAGATTGTGAAACAAAATAATCTTTTCTTTGATTTTACTGATAATATTTTTATTTATTTCAGTGTTATGTACACAATTTTCATGTGAAAAAGCTTCATTCATGCTTTTATTCTTTTATTGTCCATCATTCTTAAAATATTCGAATGCAAGTGAAAATATCTTATTAAAATGGGCCAGTGAGCTCTCACCCTAGTGGAGAATGATTGGCGGCAGTTTTATGGAGGTGGTTATGTTTCTTTGAGAACATAGCTGTTATGGGTTGCTCAGGTCCTCATGAATGGCCATGCATCCATTTTGATATAGTCAGCAGAATTAAAATAATTCAAATAACTAAATGTGTCTATAAGCTTTCCTAATGAGCTAAGTAATAGTAAGCAGATTAATGAATAAACTGTGGGATCAGTTCAGCCATTAATGTATGTCCTGATGTTTATATAAAATGACAGATATATTGCATTTTTAATATTTTAATGCTTTTCTACTTGTTTTTTAAAAAGTAGGTGAAGGACCATCCGAAAGCTATTGTCCTCTATGTGAGATTTCATTAATTTTTCAGGCGTGTATTTCCTAGGGATGCTTGACTTAAAAACCGATTAAAATGAAAATGTGCCCAGGGAGCCCTGCAGAGAGGCTGCCCTGAGACATGTTTCCTGCATATGTTTGTCAGCTGGGGACACCTGCCAAGTTCTAATAAGAAATATTTTCTTCTCTAAAAAGGTGGCATTACACCAGTGACATGTACACAATGTGTGTGTGTGTGTGTGTGTGTGTGTGTGTGTGTGTGTGTATTAAAAGAATGTACATACTGTAGATTTAAAAGCAGAAATATTTTGTAATGAAAGAATATTTCTTTGAGAGATGTGTTTCTTTTCCACAGTGAAGTATATTTGAACCTTTTAAAAGTTTTTAATTTTTAAATGAATTTTGAGCTTAGCGAGTTGTAAAGACAGTTTTTTTTTCCTTCTTCTTTGTTATTCACTCTAACTTTACTAGAGTTATGACTGACATTACATGTTCTTGCAGAGGTCTCGTGAGCCACCATGTGGTTGCTGGAAATTGAACTCAGGACCTCTGGAAGAGTGCCCAGTAGTCTTAACCTTGGAGCCAAATCCACAGGAGTCTGCTTAAGGGTTTTAGGGAATTTATTGGGATATAAATTGAGGAAATACACTCATGAATATAGACCCTAGTAAACAGCTGAAGTCATCCTGTGTTCTGACCAAAAGCTGGCAGTCCACTCACATCAGGAACCAGGAACCAGGGAGAAAGGACCTTGAGACCCCTCTCCCTTTTTATTTTAAGAGGTCATGTATGATGGCAAGAAGCACTGCCTCCTTTAGGCTGTATAGCCCAAGGTAATGGATGGAGCAAATACCACTACACAACCCTTTTGCAATATGTTTGTCTAACCTGAGGATTGTCATTCTTGTTATGTGCACTTACACAGACATTGCCAGCAATCTTTTCACTTTTTATTTTACCTTTACTCTTTCTTTTTTCATTTATTTGTACTTTTATAAACCTCTACTTGGCATTTCTAGCTCTACTGCTTCTCTACTAAATCAGCCTTTAATCAGGCCACAAATAACATTCATATTCAGGACAGATTTTCAGCACAGTGAAGAAGACAAAGTCTTCTTCAAAAACAAAATGAAGCCCACGATTTGCTGGAATTGCCACCACGGCACACAAATATTATGTAGAAAGGCAATTACTTCTGAAATGCGTTTGAAATCCTGAAGTATAATGTAATATTGCAGGAATCCTAAGTTGCTCTTAAACTATGATTGTGTTTAGACCAACTTTCTATTTACAGAGTGGAACAAATGTAGCTTTGATGGAAAGCTGGGTCTTGAGTTAGAAATTAATACTTTGTGAAAAATGTTTAACTTCACTTTGCTAAAGGAATAGTAATTAGGTTTTGCTCTAAGTTATGATACATTGGGTAAGAAATCATAAAAAAGAAATACATTCATTTATATATACTATCCTGCTCCATAGACTCTTGATATATGTAGCCACTGCTGTACCCAAACTCATGATCTTTTAAGAGCCAGAAATCCCTCTCTGGGTGGCAACTGGGGCTCTCAATTCAACCAAATTTAGAATTTGTTCTCTGAGTTCAGTGACACTCACTGGGGCACATACCTCTTCAGTGTTGGGCTTCCTGACTTGGGGACTGACTCAGTTGTGAAATCATGGTTTTGTTTTTATATAAATGCACATTATGCTATTTCTATTCTGTTCATCTTTATATTTCTTCTTCACTGTGTAGATGTAAGCGTCTTTGAGGGGAAGGACAGCAGCAACAGTGAGGGTAAGAAAGGGTTTTTAGCTCCTAGCTATTGTTCTCTGGGCTCTCAACTCTGTATTTGGCTCTGTGTTTTTATTTTAATAAGATGGTCACATCTACATCACTGAACTTTCACATATGAATTCACCAATGAAGAAAACTAAACTATTGTTATGAAAGTAAATGCGAAGACTGGGTGCCCATTTTATTCACCACAAACATTTATAAAGGAGTAATAATCTTGGGATACTATTACTGATTTCTGTGTGATTTTTTTATAGCCCACCAGTGATAGTGAAAATCCAATATTCAAGCCAATACATTGTTTAAGATGAAATTATGTAGTCATTCATTCTAGATGGAAAACTTCATTTATTTTTTTAAATACGTGTTTTAAAGTTTTTTTTTCTTTTGTTTGTGCATGAGTGCTTTTCTGCAAATAACCATGTGCCCAGTGTGGTCTGAGGAAGGTGTTGAATCCCCTGGGATTGTAGTTATAGGTGATTATGAGAAACCATGTGGGTGGCCAGATCTGACCTAGGTTCTCTGTAAGAGCAGCAAGTACTCTGAACTGCTGAGCCATCTCTCCAGTCCCAGAGCTCTTTTTTGATGAAATGCAAGAGTGAGGCTCGAGGAAACCTGCTTTTTTTCAGCTCCTTTCCCTATCCCTCCCTTACTACTGTTAACTTACATTGAGTAAACTGAGTTGTGACTGTAAAATATCAGACAACACAGGGTCTCTTTCATAAACTTCAAAGCTGACATTAGAAGCAGATAAAAATTGAAATGTCACAGTGTTAAACTGTTAAGTGAATCTTAAAGAATTTGGTCTGCATGTGACAAATATGCTACTTGTCAGTAAACAGATTAATATCAAATTCCTTATGGACTGAGATAATAACATACTTACTATATAATTCAGATAGGTAAGAGTAGGTTATCTTTATATGTTTAAATCATCAGTTTCTTTTATTTCTCATTGGTTATTCTGTTGTATGGCTGATGTGGTGTTGACTAAGTTTATTATTCAGTTAGATCACTTATATGATATACTAAGAATACAGCTGCAGTCACAGTTGTCTCACCCTGTCTCATAGACCATAAAACTAATGTCTACTTTTATATCCTACTTAAATTGAGCTGTAAGCCTTATTCTAACATATTGCTATGCATTCAGGCCTTGGCTACTAAACTGCTGAGAACAATAAACAAGTATACATTTAGCTTGGTATATAAATGTGTGATACTTGAAATTAATTGTGTTCAAATCTAATCTCTGAAAGGTACTGGTTATTTAAAGCACTGTAGTATAGAGAATTTCCTTTGTCTTTCCAAGGTCAACAAAACACATAGGGAAGTATAATAATAAAAATATAGAGAGGTCAAGGATGAGGCTCTAAATATCAATGTGTTACTCAGAACTCATTAATCCAAGTCCCACATGAAAAGGGAGACATTCAAAATATCAATGAATATAAGACACCATTGAAATTATATTTTGATATTTGAGATGAGAGATAAAGGTTATTGTCAAAAACTTTTGGTAATAATGATTTAACTAGGACTTGGATTATCTTCACAGGTAGGTCTGTAAATTCCATTGAGAATACTCCATAAAAACTATCTTGAACTGAGCAGAATTGTATTAAAATCTTTCTTTATACTATTAACAAAAGAAAACATAGCCTTTCCTATAGACTTAGCACATCCTCTTGGTCTACTCCACTAACTCTCAATCCACTCACTTCTCCATTAGTCTTAGGTGAACAACTTCCCATTCATATATTTAATGTAGATCCACAAGTATGCTATCTAACACAATTTTCATAAATAGATTGAGGTTTTTATGTTTATGATTTTTTTGTTATTTTTGAGGCAAGTTCTCACTATGTAGTTCTAGCTGTTCTAGAACTCACTCTGTAGAACAGGGTAGCTTTGAACTCACAGAGATCAGTCTGCCTCTACTTCCCAAATGTTGAGATGAAAACCATGCACAATTATGCCCTGCTCTGAGATCTTTAAAAGTATTATGAAAAATATATAAGTACTTGAAGAAAACATTTGAACAATAAATAAATATGATTTTAAGTTTCTTCCTTAAATTTTGATATAGCAAAGTTCACTATTGTCTACTAGCTGTGAGTTTTATCAGGCATCTTTAGCTATAAGCACAACTTGGAGATTTCAGACATAATCCTGAAATTCACCTTGTTTGATGTTCATAGAATATGTCTCTTCACTGGTCTGTCCCTTCTTCCATATGGATTAAACAGCATTGACACCTCTCATCATATACTAGTTATTGATATGTGAATTTAAGGGTAATAAAAGTGAACGTTTCAACAAATACTTAGTAGTGGAATTTTATAGCTATTATCTTCATAGATGCAACAGATTATCTTGACTTTTATAAAACATGCATAGAACAATCAAATGTGAATATTTTAATAAAACATCATTCCAGATATCATGTATTAAGCTTTCATACTACTTCTACCAATTTAATAGGTGATACTGCCACTGAGAAATACTATCTACATAAGATAAATATATTTAATTCATATTAATTTATTAATATGAGTAATGTATTTTATATCATAGTTAACTTAAATTTTATATAAAATAAAGGCATAAAATACCTTCAGGAACAGACTGTATAGTATTTATAATTATATTCACATGACATGAAACATTACCCACTGTGTAATTTGAATATTAAAAAATGGTTTTAAAGTCTGGTAATTTCAAGAATGATTTGATATAACAAACTATGGTCTTAACTGACATGTGTACCTGGTCTTATAATACGACTCTCTTTCACTTGCTATAATAAGCAAGTACCGGTTTCCCAAAACAATCTGTGAGCTCCCCCTGGATGTGTATCTTCCTAGAAAGGATCTTCTATCTGCATTGATAGTTCCTGCATTAATCTTTGGTACTTGGAATTCAGTTCAGGTCCAGATCATAACAGCAGTCCTACCTCATGGTGCTTTAGCTGGCTCTGGAAGTGCCCCTCCATTCACATTGAAGCTGGGGCACATTGTGCAACAGCTTCAAAGGAAAACCAACACTACTTCCTCACTGGACTGCCCAGAGTTCAGGTTGAAGTAGCTGACAGGAAACATTGGGCTGTCAGTAGAGCAATACTTGGAACTCCTAAGGCTGTGGCAAAATGTTCAAAGTCTACCTGGGCCACAGTACAAATCCTAGTCAGCCTGAACAAATTAGTGTGGCTCTGGCTAAGAACTTAAAATTGCAAAAGATGCTTGGAGGAAAAGCATTTCAAATTCATTTGAATTTTTAAATACACGGTTCTAGAACAAAATATGAAGGACAACAAAAAGAACATTACATTTGGTTCAATGTTAATAGATTTTATGATACAGGCAAATATACTTTTACTGACATTTCTCTTTCATCCTAATATTTTCAAACAAAAGTAAAACAAAAACATTAGTTATCAACATGGAGAACAATTTCACTTGTACATAATCAAGGCCGTTTTGCAAAGTGTTATATGACACAGAATATTTTAAGTAAATCATAATTCTTTGAGTTTAGAAATATGAAGAGGAATTGTGGTAACCAAATTAGATGTCACACTGTGCTAAATATGCAAGACTAAAAAATCTATGTACAGATGGTGAAAATCAAATCCATTCTCAACTTCACAAGCCAGGTCTATATGATGAAAAATATCAGTTCAACAAATGAGCCATCTGCCACATTCAACCATCTTCAATCCTTATAAATTGGTTGTAAATATCTTGTGGCTAATTGTATGAAATATTTTGACTTAAAAATATTATAAACTGTGTATATAACTCCCTCGTGCAACTCTCAGATGCAAACAACCTTAGAACCACTAGGAAGATTGGCTCAAGCATATAAAAATAATTGACATGTTTGAGTGAAGTCTTTCCTTTTAAAAGGAAGGAAAATAATACACAGTTCAATGGCATAGACAAATACTTAGTTTCTTCTCTCTGTATTTTATTTTCATAAACAAAAATTGAATGCTTTGTACTTACATTTGTTATTTTATTTATTTGGGGGTTTGTTAATCTTACTGTATTCTTTTTCTTTCCCTTTATTGGGTGTAGATTTTTTTTTCTCACATAACACATCCTAATTACAAATTCCCTTCTTTATACTCTTCCCAGTTGCCCCTCACTTCCCCTCCTATGTGTATCTACCACCATTCTTTCTCTAATTTGAAAACAATCTGGCTTCTTAGTATATAAGAAAATAAAACATAACAATAAAAAACATATAATATAATAAATTTAATAAGATAAAAAATTAACACATCAAAATTGGAGAAAGCAAACAGAAGGAAAAGAGCCCAAAACAAGACAGAAGAATCAGAGACTCACTTCTTCACACCTTCAAAAAAAAATCACTAAATTAGAAGCCATAATATATAGGCAGAGGACCTGACACAGACCCATGAAGTTCCTGTGCATGCTACCTCCACATCCTTGAGTTCATACAAGCTTTCATAACGTTGATTTAGAGGGCCTTGTTTTTGATATTCTCCATTCCCTCTGGCCTTTACACTCTTTCCATCTCCTACTACAAGGATTTCCATGAGCCCTGAAGGGAGGGATTTGATGGGGACATCCCACTGAGATCTGAGTGTTCCAAGATCTCTCACTCTCTGCATAAGGCCTGGCTGTGAGCCTTTGTATTTGTTCTTTTCTGCTGCAGGAGGCAGCTTCTCTGATGATGGCTGAGCAAGGACATTATCTATAAATATAGCAGCATATGATTAGGCACTGTTTTATTGCTAATTTGTTTATTTACTTTTGTTAGAACAGTAGTGTTTGGTTTATAATGGCTATCTAGACTCAGGTTGTTGGTCATCCAAGCAGTGTCAGGTACGGGTTACATCCCCGGCAGTGGTCCTTAAATCAAACCAGATATTGGTTGGCTACTCTTAGAAGATTTGCAGGCAGAATAGCATTGTAGATCTAAGGTTTTGTGGCTGGAATCATATTTACATTTCTCTTTTGGTAGTATACAGAGTACATTCCTGTACCAATGATGTCAGGACATAGGGATGAGATCTCTACGTAGGCACCACAGTGTTCAACTTCTCTGTATTATCTGAGTCCTGCATGTATTGCCTGGAACAACGGGGCCTTGCTGTCAATTTGTGGAGAGCAACCTATTGGGGGCATTCCCAAGGGACAACTTTGAGCAACAACTCAAGTAGATGTACTCCAGTCTCAGTACTGGAAGCTTCATTTGGTGATAAGAAATGGCTAGTAGGGGTTATACTTCCCCCATTATTTATTGATTTCATTTCGGTTGCCTTCTTATATGCATATATTTTAGGAAGGTTTTACTATAATAGGTTTCCATACTACTCTTTTAATGACCATTAATTTTAGGTTTCTCTCCCCATAATTTCTCCCTCATCACCATCTTCCTTTCTTACTTGGTGCCCTGGTTCCAGTACCCTCCCCCAATCCCAGTCCTGTGGTGATATTTTATTTGTACTGAAATATGATTTTATCTGTATATTAATAAAGTTGCCTTGGGGTCAGAGCAGGCCAGAGCACAAGCTGGGTGTTGGTGGTGCACGCCTTTAATCCCAGCACTTGGGAGGCAGAGCTAGGCAGGATCCCTGTGTGTTCAAGGATACAGCCAGCATGGCAACACACACCTTTAATCTCAATACCAACCATTGAAGACCTGGAGGTCTATATAGACAGGCAGTGACGAGGAGGTCATGTGCTTGTGTTTACAACCAGTGAGAAGGAAGAATATAAACTCTATATAAAAGACAGGGCCCAGGAAGTAGCTCTCTTGTGGAGAGGAAAGACAGAGCAGCAATGAAGGGTAAGGTTTTCAGCTCTCAGCTATTGCTCTGACCTCTTGGCTTTTAACTCTGCAATTAGCTCTGTGTTTCTTATTTAACAAGACAGTTACATCTACACAGTCCACACATAGTTATCTATTCTATTTTCCTTCCCTAGTGAAATCTATTTGTTTACTCTTGTCACTTGCTCTGCTTACTCTATTCCTACCCTCTGTTGTTTGAAAAGTTTAAGCTTTGTTATCACTAGCTTAAGAGCTAATATCCACATATAAACAAATACATACCATGTTTGTCTGTCTGCATCTAGAATACCTCACTCAAAATGATCTTTTCTAGTTCCATGTATTTATCAGCAAAAATCATGATTTGGGTTTATTTTTTACTTTTTAAATTGCTGAATAGCATTCTATTGTGTAAACGTACCACATTTACTTTATCAGTTCTTCTGTTGAGGATTATCTAAGTTGTCTCCAATTTCTGCTCATAAGAAATTGAGCAAAAATGACATGATTGCTCAAGTGTCTTTTTGGTAGGGGGAATCATCAATAGTGGTATAGTTACAACTTGAAATGTATAGATTCCCTGCTTCTAGAGGAACCACCACACTAATTTCCATAGTGGCTACATAAGCTTGCATTCTTACCAGAAATGGATGATTGTTCCCTTGTTCCATATCCTCACCAGCACAAATTGCCACTTGTTTTAATTATCTTAGCCATTCTGACAGGTATAAGATGAAATCTCAAACTCAATTTGACTTGCATTTTCCTTATGGCTAAGGATGCTGAATATTTCTTTAAATTTTTCTTCTCAACCATTTGAGTTTACTCTTTTGAGAATGCTCTGTAACCTGTTTTTAAATTGGGTTCTTTGTATAGTATTTGAGTTTGTTTTATATTTTGTATACTAACCCTCCAATAATCTTCTGCCATTCTGGATGATACTGCTTTGGCTGAGTGACAGTGTCCTTTGTTTTATAGAAGCATTTCAGTTTCAAGGGTGCCATATATTAATTGTTGATCTTTATGCCTGTGCAAATGGTATTATGTTCATGAAGTTATTTTATTTTTCTGTGCCAATGAGTTCAATGCTATTACACACTTCCTCTTGAACCATTTTGGGTGCATCTGTTTTTATTGAGGTCTTTGATCCACTTTGAGTTGACTTTTGTGCAAGGTGAAAAATATGGATCTGTTTGCATTCTTCTACATGCAGCTGTTAAGTTTGACAGACACCATTTGATAAAGATACTGTCCTATTTTTAGGGTATATTTCTAGTTTCTTCGTCAAAAATCAGGTGTCCATATGTTCATGTATTTATGTCTGGGTCTTCAATTTGATTCCATTGATCAACATGTCTGTTTTGTGCCAATATCATACTGTTTTTATTACTATAGTTCTGTAGTACAACTTGAAATTAGGGACAGTGGGTTTTTGCATGATTCAGGATTTGTGTGATTCTACGGGAGTTTGAAGATTTTCCTTTCAAAATCTGTGAAGAACTGTTCTGGAATTTTAATGGGTACTGCACTGAATTTGTAAATTGCTTTTGGTAGGATATCCATTTTTACTATATTTGTCCTACAGATTTATGAGCATGGGAGAAGTACCTATTTTCTGATATCTTCTTCAATGTCTTAAAATTATTATCAAACAAATCTTTCACTTGGTTTGTTAGAGTTACCCCCAAGATATTTTATATTATCTGACACTACTATGAAAGGTCTTATTTCCCTGACTTTTTTGTCAGTTCTTTTGTCCCTCATATATAGAAGGGCTATTGATATTTGTGAGTCAATTTTGTAAGCAGCTACTTTGTTGAAATTGTTGTATTAGCTGTAGGAATTTTTAGTGTCACTTTTGTATGCTATCACATCATCTATAAATAATATTTTTAATTCTTCCTTTCCAATTTATATCCCTTTGATCTCTGTCAGTTGTCTTACTGTTCTAGCTAAAACTTGAAGTAATATATTGATGTGTATTGCAAGAGTAGATAACCTCGCTTTGTTCTTGATCTTAAAGGAATAGTATTGAATTTCTCTTCATTTAAATTGATGTTGGCTATGGGCATGTTGTTAACTCCCTTTATTATGTTTAGGTATGTTCCTTGTATCCATAATTTCTTTAGGACTTTTATCATGAAGAGGTGTTATATTTTGTCAAAGTTCTCTTTTTGTTTCTAATGAGACAATCATGATTTTGTCTTTCAGTTTGTTTATATGGTGGATTTCATTTATCTTCTTATATATGTTGAACAATCCCTGAATCTCTAGGACAAATGCTACTTGATAATGGACAATGACATATTTGATGCATTCTTGGATTTGATATGCAAGTTTCTTTGAGAATTTTTGTGCATTTGTTCTTAAGGGAAATTGGTCTTTAATTATCTTTCTTTGTTGGAGATTTGCATGATTGGGTATCAGGGTAACTGTGGCCCCCTAAACCAAATGGACATTGTTCTGATGGGGATGTCATTCTAGATGCTGTGGATATGTGTTTCTCTAATAAATAATGCTGTTTAGCCAGTGGTGAGGCAGATCAAGATTAGGTGGTTTGCCAGGGGAAGCAAGATATAAAGATAATGGCAAGTCAGAAACCACAGGGTAAAGTATAAATTTATAGAAATGGGTTAATTCATGATATAAGAGCTAGCTAGCAAGAAGCATGCCATGCCCCTAGTTTAAATATATTATAATCCTCTGTGTATTTTCTTGGGGAAAGTGAGTGGGAAAGATTTATCCTGACCACCAGCTGGCCAGGACACAGAAAAATTTCCAACTACAAATAATGCCCAATGGCTTGAGTTTCCACCTCTAACCTGAAAATACTTAATAAGTGATGGTAAATGGAGCCAAAAATAGGGTCCTGCTTCATGACTCATGTGGGTCATGAGATGATGCACCATTCAGGCTTGAGCACAGCATGGCAGATTCCTGCCAAGTTGTACAGAGGTTTCTTGGAGCCACACAACACAACATGGTACGTGATGGATATAGCTTTTGCTACTAAGAGGGGGGGTGGTGGTTTCCTGGGCTACATCCTGCTTTAATGGAGGCATAGACCCACTGCTTCTGAGAGTTAATGGTACACATGGACTAAAGCTGGAGGTGAATTACCTCTGCCATACCAAAAAGCGAAATGGGTGGAGTCAGTAGGTTGCCTATTCATCTAGGCCATGCAGTTTAGCAATTTAAAGTCTTTCCTGGCCAGAAAAGGATTACAGATTCAGAATAAGACAAATGCACATGGGAGAAACCCTAAACAGTTTACGTGTGTGTAAAAATGTGTGTAGACTTGAAAGAGAGAAGAAAAGAAATATACACCGTTTTAAAAAGTAAAGTCTTTTAATGAGATAGTAAAAGAAAAGGTTAAGCCACATAAAAATGGAAATCACATGCAGAGTATGGATTATATTGTCTTTAGGATTTTTAAATGCAGAGAGACATTTGACTGTAAAAGCTGCTATGTTAAATCAATATATATTTTAAAGGTATCTGAATTTCAAAATTAATGTCTAAGAATACATTGCTTTGGAAAAGAGGTTCTGCTTTTGTTTCAACAAAATATGAGAACCTGTGGATTGCTTCCAGGCTAATATGGTTTGACCAGCCAAGATTCCCTGAAAGGTCTCTGATGTCACCATGGCCCAGATGATCTAACATCCAGAATGGTTTTAAGGCAACTGGCTCAAAAAATACAACATTACAGACTATTCTAGTCAGGACTTGGACATAATTCTTAATTTTCTCAGGATCCTCATAAGAATATAGGATTCTTTATCAGCAGGAAGTAGCCTAAAAATTATGTCCACATTCCCAAAAAATGGATAATGGATGTTTGACTTTGCTTGGGTTGTTGGTTACTAATTGTTACTGGACATAGTCAATATCTCTCTAAAAGAAGACAGGTGGATAGATACAATATGGAAATATAGGATGTAGATGGGATAGGATAAATGAGTGTATTGTTGAACTTATTTTTAAAGAGTAATTTGTTTAAAATATTTTACATTGGTATAGATTTAAGTTTATTACAAATTTAAAGTTAATTTTGTTATATTGTATGAATATTTTTGCTCTTGTCTAAGGTACTATGTTTATACAACTCATTTAAAATTGTAATGTATCATTAAGAAATACAGATTAATAGTTAATCATCTATGATAATCAAACTTATAGTCATTATATAAATTAGGTAGGTAATCTTCAAATACTTCAAAGACCTACAGTATATGGTGTTTAAAATATTTTAAGAACATTGACTTTCTGAACATTGAGACATGTCTGCTCTTGGCAGCACCATTAAAAAAAAGATAATGGGCATTGAAGAAACTCATTATGGAATTTGCTTTCTTTGTGGCTAAAGTTAACCGCTGGGCAAAAATGTTCCCTTGTGTCAATTGCTTGACAGTATGTTATATTAAATGGACATGAAGGACCCATAGGAAGGTGACCACTGAATTTTACAAGGAAAGATGGTCCTACAGGTTCCTGCTTTGCAGAAGAAACTGCCATACATTCTACAGGACACAGAAAGACATGGATAAGAGACTCTAGGCCTTTAGGCTAAAGAATGGGTGCCCCAACATTGCAAAAGAACGTTGAGTAACTGTCCAGGTAGCCAGTTGTCTGTCATTCTAGATTTTTGGAAGTTGCTTGTAATGTTCTTCCTGTTTACTTAGGTAATATTATGTCCTTCTGAAGTCTTTGAGGTATTTGAAGACTAGATAGTTATAATTTTCCTTGGTTATGATAAAAGATAAATTAGATATGAAACTTTAGACTCACAAGTATAGGATAGATAGAATATTTTCTTTAATTTTGCCTATTGAAAATAGACTAGATATTGTATCTGTAATACTTGCTAGATAACTGTTTTATTATATCTATTTTACTATGGTGAAGTTCAGACCTTCCTTTCGAATAGAAGGAAAAAGGAGAAATGATGGGGATTTTGTTCTGTATGCTGTGAATATGTATTGCTCTGAGCGGTTGATAAAGTTGTTTGTCTAATGGTGAGGCAGAATAAGGTTAGGCAGGACATTCTAACTGGAGCAATGGGAGAGAAGAAAAAATAGCAGAGGAGATGCTGCTAGCTGCTGCTAGGAGAAGCAAGTGGTAAAGATACTGGTAAGCCACAAGCCACATGGCAAAGTATAGATTTATAGAAATGGCTTAATTTAAGATATAAGAGCTACCTAGCAAGAAGAATGCCATGCCCATAGTTTAAAAATATTATAAGCCTCTGTTGTTTTTTTTTGTTTTGTTTTGTTTTGTTTTTTGTTTTTTGTTTTGTTTTGTTTTCTCTTGGTTTTTCGAGACAGGGTTTCTCTGTGTAACTTTGCACCTTTCCTGGAACTCACTTGGTATCCCAGGCTGGCCTTGAACTCACAGAGATCCGCCTGCCTCTGCCTCCCGAGTGCTGGAATTATAAGCGTGAACCACCACCACCTGGCTGCCTCTGTGTGTTTACTTGGGGGACCGAGTGGGAGAAATTTGTCCTGACCACTAGCTGACAAGGACACAGAAACACTTCCAACTACATTGTTCTTTCTGTTTTTCTTTTGGTGGAGTAATTTAGGTAGTTTTGGCATTAATTCTTACAGTAGAATTATGAATTAAAACTGTCTGGCCCTGGGCTTTTTTATTTGAGAAACTTTTAATTACTGCTTCTATTGCACTAGAGGTTATATGTCTGTTTAAGTTGGTCATCTGATTCATGATTTAATTTTAGATTTTCCAATTTAGTAGAGTACAAATTTTTAAATTATGTTCTTATTTCCTCAGTGTCTGGTGGATGTCTCACTTTTCATTTCTAATTTCGTTAATTTGGATATTCTCTCCTTTTAGTTAATTTGGAAAGGGTGTGTCAATCTTATTGATTTTTCTCAAATAATGAACTCTTTGTTTTATTGGTGAAATTATTAAGGCCACTCCACGTAGTTAAAAGGGAGGTTTATTTTGTGGGGTACTTACAAATGAAGGGGTAGGTTACAGGGTCTGGCAAGGGTATAGTGCAGTCCGGCCGTGTTCTCTGGAGAACTCTGCTCGGTCTACCTCCAGCGTTCAGAGTCCGGGAACCCAGAGAGAGACCTCTTCCCAATCCTTGGTCTTCTGCTTCCTCCTCCGCCCTGCCTTGTAGGTGTGACCATTACCGAAGCCTCAATGGGCGTTGGGACTTCCAGGCCAATGCTGGGATGGCTATCTACTACATTGTTTTATTGATTATTTTTAATGTTTTTGTTGTCCTTTTTTTATTTTATTGATTTCAGTCATCTGTTTATTTCTTAAAATCTACTCTTTTGGGTTATGATTTCTTTCCTTTTCTTTCTTTCTTTTTTAAATTTGTTTTTAAGGTCCTTAGGTTTCAGGTGTCCTGTCAAGTTACATGTATAAGATCTCACCAATATTTTTACATATGCACTTAGTGATAAGAAATTGCCTGTTAAAATCATCTTAATGGTGTCCCACTAGTCTGTGTATACATTTTCATTCAGTTGTAGTAATTCTTCATTTATAGTTTAATTTTTGTCTTGACAATTATATCATGCGTGGTGACATATGCCTTTGATTCCATCACTAAGGAGGCAGAGCCAGGTGGATCTCTGTGAGTTGGATGCCAGCCTGGTCTACAGAGTGAGTTCCAGGATAGTCTCCAAAGCTACACAGAGAAACCTTGTCTTGAAAACTATAAAAAAAAGTCATGGACTATTTTATTTTCTCTATCTATTGTGATTGAAGTTTTGCTGGGTATAGTAATCTCTGCTTGCATCTCAGACTCTTAGAGATTTTAGACTATCCATCAATGTCCTTCTGAATTTAAAATCTTCACTGAAATGTCAGGTATTTAATATTCTTTATTTGTTCTGCATGTTTTTTGTTTGTTTGGATTGTCATTTCCTCAGGGATATTTCTTTTTAGTCTAGTCTATTTCTTGTTATTTCTGCTTCTTGCACCTTTGTATGTACCTCCTTCTTTAGATTAGTAAAATTTTCTTCTATCAATTTGTTAAAAATATTTTTGGTGACTTTGATCTGTACTTCTTCCTCTCTTCCTACTATTCATAGATTTTTTTCTTCTCACTGTATCCCAGGTTTCCTCAATGCTTTTTGCCAGCAGTTTTTTTTTTCTTTTTTAAAAAAATTATCATTCTCTTTTACAGAGGAATGCATTTCTTCTATTGTGTGTTATGTGATTGAAAGTCTCTCTTCAGTCTTTTGTATTCTGTTAGTGAGGCTTGCCTCTAAAGTTCTTTCTTGAGTTGCTAAAGTTTTCTTTTCCACATTTTCTTCATTTTTTTATTGATTTTATTTCCACTTTCAGGTCTTGAACTGTTATATTCATTTGCTTCCAGGTTGTTTGTATTTTCACAGAATTCTTTAATGGATTTGTACAGGTCATCTTTAAGGACCTCTCATATTGATAGGGGCTATTTTTAGCATCTTTTCCTCTTTCTTCAACTCTGGTGGATTTCTCAGAGCCTGCTATGGTAGGGTTGCTGAATTCTAGTGGAGGCACATTATTCTGGATGTTACTGAATGTTGTTTTACACTAATGTAAATACATCTGGATTTGAGAACATTTAAATTCTAGGTGCTATATATCTAATCTTGTCTATGTTGTTGTTTCTCCCCACCCTGATTTCTGCTGCCCTCTCTAATTCTTACTTAGGAAATTGTGGTAGCTGTGTGCTCTCTGATAAGAAGTCTTTCTGGGATTCTGATAGGTGTGCCCAGTCAGGTTCCCATAATTTTTTTTTCTAGATATTGAAAATTATTAGTTAGGAATGAGGCTAGAAACAGGAATAAGGTGATCCTCAGGAAGAAGAAAAACAGGGTGTTCCACTATGATCTGCTCAGTTAGCCCCTAGGAATTGCAGCAAAGGGTGTGGAAAGGATACACAGAAATTCAGCTACCTGACTAAGAATGAGAATTGGGAATTGGACTTGGAGGAATATATGGTGTGGGGAAAAGTCAGCTTATCTCCTTTGGTAGTTTGAGAGTCCTGAGGGATAGAACTCGGGGCTGGGATAGAGCACTGAGTGGGGAAATGGAACCTTGGAGGGGAAGATCTGTGTGACTCACTAGAGTAGGGGAAAGAAAGCAAGGGGATGTTGCAGCAAGGGGTCTGCTTATGAGTGAAGGACTGGACTTTGGGAATGGAGAAGGAAATGAAGATCTTCAGTTAGTCTACCTGTTTCCCTGGACAGAATTACCTGTGGGTTTCCTGTAAATGCCTGCTGGATTTGGTGGCGAGGATAAAGCAATGAGTTGTAGGAGGGGATGATCCTTTGGATTTACTGGAGTAAGGGACAGAGATCAAGGGGGAGCTGCAGCAGGAGGTCTGATGCAGAGCTTCAGTGAGACTGGGGAATTGGATTTGGTGAATATCTGCAGTTAGTCTACCTGTTTCCTTGGTCAGAATCCTCTGTGGGATTCCAGGGTTTGGCTGCTAGAGTTGGGGCCTGAGACAAACCAATGAATTTGGGGAGAAAGGTTAGGATCCACTATGATGGGGCAGATGTGTCTGTGTGGGGCCTTCAGCAGGTGGTCTGATGTAGAGCTGGGCAAGAGACTGGGGGATTAGATTTGGAAGGTCTGCAGTTATTTTTAATTTCTGATACTACTATTAAAACAGAATTATGTAACACTTTTGAAAATATGTGTTGACTTGCTCCTCACTTTAATGTTGAGAAAATAATCTGATGACATCATTGTGGGAATATATATTCTCTAACTGTTATGGAATTTGTAAACCTCCTTATTTCCTTATCTTTAGAATTTGTTATAAATCTGTATAGATGATCTTGTATATATCAACTTGAACCTCAATGCTTTCCTTTTTGCCTTCATACAGAAATGAGTTACATACATGTTGTGACTTTAAATAAGATAAATAGTTTAGAATTTGGTTTAATTAAACAAATAGTAGCTAACTGACAGTGTTGTCATTATAACATTTCAAATTCAGTTACAATTTGATTACTTCATTCATAAAATGAATATACCAAACTGATTTTAGTATTTTTTCAGTAGAAATGAAGCATAAAAGTATTCTTAATTAATATAAGAATCAAATCAAGCTAGTAATATATCTGTACATTCAAGACAGTATGTTAAGTATAAAAATGATCAAACTGACTGAATTTAATAAAACAACTTTTTCAAAAATCAATATTAAAACATTCTCAACTGGCAAAACAAGAAAAATGCTTTTTTTCATAATAGAATCTTAAGTCACTGGTTTACATGACTGAGATGAGATCAGTAACAGCTATTTTCACTGATAGGTTGTCATGAAGCCATCAGAGTAACAAAAAACAGAGATTGAAAAATCAAAATTATCAAGAAGGAGAATTACTTAATTTTTTATATTTAATATCTAAAATAATGAATTGATATGATTGGTTATTGACAAATCGTAGAGCAATTGGAATGCCTCTCTGATTGCACATTGGAAGTAATAAGCAGGGTGCTGCTGCCCTTCTGAAAAATAATACAGATTGTTTAGAAAAGAATATTTACTTGTGATGCAAGTAAACTTACCAAGAAAAACTCCAAAACATTTCCATTGATAAAATGTTTATGAAGTTGTTTAGAGAAGATTCATTCATATTGGTTTTGCATTGGAAACAATCCAAACAGCTAGCAACTTGTAAATTAGTATTCCTTGTGATGTCATAGTGCTGCACATAAGTTATTAACTATCTCATGGTGACTTACCACAAGCAACCATGATCAGATATACCATAGGAGGAAAAAGAAGGAGATACAGACATTGTATATGAGTCCATTTGGAAGCTATTTCATGATACCAAAATAATCTGGACTGAGTTAGGTCAGATCAGTTATTTCTTGGGTTATATACAGAAGGTACATAATTTACCTTTCTAGGGAGGTAAAAAAAAATTGTTCTTAATCACTGCAGTAGTTATGGTAATGTATGCACTCATAAAGAATAATCTAATATGTACTGATCTTTAACCACTGGAATTTTGAAGAATAGAGCATACACATGTTTTTGAAAATTGTAACCTATTTAATCTGCAGCTATAATCTTTTCTATTATATAAGTCAAATAAGAAACTAATCAAGTTAGAATAGTTTAGAGAACATTTAACATAGCAATTCAAGATGACCATTAATGGGATAGTGTTTGGTAGCATATGGCCTACTACTATTATAGAACTACCGTCAAGAAACTCTTGCCAATAAGGGACTGAGTTGCATGTGTTCCAAATCATATTTAACTCAAAAAATTTGAATGCATAATACCAGCCTACCACATTATGTGTACATATGTTTTTAAAATCTCCATCAGAATTCTCAGGGTTTAGATGTGTGTCAGAATTAATTTTTAAAAATATTATTGGATTTGTGACATTATATGCATATTCTTTTAGAAATTAGTTTTAGCTTCTCATCAGGTTGTCAATAGTTTGTGCTATATTAGGTATTAATACTTTTTCAAAGAGGTAAATTATATATATATTTCAATAGATTTTTGCATGTAGTCTATTTTCTAAGTGCATGCATTTTATGCTTTAATTAGTTAGATAGTCTTCTTGTATGAATTGAAAATATAGTATGAATTATTGGAAGAATCTTTGAAAGGAACATGAAAATGTTGAAAACATGTGTGGAACATATGATATCCTTATATAATGAAATGAGTCAAAGAATGAAACAGAGAACAATCTCTTTATACAGTAATCTGATACAAAATGAGCACATACAGACATTAAAAGAAAAATCCAAAGGTAAATTATCCACATTAATCTCTATACCATAGGACTGGACTTTAAAATGTATTGAGGAAATTTCTATCATGAAGAAAATTCCTATTCAGAATTGGAAACCAAAACAATAGGGGAGACAACGTGAATCTTTGAGGTAATCTAAATGATAAAGCATTCATATTCATCTGAAGTAGATAGGAAAGTTGGGTGAGAAACCAAGAAATAATTCCAAGAGCTTATATCTGTGAGAGCAGGATGCTGGCAATACATCTTACAGATATCAAAATTGGGTAGTGAAAATATACAAAATTTTCCACTATCTTATATTTAAAGAGAGAAGTCACATCAGGATTTTAAATCTATATTTGCCTCTTCATTTCATACAATGATATTTAATATGATTTTAAAAGAAATTCATGAAAATTCTAAGTCATAAATTTTCTATTTCTTAATCATGATACAAACTATTAAATGCTTTACAAATTCTATATATAAGTTTGAAAATATTTTAATCTTAATAAAGTATAAAATTAGAACACATACTTTTTCTATATGTTATTCAATTTTGTATCAAAAGGTTTGCACTTCATGTCATGTGATTTTTGTTGCTAATGGGAGGCTTCTGTTTGGTTTCATTCCCATGTATGGACTTCTGACTATTGACCAACTTTCCAGGAACAATTGAGAGACCATGACCTCCTTTGATATTTTTTTTTTTTGCTGAACATATGTAACCATCCCCTTATTAACATATGTTGGCAAGTTTTTTCATACTTCTTTAAACTAAACAGAATTATTCTGCTTCTGCACTGTGTTCATTCTTTGGGGGCTTTTGTCTTTGAAATTCAAAGTTTAGAATCAGTTGATTCATATCAATAGGAGAGCTTTCTATGATTTTAATTGTGATGGTGTTGATATACTAATAGATGTGGAGAGATACCCTAAGACTATTTCATTCTCTAAGCTAAAACACACAATTTTTCTGTATTGACTCAAATTTGCTTTTATCTCTCTTCAGTTTGTATTCATCATCATATTGTACTATATTTTATACATCTGATTTTAAAAAGTTACTCAATCATAGAGGACATTGTTTGAAAATTATCTAACTGAAATTTTTTCTATGTAAAAAATAATTGTCTTTATATGGTCATCTTGCCTCCTGTCATCCCTATAAACTTTTCTTTCTTCTTTAATTACATTTTCTTCCTGTTCTTTTCACTTAATCCTCTAGGTAGCTTAGGATGTTGAGTAGTGTTTGTCTTACTTCTTATCTTCAGTAGATGCTAATAAATCTGGGCTTAATTTGTGGCTAATTTTGGGTGCAGGAGATGGAAGATGAATGTGCTAAACTTGTATGTTCTACTGAGCTTTGTATGTATCTCTTAAGATATCTTTATCCAGGGGGCTGAAGAGAAGACTCAAAGTTTTAGAGCCCTTGAAGCACCATCAGGAAGTCAGAGTTTTGGTCCCATGACCTACTTAATAAGCCAGATGTTGTGTTAATGCCTATAACTCCAGAAAGGAGGGATCTAATACTTTAGAATTTTTTTGAGTCTATACAGAATACAATTAAACAGACACAAACATACTATTTTTTCTAGAAAATTCCAGCTTTTATTTTTTTATTTATTATATTTGTGTCTTAATTTAACACATCAGCCATGGGTTCCCCTGTCCTCTCCCCTCCCGCCCCTGCCCTCCTTCCCCCCAGCCCCTCCCCTCCATTCCCATCTACTCCAGAGCCAAGACTCCCCTGGGGATTCATTTAAACCTGGTGGATTCAGTACAGGCAGGTCCAGTTCCCTCCTTCCAGGCTGAGCAAAGTGTCCCTGTGTAAGC
This sequence comes from Onychomys torridus, assembly GCF_903995425.1. Classification (NCBI taxonomy): domain Eukaryota; kingdom Metazoa; phylum Chordata; class Mammalia; order Rodentia; family Cricetidae; genus Onychomys; species Onychomys torridus. The sequence continues at coordinate 25,946,755 of NC_050448.1, forward strand.
CCAAGGTTCCAAACAGCCAGTTCATGCACTAAGGAGAGGTTCTGGCCCACTGCCTGGGTGCCTCCCAAACAGATCAAGCTATTCAATTGTCTCACTTACCCAGAAGGCCTGCTCCAGCTGGGAGCTCCACAGCTTTTGGTTCATAATTCATGTGCTTCCATTCATTTGGCTATTTTTCCCTGTGCTTTCAATCATATTGTAGTGAAACATAGAGCAGTATTTATCAAGATGAGAGACTTTAATTTGATTCCTAGTTTACCAATGTCTTCTAATATAAATGGGTATTAAATTTTGACTTTATCTCCTGTCTCAACTGATGTGATTATATACTGTTATCCTATTTTGATATGTAAGTATGCATTCATAAATATCTGATTGGAGAAACAATACTGTGTTTTTACAGTGAGGTGAAAATTGTTGTAGTCTACAACGTGTCTGTGTGTGTGTGTGTGTATGTGTGTGTGTGTGTGTGTGTGTGTGTGTGTGTGTGTGTGTTATATGAGACTGTGCACATGTCTGTGTATGCGTATTTGTAGATGTTAGAAGACTACCTTTGGGTACCAGGTCTTGCCTTTCTACCTTGTTTGAGGTAATGTCAATTCTGGGGATTCTTTTACCTCTGTTTCTCACTTCCCACTGGCATCCTGGGATTACAGACAGCTGAGCTCTCTGGTTTTACTTGGGTCCTTGGGATCAACCTCAGCTCTTCAGGCTTGTGTAGCAAGTGCTTTTACCCACTGAACAACCTCACCAGTATGATTATATTTTTTATTGTATTTTATTTGCTACTGCTTTGGTATAGATTACTGAATCAATTTTCATGAGTTAATGGTTTCCTTTCTGGTAATGCTTTTGTGTGGTTTGGAATCTGAAGTGATGCCGAATTTGAGAACTCTTATGCTATATTCCTTCTGCTTCTAATAATGATAAGACACAACAGAGGTAAAGTACCACATCTTCATGAAATGTGATAAAAAATTTTTGACAAAAAGCCATTCTAATCCAGTACTTTCCACTCCTATCCTTACTCATCTTTGGCAGTTAAGCATCACAAGCCTCATGCTTCCTTTTCTTAAAGCCATGACCACCAACTTCCTTATCTCACTTGCTCTCTTAGTGCCAACAACTAATCTGATCTCTCTTTTCAAACTTTTCACACTTCAGGAATACTCATTTTGAAAATTATCAGTGAGCCATGAATTACATAAAGCTTAGGGGTTGCCTTCCATTTTACTAGGTACAATTTTATGGAAATTCATCTATGTGCTTTCATATATCAATGTTTTGTTTCTTTTCATGGTGGTAATAATCATTATGTGGACATCACCAAATAATTTTTTATTATTTTCCTGTTTAAAACTTTAATGTTATCCTCCATGTAGCCAGGTCTCCCACATCGTCCTCCAGGATTTGGACTATTTAGTCTCCCTGACCCTCCACATTCCCATACCCTCCCCATCTTGTCAGATGTCGTATATCCAATGCCCTGGGCTAGTCTTGCCATGCCATCTTGTGCCCAATCAATCCAAGGCTTTTTCTAGGACCTTCTCTAACTACCTCATATCCTGTAGGCCCTTCTCTCACATCACATACACAATTCTTACCCAGGCAAATCTGTTAAAATTTAAAAACAGCTGGCGGAGGTCTTGGTGGTTTGGAGCCAAGGGGCCACAGGCTGGTGAGACAGAAACACAGCATGTGGACAGCCTTCACATAGAGGACTTCATTGGGGAAAGGGGAGAAGGGATGCAGAGTGCACCTCTTGAGATAAAGACTGAGGAGAGAGTGAGAACGAGAGAGGGAGTGACAGGAAGAGAGGAGATGGAAAGCGAGGAGGATAAGGGTGCAGATATGGCCTCGTTGGAAGCAAGAGGAAGAGAGCGAAGACAGGCAATACCTCACCTTTTAAAAGAGGGGATCAGCGCACCCCCAAGTAGCAATGAGCTCATGATGTTGTCAGGACCCTGAGCGCAGTTCAAAGTACTGCCTGCATATTGGAGAGTGCACACACACAGGGATAATGCATCCTGTCAGGTCCCAAGGGACTGGCCAGGTAATGTCTAAATGCTAACAAGATCTACCCCCATACTCCAGGCTTATACCAAGAGGCACATCCTATAATGGAGCCCTGTTGCCCTCTATCTAGCTTACATCATTGCATGCAAGTCATTTCTAACCTCTCCCAACTCACCTACACAAACTCTCTTCTTCCCCAACCTACTTTGTCTACATCAGACTTAGGTTTAACAAGTTCACATGCCTCTACCTCATCGCAATAACCATAAATATGAAAGATCAAGCAGATATCATCTCTCTAAAATTTACCTACCTGGTAGAAATGTTTGCCAATGAGTATTTTCTAATCAAACCCAGGGAACAGAATTTAAAAGAATAGTCATCAACTTCATCAAAATTTTAAGGAGTTTAAAGAAGACACAAGAAACAGCTTAGCCAAATTACCGAGAAAGAACTTAATGAGAATAAACATATGAGTAATGGTCAAGAAAGCACAGATATATATCTGATTGCAATGATATGGACAGTGCAAGACTTGAGAACAGAATTCAATAAGAAAAAAGAAACATTGAGGAGAATTCAAACTAAAATGAAGATGGGACTGCAAAATCAATAATTTAACTAGATAACTCAGAATAATGCATCAAGCAGAAGATAGAATGTCAAAATCATGGAGAGGAAAATGGGGAGGCATTGGAGGGATTAAAGGGCTGGGGCCAATTATAATCTCAAAAGTAAAAGAAATACTATTTTAAAAAAGATTAATGTCTTACATCAATAATTTGATAAAATCAGAGGAAAAAACTAACCATATATATGCAGTGGATTTCACTTGTTCCCCCCTTTCTGTTTCTAATCCCCACTTCTTCTACTGAATGTACATGTGGACACTGTGTGGCTGCAGTGTCTGTGGATGCCAGAAGAGCATGTTGGATTTCCCAGCAAATGGAGTTACAGGTGGTTTTGAGCCATATATGGGTTCTAGAAATGGAAACCAAGTTATCTGTAAGAGAAACATGCATTTTAAACCATAGACTGATCTCTGTAACTTGACATGCTAATATTTTTAACATTTAATTATGAGTCCTTTTACTGAACAACACAAAATGTTTAGAAAGTGTTGAAGAAGAAAGATAAACCAACAGTCACTCAGATGTTACCTTGGTTTAAACTATTTAGATATAAAATTATTTTTTCACTCTGTCAGCTTTGTCTGGACCAAGTGTGCTCATAAGACCAAGAAGAAATCCTCAAGGAGATGGACAGACATCAAGGCAGAAGTACATACAACAAATAAAGAGCAATACAGCATCACTAGAACCTAGTCCTCCTCCAACAGCTAGACCTAAACATCATATAGTGGAAGAAGCAGAAGAGAACAACCTTGTTAATAACATAATGAAGGCTAGAGCCTTATATAGAAGAAATCAAAAATGAAGTGGAGGAACAGACAAACAAAAAAATGTGAAGAACGCTGTAAAAAAAAAAAAAAAAAAAAAAAAAACTAGAGGAAAGGACAAATAAAGCAAAAGTAAACAATAAGTCCCTGAAAGAAAATCATGAAAAATCAATGAAACAGACAAGGGAAACAGTGCAAGACCTGAAGAAGGAAATAGAAAAAAATGAAGAAGACATTAGCAGAAGGAAAGCTGGAAATAGAAAATCTGAGTAAGCAAACAGGAACTTCACATACAAGTATAACCAACAGAATGCAAGAGATGGAAGAGAGGAACTCTGGTGTTGAAGATACAGTAGAAGAAATAGATTCATCAGTCAAACAAAACACTAAAGCCAACAAAGTAATGACCCAAATGTCCAAAAAATTTGGGACACCATAAAAAGACCAAACCTATGAATAATAAGGATAGAGGAAGGAGAAAAACACCAACTCAAAGGCACAGAAAATATATTTAACAAGATCATAAAAGAAAACTTTCCCAACTTAAAGAAGGAAAAGCCTAAGAAGATACAAGAAGCCTATAGAACAGCAAAGAGACTACAATCCAAAAAAACATTCCCTGGCCACATAATAATTAAACAACTAAATGTACAGAATAAAGAAAGAATATTAAAGGCAGCAAAGGAAAAAGGCCAAGTGATTTATAAAGGCAAACCCATCAGAATACTACCCAATTTCTCAATGGAGACTTTGAAAGCAAGAAGGACCTGGACAGATATAATGCAGACACTAAGAGACCATGGATGCCAGCCTAGACTAATATACCCAGCAAAACTTTCAATCAACATAGATAGAGGTAACAAGACATCCCAAGACAAAGCCAGATTTAAACAATACATATACACAAGCTCAGCCCTACAGAAAGCACTAGAAGGAAAATTCCAACCTAAGGAAGGCAGATACACCCATGAAAACACAGGCAATAGATAACTCCACAGCAGTAAACCCAAAGAAGAGAAGTACACACACACTACCACCAAAAAATAAAAATAATAACAGGAACGAACAATCACTGGTCATTAATATCCCTTAGTATCAATGGATTTAATTCACCTATAAAAAGACACAGACTAACAGAATGGATATGAAATCAGGACCCATCTTTCTGCTGCATAAAAGAAAAACACCTCAAATTCAAAGACAGCCAACTCCTAAGGATAAAATGCTGGGAAAAGACTTTCCAATCAAATGATCTTAATAAGCAAGCTGGTGTAGCCATCCTAATATCAAGCAAAATAGACTTCAAACTAAAATCAATCAAAAGAGATGATGAAGGACATTACATACTCATCACAGGAAAGATCCACCAAGATGAAGTCTCAATTCTGAACATTTATGCCCCAAACACAAAGGAACCCACATATGTAAAAGAAACACTACTAAAGCTTAAATCACATATAAAACCCCACACATTAATAGTGGGAGACTTCAACACCCCCCCTTTCACCTCTGGATAGATATGCCAAATTGAAACTTAACAGAGAAATAAAGGACTTAACTGATGTTATGACTCAAATGGACTTAATCAATATCTACGGAATATTTCATCCAAACAAAAAAGAGTATATCTTCTTCTTAGCACCCCATGGAACCTTCTCTAAAATCGACCACATACTGGGCCACAAAGCAAATCTCAACAGACACAAAACAATTGGAATAACCTCCTGTGTTCTATCAGACCACCATGGCTTAAAGTTAGATTTCAACAACAAAAACTACAGAAAACTTACAATCTTATGGAAACTGAATAATGCTCAACTGAATCACCAATGGGTTAAGGAAGAAATAAAAAAAAGAAATTAAAGACTTCCTAGAGATCAATGAAAATGAATACACCACATACCCAAACTTATGGGATACTATGAAAGCAGTGCTAAGAGGGAAATTCATAGCACTGAATGCCCACACAAAGAAGTTGGAGAAATCTCATGCTAGTGAATTGACAGCACACATGAAAGCCCTTGAACAGGAAGAAGCAAAGTCTCCCAGGAGGAACAGACACCAGGAAATTATCAAATTGAGAGCTAAAATCAATAAAAAAGAAACAAAGAGAACAATATAAAAAAATTAATGAAACAAAGAGTTGGTTCTTTGAGAAAATCAAAAGACAGACAAGCCCTTACCCAAACTAACCAAAAGACAGAGAAAGAGTATTCAAATTAACTTTGTTATAGTAAAATACAGTATATTCATATTCTGTTATTCATTTTAAAATTACATTTAAAAATACAGAGAAGAAAAATATGACTTAATTACCACAAGATATATCATTTGCAATGCTTTTGCAAAAAAATTCCATATAGCCATGAAATGGCTAAATTTACTGTCTAAGGGGATTATGTTTGCCATGCTTAAATTTAACTACCCACTTTGGTGACTTATTTTTATGAATATTGCTAGCACTCAACAGTTGTCATAATATTAAGGATTCCATTTTACACTTTTACTCCACTTTAGAAAATCTCTACTCAAGCAGTGGTGGTAGCACACGCCTTTAATCCCAGCACCCGGGAGGCAGAGGCAGGAGGATCTCTGTGAGTACTAAACTAGCCTGGTCTACATAGCAAGTTCCAGGAAAGGTGCAAAGCTACATAGAGAAACCCTGTCTCAAAAAACCAAAAGAACAACAAAAAAAAGAAAATCTCTAAAGTAATTCAAGAAAAATTCCTCTTAAATGATGCAGCAGCACTTATAAGGATAAACATTGTTTTTTTGGAGTCAGTGCACATGCTTTTATTATTATTTTTTTACATTAATTTTTTTCTTTATTATTATGTGTTTTAAATTTTATACATCAGCCATGGGTTCCCCTGTCCTCCCCCATCCTGCCCCCAGCCCCAACTTCCCCCCAGCCCCTCCCCTCCATTCCATGTCCTCTAGGATCAAGGCACCCCTGGGAATTCATTTAAACCTGGTGGATTCAGTACAGGCAGGTCCTGTCACCTCCTTACAGACTGAGCAAAGTGTCCCTGTGTAAGCCCAAGGTTTCAAACAGCCAGCTCATGCACTAAGGACAGATCCTGGTCCCACAGACTGGGTGCCTCCCAAACAGATCAAGCTATTCAATTGTCTCACTTATCCAGAGGGCCTGATCCAGCTGGGGGCTCCACAGCCTTTGGTTCATAATTCACGTGCTTCCATTCGTTTGGCAATTTGTCCCTGTGCTTTTTGCAATCTTGGATTAAAAAATTCACGCTCTTGCAGACCCTCCTCTTTCTTGACAGTTGGACACCTGGAGCTCCACCTGGGGCCTGGCTGAGGATCTCTGCATCCACTTCCATCAGTTATTGGATGAGAGTTCCAAGACGACTGTTATGGTCTTTAGTCATCTGATCACCAGACTAGGTCAGATCAGGCTTTCTCTTGACCATTGCCAGCAGACTACAGAGGATATATCACTGTGGAAAGGAGGAAGTACTCTTGAATGCATTGGCACCTGAGATCACTTTCTAAATATAACACCAGTAGCACAGACACTGAGACAACAATCAATCAATGGGACCTGTTGAAACTGAGAAGCTTTTGTAGAACAAAAGACACGGTCAACAAGACAAAGCAACAGCCTACAGAATGGGAAAAGGTCTTCACCAACCCCACATCTGACAGAGGGCTGATATGCAGAATATATAAAGAACTCAAGAAATTAGACATCAAAATGCCCAACAGTCCAATTAAGAAATGGGCTATAGAACTAAACAGAGAATTCTCAGCAGAGGAAGTTCAAATGGCTGAAAGACATTTAAAGAATTGCTCAACATCCCTAATTATCCAGGAGATGCAAATCAAAACGACTCTGAGATACCACCTTACACCTGTCAGAATGGCTAAGAGCAAAAGCACAGAAGACAGCTTATGCTGGAGAGAACATGGAACAAGGGGAACTCTCCTCCACTGCTGGTAGGAATGCAAGCTTGTACATCCACTTTGGAAATCAATATGGCGCTTCCTTAGAAAATTGGAAATCCATCTCCCCCAAGATTGAGCTATAGCACTCTTTGGCATATACCCAAGGAATGCTCAATCATACCACAAGGGCATTTGTTCAGCTATGTTTGTATCAGCATTGTTTGTAATAGCCAGAACCTGGAAACAACCTATATGCCCTTCAACTGAAGAATGGATAAAGAAAAGATGGTACATATACACAATGGAGTACTACTCAGCAAAGAAAAAAAATGACATCATGAGGTTTGCAGGCAAATGTATGGATCTAGAAAAAATCATCCTGAGTGAGGTAACCCAGACTCAGAAGGACAAACACGGTATGCACTCACTCATAGGAGGATACTAGATGTAAAACAAAGATGACTAGACTGCTACACAACTGCAGGGAGTCTACCTAGAAAACGGGACCCTAGGAAAGACCCAAGGATCACCCAATGACAGAGAAATGGATGAGATCTACATGAACAATCTGGACGACAGTGGGAGTAATGAAGGGCATGTTTTGAGGGAAAGAAAGCTTAGGGGAGCAGGAGATCCCAGCTGGATCAAGAACAGAAAGGGAGAATGAGGAATAGTAGACCATGATAAATGAAGACCACATGAGAACAGGAATAGGCAGAGTGCTCGAGAGGTCCCCAGAAATCCACAATGATATATCCGCTTTTATTATTTTTTAAGTTTAATAAATATCCCTAAAGCTGTAAATAACAGGAGACAAGAAATATTCTGAAATTTTCTTAGTGATATATGGATGTTGTGGAAGTAATTAAAAGATTCTCCTAGAACTTTATTTTTAGTGAGGTGATCACAGTTACCCTAAGCTTGCAATGACAATCTTACTAAAAAGCAAAAGCAGAAGACAAGTATTTCATAGCTAATATATGGGTTTTCACTGTATTTACTGGTGACTTAAATATTAAAATATAAACTTTTTGCTTATTTTTTCATAACTAAGTCTCTAACATAATAAAAACATGGTTTGACTTATGGATATAATATACCTCCTTCATGAAATAATGCAGTGAATTTTAGATGAGATTTCTGTTATAAATGTGCTATACAAAGCATTCTGACAAAGATTATAATAAATCTTTTTTCCAAATTTTACTCTAATATAAAATATATAACTCTAGAGAATAGAATCATATGCATAGCAAAGATAATGAAATGCTTAATTTATACTACATCTACTTAATACCTGTCAACAGCTAAAGATGTTTGTTATCTTCAATCAGTCCTATTACATATCCAATTATTGAATTTATTATAGTATTTTAGACCTTTTTAAAAAGATCACTGTCCTTTAAAAAGGAAAAGACCTGACAACAGGCGATATTTTTTATTTCTATTGAAGGAGTCATATTTCATGTCATATTTTTTTATAAAATGTCAAAATTGTAATGCCAGATGATGAAAGTACAAAATAAAAATGTATGAGAAAGTGCTTTCCTGGGATTTTAAACCCATAGCAGAAAAAGCAGTTTTATACATGTATAGAAGCTAGAAACTTAAATTCCATCTGTTTATGTAACTATACTACCTAATAATGTGATTTAAACACACAACTTCTTTTGAAATATGTAAGTATTCATTTATGATTAAAGTGACAGCAATCATATCTGTTTATAGAGATTGATAAGTATATAGCAGAATTTCTTTAAATAACTATTTGTTTTACAACCACTCGTTTTTTCCCATGGAAGTTTTAGAGAAGTTTATTTGGGGTTTCTGCAATCCTTATCAAAAAAGACTTGAGGGAAAAAAAAGCAAGCCAGGGAGAATGCCAGGTTCCCACCACCCTCCTCAAGGGCACTCTCTGAGTGACCCAAAGACATCTCACTAGGGCCAATCTTTTATGTCTCCAACCTTTCCAACAGCTCCTTCCTGGAACACTAGTCTTTACTACACAATTAAGATCCAAACTATAACAAGATGTAGCTGCTTATCCACACCAAGAAGTGGGATTTCTTTTTAGAAAAAACAGTATTTTGCACATCAGATTGAGTACTACCTTCACCTTTCCACTTTGAATCTTACTTCTACTATTCTTTAATTTTTTTATTAAATTTACTTGCTCTGTTTTACATAAATTCATGTGCATAGATTTTACATCTGGAGTTATTAGATCAATATATTTTATTTTGTTTCTGATTTGCTTAAAGTAATCGGCTTGATGCTTTACCCAGAGGAATGGTAGACATGGTAAAAAATAAAAATAAAAAAAGTGGTAGAAAGACAGTAAAAAGTCTTTGTTGGTGGAAGGAGAGATGGCTCAGTGGTTAAGAACACTGGCTGTTCTTCCAGAAGACCAAGGTTCAATTCCCAGTGTCTACAAGTTGACAACAATCAATGGGCCAGTAATATAGATTTGGAAGGAATACAGTTTAAGTTTCTAGTTCCAATGGTGGTACAGGTGGTAAGGGCATGCTTGCTTCTCCCTTGTTTTCACAGCTTTTCTTGCATTCTCAGACCCCCAGGTAAGAACCAGTCTTGCTGCTCTGAATTTTTGAGAAGTTCATGTTTGAAGATAATTTCCTAAATGCGCTTATAGAATACACTGTACCTAATTGCATTTAAAAAGACCTCAACTCTTTATGTTTTGAAGAAGAAACCTAGATAGATATAAAAAATAAGGAGTGGAACAATAATGTCTCATGTGTGATGTTTTCTAAACTTTCTCCATGTAAGTGCCAATAAATGTAGTATTTATCCACGATAAACATCTCAAATGCTTTGTGGAAGTTTTGGGTAGGATGGGAACGATTATAACACTTTTTTTTCCATAAATAATGCATAGATTTTTAAACTATTATAAAAGATTTACATTATTCATACTAAATATTATGCTGTTTTATGATCATTTTCAAGTAATTAAGTATGCAATTATAATGGAAACACTTGTTCATGGTAGGTCGCATGGTCTATGTTGACAGACAGCCTCTCATTTAATCCTCTGGCAAGCTTAGAAGATTAAATCATTTCCCACACATGAAATCTTTTGCATAGTGTGGGACTTGAAGACAAACCAGTATAAAGGCTTTTCAGTCAGTAATAAGTCCCTGTTAGAAAAGGACCATTGCCAACCCCTCTTTTTTAAAATCATTGCAGGATTTCTCTTTCCATTCTCTGTTAGTCTAATACTTCTGAGCCTTCTCTCCCATTATCTCTCTTCCTTCCTTCCTTCCTTCCTTCCTTCCTTCCTTCCTTCCTTCTTTCCTTCCATCCTTTCTTCCTTCCTTCCTTCCTCCCTCCTTCCCTCCCTCCTCCCTTCCTTCCTTCCTTCCTTTATTCTTTTCTTCCTTCTTTCCACTCTTCCTCCCTAGCCTCTCTCCCTCTCTCTTTTTTTCTTTATTTATTTTCCCTCCTGCCTTCCTTCCTTTCTTCCTTCCGTCCTTCCTTCTTTCTTTCCTTGGACCAGTTCTTTTGTTTCCCAACCTATGTCCAAAGTCTTTATGTAGGAGAATGATGTTGAATTTCTGATTCTCCATTCTCAGTACTGAGAGCTGAATTATAAGAGTGTAGCATCATGCCTAGTTTATATGGTGCTGAATACTGGATTCAGGTATTCAGGCAGTATAGGAAGTACTCTACTAATTGAGTTGTATCCTTGGCCCTCATATAATTATTTTTAAAACATTAATAAAAACGTTTTCCTCCTTTTAGGTGGCACTTTATGTTTTCTCACCTTTTGATATTCCAAACTTGCAATTTCTAACATAACAATGTTAAAGCTTCTGAATCATCTCTACTTCTACCAAACTACAAATAAACATATCTTTTTTTTTCCTCAAGGCATTGTCAAGCTTCTTATAGTAGACTGTGATTAACACAGGGATCCATAAATGACCAATGTTCAGAGAGTGAATGACTTTGGAACACTTAGTTCTAAATGTAATGCCTCTATTTAAACATTCCCCTCAAGGCTCAGGGATCAATTTGGAAGAGGAGGTAGAAAGATTATGAGATCCAAAGGTTATGGATGACTCTGAGGAAACAGCTCCTTCTAGGTCCAAATAGACTGATACACATGTAAACTCACAGAGACAATGACAGTATGTACAAGACCTGAATAGGTTTAAACCAGATGAGGTACCAACATTGAGAGCAGAAAGTGGACACAGGAATCAACTCCTAACAAAGAAACTATTTGCAATTAATACCAGATGTAAAAGGAAAAATCAGTTTGCTCCAATGCACAGACACTTAGTATATCAAACAACTCCAGGGCAGGCCCCATTCCCAGAATTATTTGACCGGTATAGAATATACTACATGTTTGATTATGGGTGTATTTTATTTCATTTATTGATTGATTGATTTTCTTGTGTGAGTATGTGTGTGTGTGTCATATGATTGCTTGGTTTGACTTTCAGACTTTCATGTTTTGTTTTTGTTTTTTAAGTGAAATAATACAAAGTTGTGTGTACAGGAAGAATGTTGGAGGAGTGGGGGGTGGGGAAACATTGTTTTTAAAAAGTTTAATAAAAATGCTCAGCATGCCAAATTGCTTTTTCTATAGGTGTGTTCTGAACTTGGGCTGTAAATGGTGGATGGTAGTATCTTTTCAAATGTCTCTTACAACATTATTTTCTTCTATCTCACTGCTATGTGAGCATTAAGAAACATTTTTTTACTATCATTCACTTATTTCTTACAAATTTTTAAATTTCCTTACTATACAATGATAGGCAATAGTGAAAAACCATCTCAACTTGCCCTTGGAAATGTACTGTTAGTGAGCCACACAGAATTTTAACCTAAATCCATTTAACAGTTACCTTGGTTTTTTTTTTTTTTTAATTTTTATTTATTTATTTATTTATTTTTAAGACAGTTTCTCTGTGTACCTTTGTGCCTTTCATGGAATTCACTCAGTAGTTCAGGCTGGCCTCGAACTCACAGAGATCCACCTGCCTCTGCCTTCCAAGTGCTGGGATTAAAGGCATGCACCACCACTGCCCAGCTATCTTGGGGATTTTGATTAAAATAATTTCAAATCAATCGAGTAATAGGTGCATGTAATATTACAGTGAAGATCAGTACAAAGAAAGTCAGTAACTGGAGATGAAACATTGTATCTCATCATAGAGCCAGGTGGACACTTATTTAACCTTTGTTGGGGTCATATTCTGGTCATTATAATATAATTGGATTAAATTATACCTATGGTTCAATACCTCTAGAACTCTTATTTACAAGGAATGAAATGAAGATATATAATGTGCAGCTATAATTTGCCTAACTTCTTTGTTTATAAATATTGCAGAGCTTGAATTGCCAACATATACAAGTGTGTCATATAACTTTTAACACCTCTTTAAATAACTAGCTAAATAAAACCACAACAGATTAACACAACTGTCCAGGATCCTGGTCTGCACTCGCAAGTGAAACTGTGCTATGGGTATTGCTCCACACTGTAATCTTATAAAGTTATTTGCTTCTAGGGAATGAAGATCAGGTAATTATTTTAGAAATACAAATTGAACAAGTTAACAATCCTACAAAATTTAGTTTTTAATTTCTTGTTTCAGCTAAGAATTAATTATTCTAGATATGTAAACCATCCTATTTTCATTAGATGATTAGTTACCTAAATTTTAAAATATGTTCTAAATAATCATTTAAGGGAGCTTGACTAATTAGAGTTGGAATCAAATGGGAGAAATTATTGAAAGTGATGTATTTACTTTTGTAACATAATAATATTAATCAATCAAAATGAAAATTAGAGTTATATCATTAATTAAAGAAGGATAAAAACTTAAACTTTAATTTTTACACATTTCTTATAGATCTTACTTTGGGACTTTAATTACTGATTAAGTGTATATTAGAATTTATAATTTCCATTTCAGGATTTTCAATTAGTGTATATTAGCTATATAATATATAGTTATATTAGCTATAAGTTAGATGGACAAATAACCAAATAATCACCTTACTAGCTAGTATAGCTTACCTTCAATGACTTGAAACATTTCAGCATATGTAATTAAATATTTACAATGTCTATATGTAGACATTATATTGTACTTAGTTTTCACAGAATATGTCACATTACACACAAAAAACCTATTTTAAATTAAAAAGAAAAGAAAAATATTCCACAATTTCTCTTCTACCAGATTCAGTGTATTTTTGCCTTTTGTTGATGTCTTTGATCCATTTCCAGTTTGGTGCAGGGTAATAAGTATGGATCTATTGGGATGTTTCTCCTTGCAACAATTCAGTTTGAACAACACTGTTCCTTGAAGATGTTGTCTTTTTCTTTTCCAGTGGGTAGTTCTCTTTTATAAAAAATCAGATACCCATAGGTGTGTCTGGGCTTTTAACATTTTCCATTGATAAGCATGTCTGTTTTTAAGTGAATTCATTGCTCTTTTTATTACTATAACTCTGTAGTAAAATTTGAGATTGGGGTTTGCGATAATTCCTGAAATTCTTTTATTACTCAAGAGTATTAAAGCTATCCAGGTTTTGTGGTTCTTCGTGTGTTTCCATATGAAATAATATTTTTAAATTTTAATCAGTATAATCATGTTAAGAAAACAAATATGTATTGGAGAGATAATTTAATAGATAATCCATTTACCATTGAAAATGAGAAGCACGAAACAGATCCCATGTAAAAACCACATACACTTGGATTGCTGCATTAAATTCCAACTTCCTGGGGGCAGGAGAAGAGGATTCAGTGAGTAACCGCCTCTCTGAATATCCAGAGTTGGTGATCTTAACATTCAGCCAGATAGCTATATCAATTAATAAAGTAGAGAATGATAGACTATTGCTAATTTTGGATCTTTATGTAAATGTGCACAGATGTGATTGTGTGCCTCCACAGACATGTGCACAAATTCACGTACAGACATAAGACATGTGTTACACCCACACACATCTTTTTATTGTATTAGCCTAGAAATAGTCCAATAATAATGATTAAAGTAAAATATTAACATTTAAACATTGAGTCCTGTTTTGAAAATTGTATTCATAACTCAGAGTCATTGAAGTTTTCTCTTATAGTATTAAGTAAAAATCTTCATATTGTTCTAAATATGTTTAACCTGTTTAGTTTTTCTGTTAAATGGAAATGTTTTTATATATTTTCTAATACTAATACTCTCAAAATATTTTTTTATAATTCCTTATGTGTTTTCTCTGTTTGCTTTGTAGCATATTAGATAGAACGTTGGAATATTTGAATAAAGCTCTAGAGGCATAAAGGAAGGATATCAAAGTCTAAAACAACAAAGTCACATACATCCTTGTATGAACTCCTTTTTGTTTTATGCCATTTGACAGCCACAAGATACCCAGTTGCCTGTGGGAAATTCTTACCACTATAGTTTAAGCCTTCTCCTGGGCAAGGTTTTGCTAGATGTAGTTTCCCATAGAAGGATAAATGTCTTTACTGGTTGATGATTAGTTCTCTAGGAACAGCAAGTTATCAGAGAAAACCAGCTACCAGAGAGGCCAAAAAGGGATGAATTTAGGGATACTACAATTAGCCCTGCAATAATTCAGATGATGAGCTAATATTAATACCACTATAATTTACATTTTTTTCAGTATTTGTGGAAGAAATAAGATTCATCTTTCTTTTATTTTTTTATTTATCACGACTTAGCACTAGTTTTTATATACAAAAGAAATGCAATGTGCTATTTAAAATAAAAAAATAATATTTATTTTATAGATAGACTACTCTGAGAGCAACTTATTTGTAGTGGTCAACATGTAACTCTTAGCATACTGTAGAAAGAAAATTAGTTGAAATTAATTTTGATGATAAAGGGCCTATGGCCCCAATTAGTCAGAAAAGCAAAATCACTTAGTTTATTTCCATATTTATTGACAATTAATGAGAGCCTACCATGTCTTAGAGAATATGCTAGGGATTGTATACACATTATGAAACTTAATTCCTGTTTTCTAAGGTATTATGTACAATTACACAAGAAAAATGAATTGAAGGTTAAATAAGTGAAATAAATTTCTGAAGGTCATGACTCTTTAAAATTTGTGGTGGCTATTGCTATGCAGATGAAATAAACAGAGTGGAATTTTTCTTCCTGATGAGAACAATTGTGTAGAGATTAAAAAATAAACATGAGAATTTGTAATACAAGTATCAGTAGACACAGAAAATCTTCATACTACTCTAATCAAACTCCACACTACTCTAATCAAACTTCAGTTTCAGCTTGATTTTTTTGGTGATTTGAAACAAATGTCCACCCCTAAGGGAGTGGCACTATTAGGACGTGTGGTTTTGTTGGAATAGGAGTGGTCTTCTAGAGGAGGTGTGTCACTGTGGAAGTGGGATTTGAGATCTCATATATGCTCAAGCCATGCCCAGTGCCTTAGTTCACTTCCTGTTACCTGCAGGATTATGATGTAGCTCCTTCTCCACTCTCAGCTCCTTTTCTAGCATCAGGTTTACCTGCACGTCACCCTGTCCCATGATGGTAGTGGACTAGACCTCTGAAACTGTAAACCACCTCATTAAATGTTTTCCTTTATAAGAATTGCCCATTGCCTATGGTGGGACAGCTTGCACAACCTTGTTGCAGTGGGAGGGGCTTAGACTTGCCTCAATTGAATGTACCAGACTTTGCTGACTCCCTATGGGAGGCCTTACCTTTTTGGAGAAGGGGATAAGGGGTGAATTGTTGGGGGAGAAGGTTGGAAGGAATGGGAGGAGGGATGAGAGGGGATCTGTGGTTGGTATGCAAAATGATTAAAAAATTCATAATAAAGAAAAACAAAAGGGATGCCGTGGTCATGGTGTCTCTTCACAACAATACAAAGGCAAAGATAATTTTATTTTTAAATTTTATAGGCAGAATGCTATCACGTTATATTCATTCTGTTTACAATAATGTGATTCTTGTGATCATCAATTGTCTTTCCATTTAAAGTAGGTAAAAATCTTTTTCCTAGGAAATAGGGTTTTTCAAGTTTGTATTTATTACACTAGACATGTAAACAAGTCTGGGAGTGAGCACAATAACAGCAATATAGTCCTGGCAATCATTTGTGGTCATTAATCAAGAAATGGAGGAGAATAATAAGCTTCTATTAATGTATTAACTTGGGCTGTATATGCAATTGTAATTTAGTCTTTTCTAGGCAAGAACTTCCTGGAGTGTGTGATTATAATCATTTTTTTGGTACACTTTTTCATAGAATTCATCTTGTAAATAATTTTAATGACATTTCAATTTATCTATTCTTTCCACTAAGCAACTAATAGAAATATTTTCAGGTAAAATAAGTTTATAATGATTCATTTTCTGTTTTCCTTCTAGGCATATTTTAATAGACATATTAAGAAATGAATCATTTGGATGTTAAAGTATCTACAAATGCAATATAATCAAATAAACTGTATCACAAAGAATTTATCATATAAAATTATCAGAGGAAATAACATGTAATATTATAGAATTTATTCAATTTAATTTAAAAACTGTTATTTGTATGATACTTAAGGATAAGTATGTATCTACTGACTCACTGGTGGATTTCAACACTATATATACTTGAAATGATTCAGGGCATAAATCTGATTTTGCATAGAAACACTGGTGTGTGCTGTAGTTTTTGTTCATCCTGACTTGTACAATAACAGGAAGATGTCATTGTAAGTGGCATGTTGTTCATTTTACAAATAGCAATCGTATTGGAGTACTATGTGGTTTATACATGCATGTTTCTTGATATTGTGATAGCATAGTACGGACATTATAAGCATAAAGATGATTGCTATAATGCTATGAGAAACAATAATGGACTCAGTGTGCTGTGTTGGTTGTTGAACCAGTAAACTACTCTGTTGAACTTAAGTGAATAGCCACTTGATCTCACAGAACTACAATGTAAACTTGGGGATCTCAATGCTAAGTAATTCTTTATTTTTGAATCACAGTAGCAGTGACTTAGAAATGACTATTTTGAGGTGGGAAACATGACAGTCATTTAGTATTCTAAAGAGTACTTCAAATCTGAATTGTGAATGTAGAGTAGGAAATGATAACAACAAAATACTGCACAAGGAAATAACATGGTCAAAGAAACTGGAATTAAATGTTTTTATTATTCATTTTGAATTGGATTGGCAGAATACTGATGCCCATTTTCTGCTTTTTTTCATTATCTAAATGTCAATAAAACCTTATTTGGTAACTGGTAGTTATAATTAGTTTTTATGTCAAAGCACTAGGACAATTTTAGGAGTAAAATCAATTCAAAAAGCAAACATACAATCTAAATTTTTCACAATTGTTTTCAGATAATCAAAAGTTGATAATATACTTACAAATAACATAATAAATTATGGTTATTAGGAATGTATGGAACTATTAGGAGCGGTATTTTTCCAATAAGCTTTGATTCACTACATTCCTTGAGAACAAGTGTTTTTGAGTTGACTCTCTTACATATAAAAATGGGGGAGATGTAGTAAGATTACAATGAACTACGTAGCAATGGATCCATGAAGTGGACAGAAAATACATTCACTATTGATAACCACTCACTTGATAAGTGCATCTCCTTACTTCTGACTTAACCAAGGAATAGCAGTCTTCTTCTAGATTTTTATGGATTATTAACTGTGAATTTGAGTTAATAGCTTACACATACTTTACATGGTCAAATTTCACACTATTACAAAAAGATCATATGATTTATTTTCAAAAGCTGAAGTTGTGTTCTATATTGGTTTATTTATTTTAGCAGAAGAATAATGGTTTATATCTATTATAGTGACAATAGTTACATCTATAATCTGACTATCTTTTAGAACCTTCAGGTAAAACCAAGGAATACAAGAAAAGAAGCGTATTTACACACACACACAAACAAACAAACAAACAAACACACTTATAAAATTTTCAGGAAAAGTATGTTTTGGGGTAATTTTGCTTGTTGACCTTAAAAGTCATTGTGATCAATTACACCAGGTAAGCTGAACTCTCTTTTTTTTATTTTCATCCCACTCTGTCCTGTTATTTCTCTAAGACATCCTTCTTGAAAATGGCAGCTTTTTACATACATTTACTTATCACTTTTTACCTAAATTTTTTTTTGAAACCTAGTTTGCCATTAGTGTTTCTGAATTACTTTATGCACATGTCTAAGTGTAATTCACTGAACTAAACACAATTAAATAAGTATGTCATTATTCTACCTTGGTAGACATATTAGCCATATTTTACACTAGTTTCTTAGACCAAGGGTTATTTGATTATGTCTTTGACAAGCAATAGTTCATTTTTACTCCAGAAATGCTTTGTTTCTTCATAAATGTTAATATCAGTAGCTTGGTATAAACTACTCTCACAGAAATAATGACATCACATTTTATATGTGTTTATGTCATTTTAAAAATATTTGTAGTTAGAGATACATCATTTACAAATGCCACAGAGAGAATAGTAACATCATCTTGTAAAATTATTATTTATACAGTCTTTTCTTGAAAATAACATTCCTAAATATTTCTTTCAAAACTGTTGAGTACATTAATCCAGAAAGATAAACAGTTATAAGTGAAGCAGATAATGGGAACATCTACAGAAATCATACAGATCAACAAATGCCTCAACAGCTGTTTGAATCCACTCTTTTTTCATGCAACATATTTTGATTATTTTGTTTGATTTTAAATAAAAAATTCACAGTGGAATTTTATGGTACAGGATTTCAATATAAAGATTTTGACAGTGCAACTGAGTTTGATTTGCTTCAGGCTGTCTTTTTTAGATTATATTAAAATGGCATTACAACTCTCTCATCACCCTTTTTGTTTGTTTGTTTCTAGCTCAAAATCTTTGGATGTGAGCACATAACCTGGAGTAACTGTACACACCTGCAAAGTGAAAAGGGGTGGGGTAGAGAATGGGAGAAGCAATAGAGACAGGAATAGCCGAGTACAAGTTATCTGAAAAGAAAAATGGGAAAAATAGTTTCAGGAATACATATAGATGAAAGAGAGGTTTGAAAATATCATAGTTAATCTCACTATTAACTAAGGAACTAAAATACCTTATAGCACTTGTAAAGGATATGCATAATTATATACATACTGTTATTTATTTTTCTTTTCTTTTCTTTTTTCCATCTGTGCCAAAAGTACTCTCTCTAAGAGCATTCTATATAACAAAACCTCCAACATCAGGCATTTGAGTTGTTGGTCAGTGTTGTCCAAATGGACTTCCATAAATAATAGCTATTGCTAACGCCCTTGGTTTCCACCCAAGAACTGAAATGTTAGTCCATATTCTTGAAGGCACCATATACTTCAGACACACTGCTCAAAGGCCCCAAACTGAATCTAGCCAGAAAACCACTTCCCTGAGGATGAGCTCTCACAGGACCTGGAAAAGCCCTGTAGTGTCAAAAGGAGGGAAGTACCAGTGAAACCCAGCTGTGATACCTGGGAAACACAGCAATGAAGAACATGAGGATATGACCTTAGGGATCAGGAGTGGCATTCCTACCTTGTCGCTAACCAATGGCTTTCTATTTGGATTTAGGCCCCATCACAGTTTCATATAGTGAATTATGACTTCATTCAGCATTTTTACAGTTTTTACGAAAACATAACTTATCTATGGAGAGTAAAGGAAAATAAAAAATTAAAATATGAAAACTATTTCTAATTCATTTGGCAACAAAATATGGTATAGATTGTATTTCTATTTAAATGGGCATTGAAATGATTTACTCAAAAACAATGAGGAACTTTCCAGATTCAAGTGAAGATATTATAGCAAAATGAGATAAATCTCAGAGATGTATTAATTTGCAAAGTAATCTATGTATTTTATGAATTCATTAAAAATTTTAAGCATTACTAAACTTCCTGATCTCGTAGCTACATTGCTAAAATAGTAGCATTTGAAGGATTTTTCCATTGTAATATAGTTTACACTAAATAAACACATATTTGTGACCATGTCATTTATTTAAGTTTAATGAAATATCTAGGTGTCACTTTTAAGCTATAATTTGTTCTTCAATTCCCTTCAATGTAAGACAAACAGTTTAGAGTTTTCTAGATATGCTTGAATACTTGATGCAGTCACACATACAGAAGAAAAAATAATCCAAATGTTGCTCATTAATGTTTGTACATTTCCTAAAGCCACCAGAAATAGTTCATAATATTATACAGCATCTAGCTAAATCATGTTTAATGATGTATTACATAATATTGGGTGATGAGTATGAATTATGCAATAGATTTTGCTATCTCTTGTGAATATGTAATAAAATGAACAGACTAACCCCTCTGATATACCAGGAAGTTTTATGCATGCCATCTAGGCTGTATATTATGATGTGCTCTAAATTCATGAACACACAGATTGATATACAAGGATAGAGCAGCACAATGCTTGGGGCGTAAAAGTCTCTATAAAACATTACAACAAACATAAGAGGATTTTGGACTTTTTTTTCCCCTCTATTCAAAGAAATTAGAATATTTAGCTTGTATTTGTGCCACAAATAATCTTAATGCAAAAATTCACACATTATATTCTTTCATAAATTGTATGTTATATTTATTGCATCTGTAAAATGTTTAGCATCTCTTTAGAAGTAATGAAGAAATTTTATTTCAAAAGATGTGAATTGGCAAGTCATATGAATGTCCTGAATTAGGAACAATTAATGGCTATGAGTAAATTTTTATGCATAAGTTTCAGCAAAACATTTACTTGGAAGTTTATGCTAACTAAATTATCTACACACAATTTATTTTAAATGCAAAGGCACGAATAATCACCATTACTTAAGGCACAAAGAAAAATAAAACAGTGTTACTATTTATTTGAAAAATCAATGACTTTTAAAACTCTATACAGTAAATATTTTCTGAAAATATATCTTCAATATGCTTATATTTGAATTTTAAATGTGATACATATTCACTTTTATACTTTTAAAAGAAAAGATGTTTAATGCAAACAAATGAGCATTGGTTTAGAGGGAGAACAAAAATTCTAAAACAAGGGCCACTACAAAGTGTGCTGCTCCCACGTCAGACTGATGCCAGACCTCCTCAGGTCACTTTCCCTCTTTCCCCACTAATGGCTGGCTGGCACTTCACTACCCACTGTGCGAGCAGCTGATGCTGTTGTTACAATTGCTGCAGCTAGGCCATCGAGAAATGTCTTCTGCTGTTTCTCCAGGTATAAAGGAGTGAATGAAGTTCAATCTGGACCCCTGCAGAGCTCATCCCAAGGACTTAGCATCTGCAATCTTCCTGAAAGCACTGCTCATCAGGTCCTGGATATGGCAAACAGGAAATCCCCATGGGTAGTCTGTTCAGAGAATAAAAAATCAGCAGAATTAGATCATTTTATCACGAGTCAATCAACAAATGAGGCAATCTTCTGATTTTTGTCTATTTTTTAAACATCTTTTGTGTGTGGCTAACATAGGCATAGTACCAGAAATTATTTTTTAAAAAGTCAGTCTTATATGTTATTTTACACTTCACACATATATTTTGACCTAATATAATTTAAGGGAAATATATTTAAGTTTCACATAATATTTCCTTTATATAAAAATACCATTGCTTAGTATTTTCACATATACCTATAAATATATTTGATACATGTACCTGAACTAAACCTTATAATTTGAAAGGTTATTTTGTGTGAGTTCACACATAGTGAAGTTCTAAAAAGTTACAAGTTGTAAGCAAAACAATTACTGGGTATAATGATAAAAATGTTTTATTTTTATTGCCATAAAATTTTAAATTTCATTTTTACTGTCCCCATACTATATTGTGAGTAGAATAATAATTATGATTAAAATGATAGTATTTTAGACTACACATTTGAGAGAAATTATTTTGGTGTAAACAGATTGCACATTCTATTTGATGATTGTATTTAGAATCTCATCGATTATTTTAAATTAAGAATTAGCACTATCTTCTAAATGGGAGAATGCTATCAACACTCATATCTTCTGTATTTTTTTATCAATTACAATTTAAAATTACAATTGAGCTTATAAAGTGTTAAATTTTAACAACTTCAATGATACATTAACCTAGATAGGTAATACTTTTTCACGCGAGAGAACTGTAGGAAATGATAAATCAAGAAATCTAAGGAGAAGCTTATGATGAATTCCTAAAATATTGTCAACAGTGAAAATATTTACACTGTGCCTAGCTTCCTAGGAGAGTTGCAATCTCCTATTCTGCGGACTTTGTTAAATCTTAGGTGATATTCTTTTAACTTTCATTATCTATATTGTATTCTGTTAGACAAAGCTGTTTTCATACATGTATAGGTTGTATGTTGTGTATATTTTCTCTCATTGCTCCCTTTACATGCATGTCTTTTCATTAATTCACTTTATTTCCCATAGAAAAGATTTCATTTTTATAGTAGATATAGATACATAATTTTATAACACATCCAAAATTTATAAATATTTAAGAATATGCCTAGTATGATTTCAGCAATATGAATCAGATGTATATGAATGTTTGAAATGAAATATAACCAAATTTATATTATATAAAATTATTTTCACATGTATAGTTTTATTCTGGTCATTTCCTTCAGTTTTCACTCATAAAATGTAAAAGGGACATGTATTCTTATGACTTTAAGTTTTGTCTGGTTGTATGAATATGTTTCTGAGTATTTGTGGATGTACAATAGTGTATACGAGGGTTAGAAGACAATTTGTTCACAGTGACTGATATCATGTTGCCTGTCTTGACTACAGGCACCTTTACACACTAAGCCATCTTGCTGTCCCAAATGTATATAAAATGTTTTCTTCCTTCATTTGTAGAAGGAGTTTGTTACTTGGACATTTTATTTTTTGGTTTATGGGAGATCTGAGTAAAAGGAAGTGTTAAAACTGTGAGCTCAAGAAATGAACATTATAAGATAATCTAGACTATTTCTAGAAAAGAACATAGCTTTAAAAAAAACTATTGTGTGCATTTGTGCATGTATGAGTTCAGAAACCTGTGGAGGCCAGAAGAGAGCATCAGATCTTTTGATTTTGGAGCTATGGGTGGAGATAGCCACCCAATTTTTGTGCTGGGAATTGAGCTCAGGTCATCTTCAAGAGCTATCCCATTGCTATCCCTACCATCCCTTCATTATGCTAGACTAGCCTATTTTTATTTTTATTAAAAAATTCAATTATGTGTGATTTCATGTATTTTAGTCAAATATGTTGTTTCAGTAATCATAAAATTTTCTCTTTGAACACCAAGCATAGGACAGAGATTTTTAAGAACTTTGATCCAAACAAAAGCAAATGCCCAATTCTAGAAATAAAAAAAAAAATAGAAATAGCAATCCTAAAATACTGTATTGGATTCTGTAGGCCATGTTCTTGTGGCCTCCTTGACATCTCTAGATCCTATAATCCTTGCCTCCACCTACTTTGTGGGATGCCTCAATCTCTACCTAATGTTTTACTGTTGATCTCTGCATCTGCTCCTATCACATCTGCTAGATGAAGCCTCTCTGATGGTGATTATGTGAGTCTCCTGTTTCATGTATATCAGAATATCATTGGGAATAATTTCATTTACCTTCTTTTTTTTTCCCAGTCCAGTTTTAACCTAGACTATCCAACTTCTGGTTTCTGAGACTCAAGGCAGTGCCAGGTATGGGATTCTTCTTGTTGAGTGGGTCTCATTTTAGACAGGTCATTGATTGGACACTACCTTTACCCCAATAAATCTTTCAGACAGGACAAATTGTTGGTCAAAAGTTTTGGGGCAGGGTTGGTATCTCACTCTTTCCACTGGGAACCTTGGCTGGTTACAGAAGACCAGTTAAAGCTTCCTGACCCTCAAAGCTGAGCATCTTTATTAGGGTTGCCTTTGTAGATTTCATGCAATTTTCATTGCACTTGATTTCTACCTAGCTGCTCCTGAAATGCCCCACCCCTATTTCTAGTTTCTCTCAATGTTCTCTCCCTCAAATCCCCTTCTGTCCCCAGTGCACCCATGAAATCTATTCTATTTTCCCTTTCCAGGATGATCCCTATATCCCCACTTGAGACCTCCTTGTATCTTAGCCTCTCTGCATCTGTGGATTGTAGCATGACTATACTTTACAGCTAATGTCCACTTATAAGTGAATACATAACATATTTGTTTTGGGGGTCTGGATTACATCACTCAGGGTGATATTTTTTCCAGTTCCATACATTTGCCTACAAATTGATGTCATTTTTTAACAGTTGAGTAATAATCCACTCTGTAAATTTACCACTTATTCTATATCCATTCTTTTGTTGAGGGACTTCTAGGTTGTTTCAAGTTTCTGGTTATTACAAATAAAGCTGTTATGAACACAGTTGAGCAAGTGTCCTTGTGGTATTGTGGACTGAAGTTCCTCAAAAGACCATCTATAACACTTCCCCTTTTCTTTCCAATCAAAAAGGAAGGTTTTAACTTTAACATAGAAAAATTATATATAACAAAATGTTATAAAGCAAGAGTTACAGTTACAATATCTAGTCTATTTATATTTGGCAAAATTAAAGAAAACAATCTATAATATACCCTATATTTGTGAGTCTAAAGTTTAATATTCAAATTATCTTTTATCATAACCAATGAAAACCATAATTATATCTAGTCTTAAACTCCATCAAAACTCCAGGAGGATATAATATTTTCTGCATAAACAGGAAATGTATTGCAAGCAAATCCCAAAATTCTAGAAAATGACAGAGCTGTCTGGACGCCTGGAGAGTCAACCAAAACTCCTCTGTAACACTGGAGCATCTATCTTCAGCCTATAGGCCTAGAGTCTCTGGCATACTTTTCAGTGAAGTAGGAAATTTGAAGAACTGTTTTGCCTATTTGCAAAGTTTATCAGTCATTTTTCTCTGTGTTCTACAGAATGTCTGGCAGTTTTCTTCTGTGAAGCAGGAAACTGAAGGACCATCTCACCTTGTTTGGTGGTTTTTCTTTTTGTTTTTCCTTTTGCAACGTTCAGTGGTCACCTTCTGATGGGTCCTACATGTCCAGTTTATACAACATATTGTCAAGCAGTCCAAGAAAAAGCAGTTTCTTGCCCAAATGTCTATCCCTTTCCATATTTTAAGCAAACTCCATAGTCAATTACTTCAATGCCCATCATCCTCCTTGAAGGAATTGGTGCTGCCAGGAACACACATGTCTCACTGCCCAGAAAAGTCTAAGTTGTTAAAACATTTTAAATGTCATCTGTAGGTCTTTAAACTGTTTGAAGGTTACCTATCTAATTGATATATGTCTTTGTATACATAAAATTTTCACTAATATGATTATAAGTTTGAGTATCATAGATGATAATCTGTATTTCTTAATGATATATTACAATTTTAAATGAGTTGGATAAATACAATACCTTAAACAAGAATAGAAATATACATACAGTATAACAAAATTGACCTTAAATTTGTATAAGTAACTCTCAATCCATACCAATGTAAAGTATTTTGAGATTAACAGGGTTTTTTGTTTGTTTGTTTGTCTGTTTGTTATTGTTTTTTTTTTTTTTCGAGACAGGGTTTCTCTGTGTAGCTTTGCGCCTTTCCTGGAACTCACTTGGTAGCCCAGGCTGTCCTCGAACTCACAGAAATCTGCCTGGCTCCGCCTCCTGAGTTCTGGGATTAAAGGCATGAACCACCACCGCCCAGCGAGATTAAGTTATTTTTGGATTAAAGTAGATTTAATAATCTATCTTTTTCATCATTTCTATATCATATCCCCCTTAAATAAAAATAAACACTCATAAACAAAATTTTGGGAATTTGAGTGTAGCCTCCTATACTACTTCCTACAGATTTGGGGCACTGGCAATCTTATGTGGATCCGGATAAAATGTAGGACTATGGTTAAGTCCTGACTGGAGTAGTCTGTGATGATACAATGTATCATCTAGTTGTCTTGAGGTTTTTCTGGATGTTGGATCATCTGAGCCAATGCTCCTATTGGACATTTCTCAGGGGGTCTTCCTTGATGGAACCATATTAACCTGGAAGGAATCTATAGTTTCTCATATTTGGTGGAAACAAAAGTAGAACATCTTTTCCAAAGAAATATATACTTAGAGCCAAATTTTGATATCAAGACAAGTTTAAGATATATATGTTGGTTTAACTTAGCAGCTCCTACACTCAAATGTCTCTCTGCAGTTAAAAATCCCAAAGACAACATAATGATATACATTATCCAGATACTCTGTGTATTTTTCATATTTACATGGCTTTTTTATTACTCTATTTATTTTTTAAGGACTTTCTCTATCCTTTTCTTTTCTAAGCTTATGTATGCTTTTAAACACACTGTAACCCATTTAGAGTTTTTTTGTTTGTTTGTTTTTGTTTTTATCATCCGAGTCTGTTTTATTGTGTACTTTTAATCCTTTTCTGACTAGAAGAGTTTTTAAACTGCTAAACTGCATATCTAGGCCTGAAGCTATACCTCTGGATGCTGGCTCTGTCCCCCTTGGCTTTTCAACACGGCACAGGTACCAATGAGTCATGCTTATTTTCTCAGTTCTGGGAAGCATATGTAACATGCCTATGTTTTTAAGCCTGTGCCTGTGCTCTCAAGTCCACAGGCAGTGGCTGGGAGAAGCCTCTTTGTATTGCTGCCTGGGAGAGACCAAGGGAGTCTACCATGTTGCCCCTGAAACCTGCCATAGCCAGGGAATGCATCTCTGTAAAATGAGTGACATGATGAGTGAGCCCATAATGAGTAACATGAACTAGCAAGCTGCTCTTGGCTCCATTTTAGAAAGTTTTTTTTTTTTTTAAAGCTCTCAGGTTTTATATGAAAATAATTGCCAAATGTCTAGATGCCAATTGTAGAATGAAGTTTCTCTGTCCTGCCTCGACCCACATAGGCAGCAGCCATTTTTATGAAACCATCACTTAGACAGTTATTATTAATTACAATCTGCTTGGTCTATAAATTAGGCTTATTGCTAGCTAGCTATTACATCTTAAATTAACCCATTTTTATTAATCGATATATGACTACATGTCTCATGGCTGTACCTGTGTTCTATTACATCTTGTTCTGCTAATGTCTCACAGTGTATCTCTGACTCACAGTGTATTTCTTCTCCTTGTATCTATCTTGCATTTCCCACCTGGCTATAATATATATTGTCATAGGCCAAAATGGCTTCTTTCTAAACCAATAGTAGCAACACATATTCAAAGCATACAGAAAGACCATCACACAACACTGTCTGGTGTATTATCCTTTTAGGATGTGCCCAGGAGTGGTATATCTGGGTCTTGAGGTAGACTAACTCCCAATTTTCTAAGAAACCACCATACTGATTTTGAAAATGGCTGTACAAGTTTACACTCCCACCATCAATGGAAGCTTATTTCCCTTATTCCACATCCTCTCCAGCATGAGCTGTCATTTTTGTTTAGGATCTTAGCCATTCTGACAGGTGAATGATGGAATCTCAGAGTCATTTTGATTTGCATTTCCCTGATGGCTAAGGATGTTGAAAGTTTCTTTAAGTGTTTTTCAAACATTTAAGATTCTTCTGTTGAGAATTCTCTTTTTAGTTCTATATTCCATTTTTTATTGTATTGTTTGTTTTGTTGTCATCTAGTCTCTTGATTTCTTTATATACATCGGATGTTAGCCCTCTGTCCAATGTGCAGTTGGTGAAAATCTTTTCCTGTTCTGTAGGCTACATATAGTTTTGTACTATTGACTTTGTCCTTTGTCTTACAGAAGCTTTTCAGTTTCATGTGGTCCCATTAATTAATTGTCAGTTTTAGTGCCTGTCCTATAGTTGTTCTTTTCAGGACATTATCTCCTGTGCCAATGTGTTCAAAGCTTTCCCCCACTTTATCTTATATCAAGGTCATTGTTTCTGGATGTATGCTGAGATCTTTGATCTACTTGGACTTGGATTTTGCCCAGGGTGATAAATATGTATCTATTTGAATTCCTTTGCATGCCAACATCCAGTTAGATGAACATCATTTGTTGAAGATGCTTTTTTTTTTACATTGTATATTTCTAGCTTCTTTATAAAAAAGAAAATCAGACACCCATAGGTGTGTGGATTTATGTCTGGCTCTTCAATTTCATCCCATTGATCAACCTGTCTGTTTTTACACCAAGACCACATGTTTTTTATTGCTGTTGTTCTGTGGTACAGTTTGATATCAGGAATGGTGATTTCTCAATAAATTCCTTTATTGGGCAGGATTGTTTTAGCTATCCTGGCTTTTTTTTCCATGTTAAGTTGCATATTGTTGTTTCAAGTTCTGTAAAGGATTATGTTGGAATTTTGATGGGGATTGAGTTGAATATGTAGATGGTTTTGGTAGGATGACCATTTTTCCTATGTTAGTCCGACTGATCCATGAGTATAGGTGGTCTTTCAATATTCTGATATCTTCTTCATTTTCCATTCTTTAAAGACTTGAAGTTATCTTCATATAAATATCTCATTTGCATGGTTAGAGTTATCTTGAGATATTTTATATTATTTGTGGCTATTGTAAATGGTGCTGTTTCCTGGCTTCTTTCACAGTAACTATGTTGTTTGTATATGTGAGAGCTACTATTTTTCCTAAGGTTAAACTTGTATCCAGCCACTTCTCTGAAGGTATCTATGAACTCTAGGATTTCCTTGTAGAATTTTTCTGATTGATGGTGTATAATATCATGTCATTTGCAAAAACAATACATTGACTTGTTTCTTTCCAATATTTATTTTCTTGATCTCCTTTAGTTTTCTTACTGGTCTAACTAGAACTTCAAGTACTATATTAAATAGGTATGGAGAGAGTGCATAGCCTTGTCTTGCTCCTGATTTTAGTGGAATTGCTCTGCATTTCTCTTCATTTCATCTGATGTTGGCTAAGGGCTTGCTGTAAATTGGCTTTATCATATTTAAGTGTGTCCCTTGTATCTCTGATCTCTCATGAAAGGATGATTTTTTTAAGACAGGGTTTCTCTTTGTAGTTTTGGTGCATGTGTGTTGGATTTTATAACAGAACTTTCAGCATCTAAGGAGATGATCATGTGGTCTTTCTTGTGTTTTTTTTTTTTCCAGTTTCCTTTTGTGGTGGGTCACATTTTCAGATTTTTATATTTTGAACCATCCATGCAACACTGGGATGTAGATAAATTGATCATGGTTGATTATATTTTTGATGCATCCTTGGATTCAACTTGTGACTATTTCATTGAATGTATTTGCTAAATGTTCATGAGGGGAATTAGGTTGTAATTCTCTATCTATGTTGAATATTTGTGTGGTTTGGTTATCAGAGTATCATGAATTTGGCAATGTTCTTTCTGTTTTTTTTGGGGGGGGAATAAATTGAGGAGTATTGGCATCAGCTTTTCTATAAAATTCTAGTAAGATTATAAGCTAAAACCTGGCCCTGGGTTTTTCTTTGGGTGACAGACTTTTAATGATTACTTCTATTTCCTTAATGGTTATAGGTTGATTTAAATTGTTTACCTGATCTTGCATTAGCTTTAGAAAGTGGTATTTATTGAGAAAGTTGTCCATTTCTTTTAGATTTTCCAATTTTGACCCAGTCTGGTGATCAGATGGCCAAACACCATAATGGTCATGCTGGAACTCTCATCCAATAACTGATGGATGTGGACACAGAGATCCTCGGGCAGGCCCCAGGTGGAGCTCCAGGTGTCCAATTGTTGAGAAAGAGGAGGGACTGCAAAAGTGTCAATTGTTGAGACCAAGATTGGAAAAGCACAGGGACAATTTTTTACAGTTTAGGTTTTTAAAGTATGTCCTAATGTGGTTTTTTTTTTTTTTAATTTCCTTGGTGTTTATTGTTGTTTGCCTTTTCATTTCTGATTTTGTTAATTTGGATATTCTCTCTTTGTCTTTCAGTTAGTTCAGATAAGTGTTTGTGTTTTTTGTTTGTTTGTTTGTTTGTTTGTTTCTCTTTACTCACTGTAGGCCCATCAACCAGCTCCCAAATAATCACACAGAAATTTATTCTTAATTATAATTGCCCAGCCTTAGCTTGAATTATTTGTAGCCAGTTCTTCTTTTCTTTTCTTTTTTTCTTTTTCAAGACAGGTTTTCTCTGTTGTAGCTTTGCACCTTTCTTGGAACTCAATCTGTAGCCTGGGCTGGCCTCAAACTTATGGGCCTGCCTCTGCAAGTGCTGGGATTAAAGACCTTGTGCCACCATGGCCTGGCATCCAGCCAGTTTTTCTAACTTAATGCATTTCTCTTCTTCGATGTTTTGCCTCTGTGCTTATACCTTTCTCTATTTCTGCATATTTTTTCTTTCTTTCTTATTCCATGTCTGGCTTTGTGGCTGGGTGGCTGGACACCAGCATCATCCTCTTCTTCTCCTTCTTTCTGCTCCTCCATGTCATGTTCTTCTCCTTCTATTTATTCTCTCTGTATGACAGCCCCACCTATCCTATGTACTGCCTAGCTCTTGGCCATTCAACTCTTTATTAGACCAATCAGGTGTTTTAGACAGGCAAAGCAACACAGCTTCACAGAGTTAAACAAATGCAACATAAAGGTATCCAACAAATCTTTGCTTGCATCATTAAACAAATACTCCACAGTACAAGAGAATGTAACACATCTTTAACTACTGTTCCACAATAGATTTGTCTATCCCATTGTTTTTCACAAAAACCAACTCTTCATTTCATTGAATTGTTGTATTGTTCTCTCTGTTAATATTTTATTGATTTTAGCCCTCAGTTTCATGATTTCCTGTCCTCTATTTTTCTTGAGTGTGTTTGTTTCTGTTTGTTCTAGGTATTTCAGGTGTGCTGTTAAGTTGCTAGTATGAGATTGCTCCATTTTCTTTATGTAGGCAATTAGTGTTATGAACTTACTTCTTAGCACCACTTTCATTGTGGTAAAACTTATGCACCCATAATTTTGGGTATGCTGTAGATTAATTTTCTTTGAATTATGGCAAGTTTTATTCATTTCTTTCTTTATTTATATCTTGAATCAGAAGTCATTCACTATAGAATTGTTTAATTTCCATGATTTCATAGGCTTTTGTTGTTGAAATCTAACTTTATCCATGGGGGTCTGATAGGATATAGGGGGTTATTTCAGTTTTCTTGTATCTGTTGAAATGAGCTTTGTTACCAAGTATATATCCTATTATATAGAAAGTTCCACATCTTTCTGAGAAGAAGGATATTCTTTTGTGTTTTGGTGAAATGTTCTTTAAATATGCTAGGTCCATTTGTTTCATAATGTCTATTACTCCATTACTTTTCTGTTTAGGTTTTGACTAGATCATCCATCAATTTGTGAGATTGGGCTATTGAAGTACACCACTATTAATGTGTGAGGTTTGATTTGTGATTTAAGTTATACTAATTTTTCTTTTACAACTGTTGGTACCCTTGTGTTGGGGTCATAGGTGTTAAGAACTGAAACATCATCTTTATAGATTTTTGATGAATATGAAGTTGTCTTCCCCAGATCTTTGGATTAATTTTGGTTAGAAGTCTATTTTTGATAGATATTAGATGAGCTACACCAGCTTGATTCCTTGTCTGTTTGCTTGTTAAATATTTTTTTTTAGCTCTTACTCCAAGGCATCTTTGATGTTGAGGTGTGCTTCTTGTATGCAACAGTGGGATGGACCTTTTTTCACATCTTTCTGTAAACCTATGTCTTTTTGTTACAGAGTGGAGTTCATTGATATCGAGAGATATTAATGACCAAGTATTGTTAATTTCAATTCTTTGCTGTTGGTGGTGGTGGTGGAGGTGGTGATAGTGTATGTGTTTCCTGTCTTTTGGTTTTGTTGGTGTGATTATTTATTTCTTGTATTTTGGGGATATAGTTAACTTCCTTGGGTTGGAATTTTCCTTCTAGTACCTTTTGTAGGACAGGATTTGTTAACAGATGTTGCTTAAAATTGACTTTATCATGGAATAACTTATTTTCTACATCTATTGTGACTAAAACTTTTGCTGGGTGTAGTAGTCTGGCCTGGCATCTGTGGTCTCTTAAAGTCTGTAGAACATTTGTCCAGGCCCTTCAAGGGTGTTTAGAATGTCTGAAGAAATTTTGAATGCAAATATATGCCTTTATATGTTATTTGGCCTTTTCTGCTTTTAACCTTTAATATTCTTTCTTTGTTCTGTATATTTAGTGTTTTGATTATTATGTGACTGGGGGCTTTCTTTTCTTGTCCAATCTATTATTATTCTGTTAGCTTCTTAAACTTTTATTGGTCTGTTCTTTAGGTTAGGGAATTATTTTCTTAGATTTTGTTGAAAATATTTCTGGGACTTTGAGCTGGGTTCGTATCTTTCTTCTACTCCTATTATTCTTCATTTTTGACTTTTTATAGTGTCCTCAGGTGTCCTTGTGAAGGAACTATTGACCTCATTTTTTTTTCACATAGGGTCTCACTAAGGTCTGGAACTTACTTATTCAGTGCTGTGACCATAAGCCTTAGAGATCCTACTTCTGCTTCTTCCCCTTTGCTAGGGTTATAGACTGGTGCCTCTGTGTATTACTTTCTTTTTCTTTTTCCTTTTACCTGGGCTTTGTGGTCATTAGAAGGTCCATGGGTTACAGAAGAAGTATTTTTACCAATCAAACTGCTTGTCCATCCCACATTTTCATTGTGTATTTTTTTTTCCTTCTCAACTCATAAAATCTTCTGCAAACATGTTTACACATCACGGAAGAAATAGGAGTAAGACAGTGTTAGGGTTTGAAAGCTGTTCTAAGACATAGGTCTTATTTGATGCAATAAGGCTGTGGATTGCAGTGAACACTGATTAGGTGACAGAAGTTATCTTCACAGTAATAGACAGTGTCAGAAGCAGCAAGTTAGAGTGAAAGGACCATTAGGTAAAAATGTTGAGTGTAGAAACTAGAATAAGCTGGTGCTGGTGTTTGATTTCAAATGGAGGGAATATGGGTACGTGATGGAGGTGAAGGATGTCATGTACCAGTGTACTTTTAAACATCTGGTAAAAGGTTGATTTTGACAAAGAAAATTGTAACAGATAAACATTGAAAATACTGAATTTGACAACTACTAAGATCTGCATTTGGAGAAATCATATAACAATTCAGATTCTTCAACCTCAAAAACTACAAAACTCTCAGTGTTTTTGTCCCCATCAGAACAGATGTCTCCATCATCATTAACAAGAGCCATTTCAGCTGTTGAAACAAAAATCCAAGGTTTCATATTGTTGTAATGAGTGACAAAAAAAGAGGAAAAAATAAATGAAATAGAACTGAGGAGGTGGCCAAGTAGAAAGTGCTTTTTATCTAAGCATTAGGACCTGGGTTTTTAGTTTTAGGACCAATGTAAAGCTGAAAATGGTAATATGTTCTTGTAATCATAACCACTTTGCTGAGTAGTGGAGACAGGGGGACCACTGGAGCTCCCTGTTGAGTATGTTCTACTAAAAAGCTGCAGATCATTAAAAATTTTGTCCAATAAATCAAAATTAAGAGTGACTAGTATTACAGCTGAGGTTGTTGTCTGTTCCACACACTCATACATGCATATGCATCCACACATATTTTTACACACAAAATAATTATTATTACATTTGATCCTGTTATTATATTTCATCTTTGCATTTCCTTTTTTCTCATTGTACATTTGCAAGTTTCAACCTTCACTTGTGTTGGTCTTTAGCACTCACCTAATGATGCCACACAAACTTGGAGAAGAATGATGACACTGTCCCTTTGGGTATTGTAGCTGCTCTTATGAATAAAGCTTTAGTTGAAATAATGGCTCTAAATGGATTGCTTGATTTACTTCTTTCAATTGTTTTTTCTCATTATGAAAATAGCAGAATTACCTCCCACTCATTATTTATTTATTTATGTTGGTTTTTTTGAGACAGGGTTTCTCTGTGTAGCTTTGTGCCTTTCCTGGAACTTGCTTTGTAGACCAGGCTAGCCTCAAACTCACAGAGATCTGCCTGTCTCTGCCTCCTGAGTGCTGGTATTAAAGGCTTGCATCACCACTGCCCAGCCTTCCCACTTGTTATAAAACTCTATCTATCCACCTGGTTATACTTCTTAATATCACACACTCCTTAATCAGGTATATAAATATACTTGACAGCTGGTAGCTCAATGTCTTTTTTAGAGAGATAAAAATGGATGCTTACTGTGTGTGTATGTGTATCAATGTATGTTCATGTTGGCTCTACATGTATGGCAAGAATATGTCCCTAGATCCCTTGTAACAAGAGTTACAAACGTCTTGAGCCACCATGTGGGTACTGGAAGTAGAACCTGGGTCATCTATAACAAAAACAAATGCTCTTGACTGTGGAGGCATCTCTATACCCCCAACAATGTATCCTTTGGTAAAAATATAATATTTTGGCAAACAAGCTCTCCAAAGTTTAGAAAGAAGAATTACTGTAGTGGTAGCAGAAAGTCCTCCTGTTGGTTGTTGGGATTTGTTTTGAATGGTTCCATGTGTGCTTCCCTTCCCTTGTTTCCAGTTCTCTGTATTATTCCTATTTAGGGCATAATGCAAAAAAGTCTATAGTTCTGGGATGTGATCATGTTTTCCCAATCTTTGAGTTAGCATTACTGATACGTTGCTGGATTCCATGAATAGCTTTAGGATGTGTGTGATAAAATTACAAATATAGTCAGTTTACTCCTGCAATTCTTATGTTTCAATGCATATCTTCAGTTCAAATGTGTTACTGTGTAGGATCATACGCCTCAAGCATTCTCTAAACTTTCAATACAGCATTTGTGGTAAGGACTAACTGGTTATATGAGTAAACTAATCCATACAAGGACTGTACATATGAGAATAGAACACTGTGAAATGAAATAAACATTGTTTATTTGAGATTAGGTGGCCTTTTGTCTCATCAAAAAATAGTGCCTGGCAGAATCTCAAGGCATGACTCTTGCTGTAATGTGTGTAATCAGAATCGGGTGTGGTATGCAGGATCCTGTCACCACAGATAGGGCATTTACATCCTACCTGGACAGTTATTTGAAACTCAGTGACTTATAAGTTGAATATGTTTTATGTAAGTGATTTTGGGTATATTTTGCATAGTCTATAATTTCCAATGAATATTAACCCAAAATTCAAGAATATTCCCTCCATGCAGAGTTTCTAGACAATCCTCTAATCAACATATTTGTCTACTTTTTATAGAATATCTGCTATATCATCAATATATTTTGTCAGTCCTCAATTACTCAGCATAATAAATTTAAGGGAGAAAGGAAGTTTTTTTCACTGTTGTGCAAGGTTTGGCCTACTGTCAGTCTTCCCCACCCACTAGGACATCAGATTACCATGGCAGTAGGAGATTATATTTTATAACCACTTCTGACCTTAAGATATGGACAAGAAAGCCCAGAGGCAGTGGAACACATCTTTAATCCCAGCGCTCGGGAGGCAGAGGCAGGTGGATCTCTGTGAGTTCAAGGCCAGCCTGAGCTACACAGTGAGTTCTAGGAAAGGCACAAAGTTACAAAGAGAAACCCTGTCTCAAACAAAAAGATGTGGACAAGAGTGATGCAGGCAGGAAGAGTCAAGAGAGATGATAAATTCAAGGATGTTTCTTATAACTGAGTTCCAGTTCCTAAATTTTCTAAAAAATTAGCAGCTTAATCCAGAATGTGTGGAGCGACTGCGCAAGAATTGTGCCTGTGGAGGAACTTCATATTCAAGACATGTGTTTAA
Organism: Onychomys torridus; assembly: GCF_903995425.1. Classification (NCBI taxonomy): domain Eukaryota; kingdom Metazoa; phylum Chordata; class Mammalia; order Rodentia; family Cricetidae; genus Onychomys; species Onychomys torridus. Next base: position 25,982,918 of record NC_050448.1, read on the forward strand.
CAAGCTGACTAGCAAACCACTTTGTGAATCCCACAAGCTACAATATCTACTTGTCAATACATGGTGGCTACTGTGATACTGGAACTAATGACATCGGAATAATCAATCACTTTCTGCCTGAATTCAAATCTGATTCCAGAGATGAAATAAATATCTGGCACCATTTTGGAGCCAGGAATGAGAAGATAGACAAGCTATAGTTCCTAGAAGAGAACCTATTATTACTCTGCAAATGAGGAGTAACTTAGCAATCTATAGCTGTTGGGAAAGGTAAAGTGTTTTCTTCAAAAATGTTGACTTGTAAGTTGAAAATACTTCCGTTAGAAGGCTACACAATCAAGAATGTATTGGAAGCACAAATTGGACATGTTGAGAGGGAAAAAAGGGAAACAATGTTGATTGGTGGGGAAAGTAGCAGCTCTGGAACAAGTCTGGGCAAAAGGTTAATATGATATATAATATTATATAAAATTCTCGAAGAACTAACACACAAAAAATAAAAAATCATATTCTTGAAAGCATTTTAAATATCTTAACTCTTCCTTTCTGTTCTTGATCCAGCTGGGATCTCCTGCTCCCCTAAGCTTTCTTTCCCTCAAATCTTGCCCTTCATTACTCCCACTGTCATCCAGGTTGTTCATGTAGATCTCATCCATTTCTCTGTCATTGGGTGATCCCTGGGTCTTTCCTAGGGTCCCGTTTTCTAGGTAGCCTCCCTGCAGTTGTGTAGCAGTCTAGTCATCTTTGTTTTACATCTAGTATCCTCCTATGAATGAGTGCATACCGTGTTTGTCCTTCTGAATCTGGGTTACCTCATTCAGGATGAACAGACCATGATAAATGAAGACCACATGAGAACAGGAATAGGCAGAGTGCTGGAGAGGTCCCCAAAAATCCACAATGATACATCCTCTGTAGACTGCTGGCAGTGGTCGAGAGAAAGCCTAATCTGACCTAGTCTGGTGATCAGATGGCTAAACACCCTAACTGTCGTGCTGGAACTCTTGTCCAATAACTGATGGAAGTGGATGCAGAGATCCTCAGCCAGGCCCCAGGTGGAGCTCCAGGAGTCCAACTGTCGAGAAAGAGGAAGGTCTACAAGAGCGTGAATTGTTGAATCCAAGATTGCAAAAAGCACAGGGACAAATAGCCAAACGAATGGAAGCACATGAATTATGAACCAAAGGCTGTGGAGCCCCCAGCTGAATCAGGCCCTCTGGATAACTGAGACAATTGAATAGCTTGATCTGCTTGGGAGGCACCCAGTCTGTGGGACCTGGATCTGTCCTTAGTGCATGAGCTGGCTGTTTGAAACCTTGGGCTTACACAGGGACACTTTGCTCAGTCTGTAAGGAGGTGACAGGACCTGCCTGTACTGAATCCACCAGGTTTAAATGAATCCCCAGGGGTGCCTTGATCCTGGAGGACATGGAATGGAGGGGAGGGGTTGGGGGGAGGGTGGGGTTGGGGGCGGGAGGGGGGAGGACAGGGGAACCCATGGCTGATGTATAAAATTTAATTAATTAATTTTTTAAAAAGTTTTTTTTTTAAATTTTACATACCAATCCCAGTCCCCCCTCCATCCTCTTCTTCTGCCACCTCCCACCACCACCTTCTCCATCCTACCTCTATCCACTTCTCAGAGTGGGTAAGACCACACTAGAGGAGTCAATAAAGTCTGGCATACCAAGTTGATGAAGGACCAAACCTCTTCCACCTATGTCAAGGCTGAGCAAATTATCCCACACTAGAGAAAGTGTTCCAAAAAGCCTTTACACCCACCTGGGATAAGTCCTGGTTCCATTGCCCCAGGTATCCACAGGGATGACACTAGCTAAGACTCCTAGCACTAATGGAGAGGGTGCCTGAACTCACCTTCCCGTATAATTTGATTAAGAACTACCCTAATTGTCATCATAGAACCTACATCCAGTAACAGATGGAAGCAGATGCAGGCATCCATAGCCAAGCCCTTTATTTCTTATGGCTGTGATTTTACAATGGATTTGTTCAACCAGTCAAAAAATAGAGGTAAATATCTTTATCTTGAAAAATAATTTTCAAGTCATTCATTCTCTTTATGTGCAGAAAACAATTCTAGGATTTTTAGATAAGGCAAACAAGTATAGGAAGTTGTCCTTCATCTTTAGCTTTGATCACTGTTGCTGGCATTGGGCTTAGTCAAAAGTGATTGCCTACCATTCATGAAACCATGAACTCAGTTTTTAGTGCCATAAGAAGAATTAACTGATTAATTTAACTCATCTGTGGTTAGCTAAATGGTTACTTTAATTACATATCACTGCCATTATTTTTGTATCAACTTACTAATTTTGTCCATATGGCTTTGTATACCACATGGGATAGTGAGATGTCTTGACATATACTGGAGCTCTCCACTAATCCTGAGGACCTGAGTTGAAAGTCTGGGAATCTATGTAATGGAGGCAAAAAACTAATTCTCACAAGCTATTTTCTGAACACCACATATGCTCTCTGGCACGGCTATGGTTACACAGACACAATATTCTCCATGCATATAAACATATATGGGTAAAAGAGTCACATGGCTAAAAGTACTTTTTGATTGTGGAAGTGATGATGTGTATTTCACAGTGCCAAATTATATGTGATCCCATTTACTCTGGTCCAGTTCATCCACAAGACTATTATGAAATTACATACTGTTCTGAAGAGGGTTTCACATCTAATTTTAATTATTTATAATCATCTTGTTCCATCATTAATTTGCAAATAAATTATACTACTCCACTTCAATAGATACATAGTTCTAATTGCTTAATTTGCCACAAATAAAAGTGTTTACCAAAAATATCCTCTTTCTGAATCAGATAAAAAGGACCTCTGCCTTAAAAATACAGTCCTAACATAGTGTGATCTTTCACAATAGGAAATAAACTATAATGTTTTGTTTTATAAAAATGAACTAGCTCCAGGAATATAGAATCTCAGCCTGGAATACATACATATAGATAGCATATAGACATTTGTACTATGTTGCCAGGACTTAAGGTACTGGTAAACTCTGATGAATTAGTCCATTTATTTGGCTATCTAGCTAATAAGTACAATATTGGGAAATAAACATAAGGCAAATCACTTAAGTAAAATTATTGTTTTCTTTGACTGAAATACAATCAAATGATGGTAATATGTTTAAGTTTTCTTCAGATATACTGCTTCAGTTTTAGTGCTCCTGAACAAATGTAGTGGTGATATGAAGATTTTCCACCTAAGCAGAAAAGCTTAGAGTTAACAAAAAGCTTAGAATTAACATAAATCCTTATTCAGCTCAGGTTCTTTGTGGATTATACTTTCATTGAATAGCATTTGTATTCATTTTAACAGGCCCTGGATGCCAGGCAGTGATGGAACCTCAAATTTATATGAAAATGATACAGCCATCATCCTGTATTTCCACAGCTAGTTCAAACATCAAATAAAGTGATGTGATGGGTACCAATTGGAGAGGCCTGGAGACTATGGAGATCAGGGATATATCTATATATATATATCTATAGATAGATATACATATCTATCTATAGATATAGATATATCTGAATTTGTATATATAGATATATGTTTTTATATCGTTAATCTTTTTTCTTTATTTACACTTACTGTCCTTTATTAGTCTTTCATATGCACTTTATTTTAAACAGTTACTCTGGTCAAAATTGCCAGCTTTTATTGTAAAGTTCAATGATCGACTCTAAGTACCTATATTTGACAATTATTAAACATTTTGAATCAATTATTCTCCTCTTTAAGCACTCTGTTCACTTGACTTCCATGGCTGTCTCACCTCCCACTCCATCCTACCACACAGAGTTATATGATTATTCTTTCTAAATTTTAAATGTGGCCACCACATATATTGTGCACAAGAGTTACCTGAATACCCATGGTTGTATTTCCAACTCCATTTCCTTTGCTAAATTACACAGTTGAATAATATCTTGATTACTTAATAGGCTGCAAAAATTAATGTGCCAAGACCCACTTAGGAGTACCCATTCTCTTAACTACCATTCTCTTTCTCACTGTCAGAATAAAACATGCAACAATTACCCCAAACCCACAAATCTCTGTTTATTTACTTAAAAAAATTAACTAATAATACTTTTTTTCACTAGAAGATACTATTGCATACAAAATATTATCATAATTACTTGAGAAATATATGTCCCAAATCCACTATATTTAAAGTTTTTTAGTACTATTGTCCCTGTATAAGCTGCCATTCACTTCTGGCTTGGCCATGGACATGACTGTACAGCATTCTTCTCTGTAGGGAAAACAAAACAAAACAAAAAATCATTGTGGCATGCTTAGAAATGAAATCTGGGATATAAGTGGCTCAATGGACAAGTAAGCTCATGACACAGAAAAAAAAAATATAATGAATCAAAAACTTAAAAAAACAAATCAAAAACAGTCAATCAACAGAAATTACCTAGAAGGAGACCAACAGATTTTAGAAGAGAGATGAAGTGTGGGGTAAGCAATCAGTACAGTTGAGGTTTCTGTTAGACCCTCACCACAGGTTTCTCTGGTTCCTGATTGATACTATTGATACTATAAGTTCAACATATACAAATATGTAATATCTTCACAGATAATCAACACAGACCAGTTTGTGATGACTCAGATAATAGAATTATTAAACAAATTCTTGTCTGAATCAATTTTCATCATAGTCAGGAGGTAAGTGTATTAAGTTAAGTGAAAGATAAGATTGAGAAGCATATATCATAATCAATTAGAAAATTTAGAATTTTAAAACTTCTGTTTGTTTGTTGGATTATAATGGATTTGGTGGCATAAAAGGTTGAAAAGAGTTAGAAAAATTGAAAGTAAAATGTCTTGGTTAAGGTTTCTATTATTGTGAAGAGATACCATGACCAAGGAAAAACTTAAAAGGAAAAACTTTTAACAGGGATGGATTAAAGTTTCAGAGGTTTAGTCCATTACCATCATGGTGTGGCATGGCAGCATGCATTCAGATATGGCGGTAGAGCTGAGAGTCCTACATCTTGATAGGCAGGCAACAGGAAGTATTCTGTCTTACTGGGGATAGCTGGCATATATATGAGATCTCAAAGTCCACCCCCACAGTGACCCACTTTCTCCAATAAGACCATATCTATTCCAAAGAGGCCACACCTAATAATGCCACTCTTTTGGGGCCATTTTCTTTCAAATCATCACATAAAGCAATGAAAATTATCCACTCTGAGTAAGAGTGAAAGGAAAACAAATAAAAAATGAGTTTTATGAATCTAAGGAATTAAAATTTCAAAGAAAAATGGAATTCAAGACTTGGGTGAGAAAACTGGTGTATGAAAACTACCACTAAGTGAAAAGAAAAAAGCACTGTTATAAATTGAAAAATTTCCTCAAAACCAAAATGAGTTACGTATTAAAGAAAATTATTCCTGACCATAATTTAAATGTGTCAGAAAAGATGATCAATAGAAAATCATAAATTACTTTTCACCCTCTAATAACAACTAATACCCAGACATTGTAACATAACTTTTCACCCTCTAATAACAACTAATACCCAGACATTGTAACATAACACTGAAGATATTAGATACAGTCCGATGGCCAAATATTATTCTTACCATTTGGGGAGGCAGGACAAGAAATAAATTAATGACTTTTGGGAACAGAACAGAAGCAACTGCAAAATTTTAATCTTGTCTCTTAAGATGTGGCCTTCTCCATGGAAGATTTATGGCACTGTGTTACATTGTAGCCAGGTGTTCTGTTAAGTATCTTTTTATACCTATTCTAGTTGTCTGAAATCTTATTGTTAGAGCTAAATGAATGCTGAAGTTAAAATAGTTGGATTTAGAACATCAAAAATGATAAGAAGATTTTCTGCTGGATATGAGATAGCAATAATGAAAAGAGGAGGAAGAAATGGACTCTTGGAAAACCAACAAAGCCGGTATCTCAGGACCCTTCTGGCTCCAGAACAGCTTCCTGAGGTTGCATTCACAGTGCCACAACCCCTCCATATTGCAAATAGATTATTTTCTCGTACAGTATATCCTGATCATAACTTCACCCCCTATACTTATCCCAGCTCCTCCCCATTTCTCCTCCCATCAAGATCTACTCCTTTTCTATCTCTTCTAAGAAAAGAACATTCTTCTAAGAGACAGTAATAAAATACAACATAATAAAATGTAAGCTAAAACAAAACCCACTAAATTAGATTTGGAGAAGACAAACTGAAAGAATGAGAAGAACCCAAGAGAAGGCACAAGAATCAGAGAATCGCTAATTTACACACTCAGGAGTCTCACAAAAACAGTAAACTGAAGCTATAATATGTAAACAGATGACCCGGTGAAGACCTGTGTAGGCCTTGTGTTTGCAACTTCAGTCTCTGTGAGTTTTTATATGCTTTGATCAGTTTATTTAGATCATATTTATTTGATATGATCTCCTGGTATTGTCCAAGCCTTCTGGCTGCTACAGCCTTTCTGCCTCTTTCTCTACATGGTTCCCTGTGCTCTAAGGGGAAGGAATTGATAAAGACATCCCAGTTAGGACTGCACAGTCCAAGGTTTCCATCTCTTTCTCTCTCTCTCTCTCTCTCTCTCTCTCTCTCTCTCTCTCTCTCTGAATAATGTTTTTTGTGGGTTTCTGTATTTGTTCTCATCTGCTGCAGGAGAAAGATTCTTTGATCATGGCTGAGCAAGGCACATTAGCAGATTATTATTAGGAGTCATTTTATCACTACTTTATTTCTAAAAACAAAAGTTGTATTATGTTTTAGCCTTGGTCTCTGAACTATCTGGACTCTGATTTTTGGTCACACAAGTAGTATGGGATATGAGTTCCTACTCGTGGGGTGGAGCTTAAGTCACATTAGATGTTGGTCAGTTAATCTGACAAGCTTCATGCTTCATACTACCATTGCCCTAGACTATTTTGAAGGTAGGATAACATTGTAGATCAAGGAGTTTATTTCTGGTTTTTTGTTTTTTTTTTGTTTTGGTTTGTTTTTGTTTGTTTGTTTGTTTGTGCTTACAAACTGGCTGGAGCAGGATTCTTGTTATCTAGTTCTTATATAAATTAACCCATATCTATTAGTCTATAAGTTGCCATGTGGCTCATGACTTACTGGTACCTTACATCTCGCTTTTCATGGCAGTGGCTGGCAGCATTTATAGCTTACAAAATACCTTCTTTTACCAAAGACATTTGAACATAGGGGAGAAGTTATATGTAGACCTTCCCATGTTCAATGAGTTGTTGTGTAGATGTTGTCTTCCACAATGTGGTCTTGCTGTGAGATTGTGAAGATCAATTGTCTTGGCAATAGTTTCAGTTGATTGGGGATTTCCATGTGACCTTTTTGACAAAAAACTCAATTGTATGTAACACACTCCCAGTTATGGAAGCTTCTGTTGGTGACAAGGGGTGGTCAGTTAGAATTATGTCTCTCCCATTATTTGAGGAGGTCATTAGGATTTTTGAAGTTTACTCTGCTATAGGTTTTCTTACCACCCCTCAATTGTCCCTTAATTCTAGCTTCTCTCCTCACTATCTTCCCTCAATCCCATCCTCTGCCCCCCTCCTCTTCCCTACCTAATTCTTTCCCTCCCACCCCAGTCACCCAAGAAATTTATTCTATTTCTCATTCCCATGGAGAACCATGTGTCCCCCCAACCCCAAGTTCCTTCCTCTATACCTAACATCTCTGGTTCTATTGATTCCAGCTTGGCTACCATTTACTTAATGGCTACTATGTACATACAAGTAGATATATACCATATTTCTCTCTCTCAGGGTCTGGGTTACCTCACTCAGGATGTTTTTTTTCTTATTTCATAAATTTTTTTCTTCAGATTTCATGATGTCATTTTTGAAAGCTGAATAATACTCCATTGTGTAAATGTACTACAGTTTCTTTATCTATTCTTCTGTTGAGGGATATCTAGATTGTTTTCAATGTCTAGCTATCAAGAACAGAGGAGCAATGAACATGGCTAAGCAAATGTCCTTGTGATAGGATACAGGTATCTTTTGGGTATATACCTAAGATGGTATGCTGTGGATATCACTCTGTATAAATAAAATACTGTTTGGCCAGTGGCCAGGCAGGAAGTATAGGGGGGACAAGAGAGAAGAGAATTCTGGGAGGTGGAAGGCTAGGGGGAGAGATACTGCCAGCCACCGCCATGACAAGGAGGATGTAAGGTACTGGTAAGCCACAAGCCTTGTGGCATAGTATAGATTAATAGAAATGGGTTAATTTAAGATAGAAGTAGATAACAAGAAGCCTGTCATGGCCATACAGTTTCTAAACAATGTAAGTTTCCGTGTGTTTACTTGGTTGCTTCTGAGCTACTATGGGCCTGCTGGTTTGAGCTACTATGGTGGGTTCCTGGCCTGTGTACCTGACCTGCATGTGGCAAGAATGAGTCTACAAGCAGCACTTTTCTCTGCTGTGTGGTGGATTTAGCCTTTGCTAGTTAAAAAAAAAGGTTTCTGGAATATGCCCTGCTTTGATAGAACTGCTTCTGATAGTTGATGGTACACATGCCTCCAGACCCAGAGCTGGTGGTAAACTGTATCACTGCCACTTTGAGAAGCTGAGGTGGGCAGAGCCAACAGCCACAAGGGCGTTTCAGTCTTACAAAGATAGATATTACATAGAGAATCTGGTTTGTGTTGTCTTTGGAACTTTTAACTACAGAAAAAGATTTGATCATAAAAGCTGTTGAGTTAAATAAATATGTAAAATTTAAAGGTACCTTGACTTCAAATTTTGGATATAAGGATATGTTGCTTTGGAAAAGAGTCTGCTTATGTTTCCACAGAAAGCCAGAGGCTATGGATTTGTTCCACATTAAGATACATCAGGTTTGATCAGCCAAGACCACCTGAAAGGTCTCCCAAGACACCATGGCCCAGATGATCCAACATCCACAATGGTTTCAAGGCAACTGGCTCAGCGGTTTACCCTCACGGACTACTCCATAATCCTAAAATTTTCTTTGTGCCCCCATAAGATACATCACCCCCCTCCAGCAGAAAGTAGTAAGAAAAACTATGCCCAATTTCCCAAAATTATCAAGCTGGCTTTGGAGATGGAATTGGCTCATTCCTTCTCTAAACCCAGACATATTGCTAAAAGAAAAGGTTAAGAGATTCTTGGGTCCCAAATCAGAAGAGCCCTATGGTGTCGGACAGAGAAAAACCAATATTTTTATTTAAATCAGGTTGATTATAAATGCAATCTCTTTCAAAAGAAAAAAAGGGGATATGATATATCTATAATAGGAAGAAAGGGTAGATTAATGAACTTACTTCTAAAGAGCAACAACTCATTTAAAATATTTTACATTGGTATAGATTTTAGTCTATTGATACAAACTTAAAGTTAATTTTGGTATACTGTGTGTATATTTCTACTCTTGTTTAAGGTATTATGTTTGTACAGTTCATTTAAAATTGTAATGGATAATTAAAAATAGATTAATAACTGGTCATCTATGATAATCATACTCATAGCCATGTTAGTTAAGTCTTCTAGGTATACACAGAGATATTTCAGATAGATAGGTAATCTTCAAATACTTCAAAGACCTAGAGAATATGGCATTTAAAATATTTTTAAAATTTAGACTTTCTGGACAGTGAGACATATCTGCTCCTGGCAGCACCGGATTTACTTCAGAGGGGAGGATGGACATTGAAGACACTTTATATGTAGTTTATCTTCACCTTGGCAAAAATAGCCATTTGGGCAAGAAACTGTTCTTGCCTGGACTACTTGGACATGCAGGACCCATAGAAAGGTGACCACTGAACTTTGCTTGACAAAATGGTCCTTCAGGTTCCTACTTTGCAGAGGAAACCGCCCAACATTCTACAGGACACGGAAAAAAATGACCAAGAGACTCTAGACCTGGGGGCTGAAGCCAAATGCCCCAACTTCACAAAGGAACATTAGGTGATTGTCCAGGCTGCCAGCTGTCTCTGTCTACCCTGCAAGACTCCCGAAAGTTGTTTGCATCCTTCTGGTGTTTCTTGGGTAACATTATACTCTTCTGAGGTCTTTGATGTGGTTGAAGACTAGATAATAATTTCCTCAATTATGATAAAAGATAAGTTAGATATAAAAGATTACACTCATAAATATAAGATAGATAGGATATCTTATTTAATAATGTAACTGTAATTCTTGCTTGATAATTGTTTTGTTATATGTAATTTTATTATGTAAATGTTAAAACCTTCCTTTTAAAAAAAAAAGAGAAAAGGGGAAGTGCAGTGGATATCGCTCTGTGTAAATAAAATACTGTTTGGCCAGTGGCCAGGCAGGAAGTATAGGCGGGACAAGAGAGAAGAGAATTCTGGGAGGTGGAAGGCTGGGGGGAGAGATACTGCCAGCCACTACCATGACAAGGAATATGTAAGGTACTGGTAAGCCACAAGCCTTGTGGCATAGTATAGATTAATAGAAATGGGTTAATTTAAGATAGAAGTAGATAACAAGAAGCCTGCCACTGCCATACAGTTTCTAAACAATGTAAGTTTCTGTGTGTTTACTTGGTTGGTTCTGAGCGTCTATGGGCCTGACGGGTGAGAGAGATTTGTCCTGACTGTGGGCCAGGCAGGACACTCTAACTACAATGGTATTGTTGGATATTGAAGTAGATTTGTTGCCAGAATACTGAGGAACCACCACACTGATTTCCATAGTGGCTGAAAAAAAATGCACTCTCACTAGTAATGGAGGAATGTTCACGGTAATTCATATCTTCGCTAACCAGCCCAAGTTGTTATTTGTGGTTTTGATATTAGCCATTCTGACAGAATTCCCTGATAGCTAAAAATGTTGAACATGACTTTAAGTGTTTCTCAGCCATTTGAGTTTCCTCTATTGAGAATGCTCTGTTTAGATCTGTACCCCATTTTTATATTGAATTATTTGTGCTTTTTTTAGAATTTCTTGAATTCTTCATATATTTTCAATAATCTATCAAATGTGGAATTGTTAAAAATCTTATTCCATTCTGTAGGTTGCTGCTATATATATATATATACAATAGGATACATTTAATTGTAGCAAACTAAATTGTGGGTAAGAATGTCTTCTGTGAAAGTTTCCAACTGTTCCGCAGGGCTGGAAAAACGTGGGGTAAATGATAGATCAACTGCCCATGGAGGCCTCACCTTTTCAGAGGAAGGAATGGGGATTAACTGGGGGGAAGGCTGTGGGATGCAGGAGCAGGGAAGAAAGAAGGATCTGTGGTTGGTATGTAAGATGAATAAAAGTTTTCTTAATAAAGAAAAACAAGAGATCTAAGTCTAGATAGTAGAAGTAGCATTTTGTCACTGACGCTTGACTTGGTCCATTCTCTATTTTAGAGAGGATAGGTTCTGCTTTCACTTTCTTTCCTACCACAAGTAAACTTTGGCTTATTGGATTATTGTTGGCATTTTCTAATATAAATTCTTAAGGAAAATAAGCCAGCAGGGTCAAGGTCATGACAAGAGAATCCACAGAAACAACTAACTTGGGCTCATAGGAGGAGCTCACAGACACTGGACTGACAGCTAGGTAACCTGCTTGGGACCGATCTAGGCCCTCCATCTATGTCTGACAGTTGTGAAGCTTGGTCTACTTGTGGGATTCCTAGCAGTGGGATCAGGGCCTGTCCCTGACATTTTGTCTTTGGGAACCTCTTCTCCATACTTGTTTGCCTCAGCCAGCTTTCAAACAAATGAAGGAGCTTGATATGTCATGCAAATTGTCACACATGGGAGGCCTGGCCCTTTCTGAACAGAAACAGATGGGGGAGGCCAGAGGGGAGGCATGGAGAGAGAACAGAAAGAGAAAAAAAAGGGAGGGGAAACTGTGGCCCAGATGTAAAATAAATGAAAAAATTAATAAAACAAGATTTGTGTCATGGCTGACAAAGATTATGCAGATTTCTCCATCCATACCCTCCCCATTTTTTCAGTGTTACTGCAAAGTCAATTCCACATGTCCTGGCTGAAGCTGCTTTATCTGGAGCAAACAAGAGCATTGAAAAGCACCTTTGAATTCTGAATTATTAAGCAGCAATTTCCCCCTTTTAGGTCATTCCTTTATTCTAACTTCTGAATCTATAATACTGCAGCACCTTTGTTTCACAGAATCCCTTGGCAAGAGGCTGCTCAAAGGTCTATGCTAATCTACCTAACTCTAGCCAGGTATAGAGTTCCATGGTGGGGAATGATGTAGGACTTCACCCCTTGTCTGGTGTAGCCCTGTTGCTTATTAGTACTGCCACTATGAATGATCAAGGTTGCCTGTGACTTACATTTAGATTTGATTACATTAATTGGCTATTCCAACACTAGACAGATTACCTGTCCCTCCAGTTCAGCTGAGATCTTGACAAATTATCTCAGCCAGGAGGGTAATCAATCAAGTGTAAGGCCATTGAGAAGAGCAAATGACAGAAGGTGTTAGAGAATTCTTCTGACAGGTGCCAGAGATTCTTCCAGGTGTCCTAAGGAGATCTGCTGGAGATCTGTAAAAGTGAGAGTCTTACAGAGTATTTCACCAATGGTTCTTGAAGAAGTGATAGGGTAACATTCTTCATATCCTTAAAGAGTCTGAGTATGGCTTAGCATGAACAACAATACAGCAGCTTCGGAGAATGCTGGGAGATGGTCTAGAGTTGATTTTCTGTTGCATTTTTTTTTTTTTTTTGCCTGTGAATTCTCATTAAACTCTTCTGGTACAGAAAAATGCAGATTTATTGAAATGCTTATAGTTAGAGAAATTCCTTGTTGCTGTTGCTTGTAGTCTTCCAACAATAAGATTACATGTTGAGTTGAGACCCATGAGGGTTGAGCATTTCATAGCATTTTATAGTACTGCTAAAAACAAACAAACAAACAAAAATTATGGGCAATAATATAAACAAAAATATGGGGTACAAGTGGTTTCAACTTCATAAATTCTTTTTTTAAATACCTTTAAGATTGCTTTGCCTGCCAGGTGGTGGTGGTGCACACTTTTAATCCCAGCATTAGGGAGGCAGAGCCAGGCCGATCTCTGTGAGTTTGAGGCCAGCCTGGACTACAGAGTAAGTTCCAGGAAAGGCACAAAGCTACACAGAGAAACCTTTTCTCAAAACAAACAAACAAACAAAAGGATTGTTTTGCCTGCATCTACAATGAGGCCATGAAGAGTAAGTGAAATATGCTATGAAAACATCTAACTGGTGATGATAAAGAATGTGGTAGAGTGAGTGGGGATGTATAACTCCATCAATTCCTTCTGGGGGCACCTTGGCAGCAGCCTCAGCCAGACAAGGGAACACACCAAGCAGCAGCAATATCAACCACTGTTCCAGCCTTCTGTGCATAGACCCTTAAAATTCTGGCTTCCAAATATTCATTCCTGACAGTTGTTACACCCAAATCTCTGTCTGCCCCATATCATCCATAATGTTTGTGGCCAAGTCATAAGAGGCACAGAATCAAAGGGCCTGTGAGTGTTCTGTTACTCCCTTTTGACTAGAGCCTCCAATTTTCAGAAAAGAACCAAAAATAGGAATTGAGCACATTTTCCGTTATTCCCAGGAATGATCCAAGGGTCTATTTCATGACTTGCTTCAGTGGTATAGCAAAGTAAAAGTGCACTTATGCCTCTCACACAAATGGTTAAAGATTCTGGTCCTCCCCAATCTTGTTGCCAAACGGAAGGAAGCATGCTAAACACTCTGGTTTGAGACTGAAACATTTTTTACTTCTGTCCTATGCAAACTATGGGTCTTTGTGTCCCACACGCCTTGTTGTATGTCTGCCACTCCTGAATTTATCACTGCTACTCATATATTCTCTTTGCAGAGCACTTCTAGTCTTTATTACACAGTCGTCTTTGTAGGTGTAAAGTAAATGTACATCTTTCATTTAAGGTTGCTATTTATTGGAATTCATTAAGACCATTAATGCTGTTAACTCTAAAACAATGAGAAATGCTAAATTTGAAACAGATACATTAAGATTGATACTATTTCAGCAAAATATCCCTGATAGCTATATCAGTATCATCTCCACATACAACTATTGAGTGATAATATTTCAAGATATGCAGACTACCTCATCCCTATTTCCTTGTGTATTAATTTTGAAAGCAAATGGTAGGATAAGCAGTTTCATACAAATCACATTTGAAGGATATCATTAAAGAATAATAGAAATAATAAGACTATGTAACAGTGTCTCACTTATGTAATTATTATATAATGCACTCACAAAATCCAGTGAAGTAACTAGCTATTGCTTGCATTAATAGATATAACTACTGCTCAGTAGTGAGGCTGACTACATACCTATTTGTTGTATTTAGAGGATCATGTTAGTGATTAAACGAATGTAATATTTCATAAATACTAGGGTGCCATAGTATATAGGGAAGAAAAAGAGCATGTTAGTTAAAAATGCCAAAGCAGGTGACCAGAAGTATGAAAAGCCTGTTCTATGTAAACATGCTGAAAAAAAAACACAAAAGAAACAAAGTGTCAGTAAATGATGGTAACAAAAACTGACATTATAATAATTTCAGAAATCATGGAGACCAAAATAGGACAAGTGAAAAGTAAAATATACCTTTAAAAAACAAAGAACTAGGTAGGACCCAATGGCACAGGGGTTTTTAGCTGATGGTGCAGAGTTGAGCTATGATTCTCAGAGAAGAAAGAAGCTATGGCAATGGCATAAACATGTTTAACACAGGACCTGCATGTTGAACGTTCCACGCTGATTATCCTATGGGAACCACTAAGGAATGAGGGGGGAATAATTGTGAAATCAACTATGAAGTTTGTGCAAAGGTCTGAAAGGAGTCGGGAGAGGTAAACACCTCCATCCTGTGTTTGACAGAATGCAATGAATATTATGATCATTTGGAAACTAAAAACCATTTCAAATGTGTTGCATCTAAAACACAGTAGTAGATTTTAACCAGGAAAAAAATTAACTGAAGTAAAATAAAGTATATAATTTTTTCACATCAAAAGTAAGAGGAATGGGTACATGTAAACGTATTTAAGATATTTCTAACAGTGAAATTGAAAACAACCTCTGCAATGTAGATGAAACAAAGGAATACACATGGGTAACAGAAAAAGAACACATAAGAGAACAGAAAATAGCTAGAATAGAAATGTGTAGAAGCTAACACTGTTCTTTGAACCATGTTTTCAAAATTCATAAATATTTGATTAAAAATAAATTAAAATTAGACAAATACAAATGATTTTACCTGCAATATATATATGTATGTATGTATGTATGTTTGTATGTATGTATATAGACAATTCAAATTTTACAGCTTACTAATGAAAATATTTTAAAATGTGTATCATAATCTATTCATTAAAAACAATTGGTAGTTTAAAATTTTCCAAGGTAAAACATAAAAAATAATATATTTTTATAATTCCTCAAGGACAAATTAAGTATCACCAAAATAAATGGCAATTAAACTTCTCTGTTGTTAGAGTTTTCCTGCCTGGCCCAGTCAGGACAAATCTCTCTTACCCGCCAGTCCCACAGTTGCTCAGACCCAACCAAGAAAGCACACAGAAACTTACATTGTTTACAAACTGTATGTCTGTGGCAGGCTTCTTGTTATCTACTTTTTCTATCTTAAATTAACCCATTTCTGCTTATCTATACTTTGCCACATGGCTTGTGGCTTACCAGTGTCTTTACATGTTGCTTCTCATGGCGGTGGCTGGTGGTGTCTCTCCCCAGCCTTCTACTTCCCAGAATTCTCTTCTCTCTTGTCCCGCCTATACTTCCTGCCTGGCCACTGGCCAATCAGAACTTTATTTAGACAGAGCAATATCCACAGCACTTCCCCTTTTCTTTTTTTTTTTTTTTTTTAAGGAAGGTTTTAACTTTAACATAGTACAATTACATATAACAAAACAATTATCAAGCAAGAATTACAGTTACAATATTAAAGAAGATATCCTATCTATCTTACATTTGTGAGTCTAAGGTTTTATATCTAACTTATCTTGTATCATAACTGAGGAAATTATAACTATCTAGTCTTCAACCACATCAAAGACCTCAGAAGGATATAATATTACCTGAGAACCGGGAGAAGGATGCAAGCATTTTTCGGGAGTCTTGCAAGAGTAGACAGAGACAGCTGGCAGCCTGGACAGTCACCTAATGTTCCTTTGTAAAGTTGGAGCATTTGTCTTCAGCCCACAGAGCTAGAGTCTCTCGGTCACTTCTCTCAGTGTCCTGTAGAATGTCTGGCAGTTTCCTCTGCAAAGCAGGAACCTGAAGGACCATTTTGTCAAGCAAAGTTTAGTGGTCACCTTTCTATGGGTCCTGTACGTCCAGTCGATCAAGCATTCCAGGCAAGAACAGTTTCTTGTCCAAATGGCTATTTTTGTCAAGGTGAAGATAAGATATGAAGTGTCTTCAATGTCCATATTTTTTCTGAAGTAGATTGGTAGTGCCAGGAGCCGTCATGTCTCATAGTCATAGCAAAAAAGAAAAATTCTTAAGTTATTAAAACATTTTAAATGCCATATTCTGTAGATCTCTGAAGGGTTTGAAGATGACCTGTCTATCTAAAATATATCTGTTTGATCTTGAAAACACACCTAATATGACTACAAGTTCAATGACTTCATTAATAAGAACGCTTTAAGATTCATACTATATCTGGTGCCCAACGTTTGTGGTACGAATTCATGAAATAGCCTCTTGCCTGTGGCCTTGTGGGCCCAGCTCAGGCCCGAGCTACACTCGGCCGGTTGTGGTGGCACATGCTGGTAGAATTTACTGAAGAAGGCTGAGGCAGGAGGATCCCAAGTTGAGGCCGGCCTAGGAGAAGCTTCGGCCGGGTCAGAGACACAAACAGTGTCGGTGGGACCATGGAGGCAGTGGCTGCTGCTTTGAGTTACCGGCTGCTTCTCATCGTGTTGGTGACTTTAGTGATGCTGCTACCTGGAACAAATAATTTACTGCTGCTTGTTCAGAGAAGAATTGCCAGGACCAGCGTGTTACAAGAAAGCATTGGCAAAGGTCAGTTTGGAAAAGGTTGGCAAGAGAAATGCTGGGGAGAAATTGCTGTGAAGATGTTCTCTTCTAGGGAAGAATGTTCATGGTCCCGAGAGACAGACATTTATTCGACTGTGATTGCTCCAAACCACAGAGGAGGCACAAAAAAAAAAAAAAAAAAAAAAAAAAAAATCTAAAAGGGAACCATGATCATGCCTAACAGTGACTTTGAAATCTTCAAAAGGATGATGGGACTCCACAATGGTGATGCCACATGGACTAAGGTAAAGCCATTAACACCATGGAAAGATTGACTTTGGACTACAAACTGCTCAGGACAGTTTCGAGATGACTGGCTGAGATGATATAGCCTGACAGACTACTTGAACAAGGACTTGAAACAAGCCCTGCACTTTCTCATTATGCAGTGGTGGGACAAATGCTACAGGACTTGACAATTACCCCAAAAATTTTCTTTTCAGGATCCTCTAAAGATGGAAGTAATTTTAAGAAGACAACGCCCACATCTCCAAAAGGTGGGATGGGAGGTTTCGGTCGTTTAATGAGTTTTGGATATTGTCATAGTTTATGATGATTGGTTACAAGTTGTTAATTGTAAATGGTCAGGACAAAAGCTGAACATGAAGATTAGATTCAGAGGTTTTGTTAAAAAAAAAGAAAAGGAAAAAGAGAAAATAGATATGAGGTAGATCACTGAATCTACCCTGAGAAAAAAGACAAAGACATAATAGGATAAATGGGTAGATCACTGAATCTACTCTAAAAAGAAAAAGGAGAAGATATAAAAATGACAAAAGGTAGACTACTGAATCTATTATGAAAAGAAAAGATAGGATAAGTAATGAAAAATTTTTGTCTGAGTTTTATCAAATGTTACTGGACTGGACATTATTATAGATAATGGAGTTTTTCATCTGAATCTGTCAAATGTTAATGGACTAGACATCATTAATGTAATCTTGACTGTGTATATTGTATATACTTATTGGATATGATTTTTCTTGTATTAGTTATAACCTTTTTAAAATTTTAGACAAAAACAGGGGAAATGTGGTGGGTATTGTGTTCCCTGAAATATTGTGTGTTCCCTGAAATAAACATATCTGGGGTCAGAGAACAGACAGCCACTAGAACAGAGCCAGAAATGGTGGCTAGAAAATGGGAAGAGTAAGCCATAACAGAAGTTGGGCGGTGGTGGTACACACCTTTAATCCCAGCACTTGGGAGGCAGAGCTAGCCAGATCTCTGAGTTCAAGGCCACTTTAGAAACAGCTAAGCATGGTGACCCACGCCTTTAATTCCAGGGAGTGGGGGCAGAAAGAAAAAGGTATATAAGGTGTGAGGACCAGGAACTAAAGAGGAAAAAGCATGTAGTTAGTTAAGCTTTGGAGCAACACAGTTCAGCTGAGATTCATGTGGAGGAGGACTCAGAAGCTTCCAGCCTGAGGAAACAGGATCACCTGAGGAACTAGCAAGGTGAGATAGCTGTGGCTTGTTCCGCTTCTCTGATCTTCCAGCATTCACCCCAATAACTGGCCTCGGGTTTGAGTTTTATTAATAAGACCTTTTAAGATTCCTGTTACACTTCTCTGTTGGGATCTGAGTTAAAATGTCACCATACAGCACTTCCCTATAAGGCTTGTGTTTAACCTTCATCAACCAACCTGCCCAGAGGCTCCAAGAAATAAAAAATGAAAGTGACAATTTGTATAATATGAACCTAAACATAAAACAAGGTATGAGAAAAAATACTAGGAAAATTTTGAGTCAGTTTCCCTAACAGTATGAATGTATAACTGTAATAAATAATTCTGAGTAAGGTAATCCAGACAGCAAAAAGAAAATGTTGCAGATTTACTCTTCTATGTAGATTATTTATTTATTTATTTGGATTCACGTGTATTTCTTCAATCCAAATAACTACAGAAGTTAGGTAGCTACTAAGGTAGTGGATGTATGGGAGAGATCTTCCAAGTAATGAGAAATAGAATATAGTATTATAAAGAGAGAAGGGAAATCTAGGAGGATTAAATGAGTGGAATTGGAGGGTAGGTTAAAGGAGAAATTATGGGAAGAATTGACTAACACTGAAGACCTTTTGAAAAGCCATATAGAAATTGTATTATATCTACTTCTACATATGAACTGTAGAAACTTCCTACAACATAGACCTAAATGAAAGGAGATTAAATGTAGTCACCAAATTATTGGAGAGATTATGCCTCAACTAGATATCTTTTGCAACAAGTTGAAACACCCAGTACTAGGAATAGCTTACATCTTATTTACTCACTGGACAAAGGAATTCCATAACCATGCTCCAACATCACAAGCTATCACAAATGCTATTTGTTGCTCTCCATAATCTGTTGCTAAGGTCATATTGATTAACATACTAATTATTAATGTCATGAAACATGAAAAAAAGAAAGAGCTGGTGAAGAACTAGAAGGTTTAACCCTACTGACTAGCAGACAAGGTGTTGGAAATATTCTGCATGCTAACTATACCCTGCCTACAAGAGATGTGTGCATACATGAAGCATTAATCAAGTTAATCTTTATCAATAAAAATCTGAAGTCAGCTATTGGGCTTAGAACTGAAAGATCAGAGAAGCAGGGAGCAGCCACCAGTCACTTCTTACCTCTACCATTCCTCTCTCAGCCCCGCCTTACTACTTCCTGTCTCCTCTCTACAGTCCTCCAAACCTCTAAGGTCAGTTAGTGGCTAGCTCTGTCCTCTGACTCCAAGAAAGTTTTATTTGTAAAGAACACAATCAAAATATCACACAACATATGCATGTGTGTACGTGCCTATGTGCATGCATGCATTCATGTGAGTTTGTGTGTGCGTGTGTGTGTGTGTGTGTGTGTGTGTGTATGTCTGTCTGTCTGTCTGTACAGACACTTGCATGTGTTTTTTTTTAATATTTTTTGTCTTATTGCTTTGTGTTTAATTATCATTTTTAGTTTCTAGTTTTTGCAGTTTGTTTTGATTATTTTTAGAGTGAACATGAAATTGGGAGGTTATGGTAGTGGAAAGGATCTGGTAGGATTTAGGGGGGGGGTGAAATATCAAAATATGAAAAAAATTAATAAAAAACATAAAAAATACAATATAGGCAGAAAATTGGATCTGTTAATATACATTGAATGTGTACAGGTCAAGAAGAGGAATTTCTGGGCTATGGGAGCAAGGTTTCCAAGCTTGGAACCATCTTGTGTTCTCGAGAAACTACACACTTCACTGTACACTCATTCTGATGGAAAAAAGGCTTTATTACATTTTCAGCTCCAGGACATAAGCAGGACCCTTCTGTGTAGGAATCCATTTTATTTTTGTGGGTTATGACCATGTTTGTCTTGTTGGCCAAACTCTTACTCAATTATTCCTTAAAAAAATCTTTAAACCCGTTTACCTCTGATTTTTGATTACTTGGGAGAGTCACACTTTTCCCAAAGGTTCTCTCTCTCTCTCTCTCTCTCTCTCTCTCTCTCTCTCTCTCTCTCTCTCTCTCTCTCTCTCTCTGTCTCCCCACCCTGTGTGTGTGTGTGTGTGTGTGTGTGTTTTCTGGAAAATTAACAGGAGTGTTGTGTTTTGTTTTGCTTTGTTTTCAGCTGGAGAAGTAGCTTAGCTGGTTAGAGCACAGTTACCAGCTCCTCCTATGTCAGGCAGTTTACAAAGGCTGTAACTCCAGATCCAGGGAGTTCGACACCCTCTTCTGAACTCTGCTGACACCTCCACTTATACTTAAAACACTATCACCCCCTCATTCCCTACCCTTTATTACCCTTTTCCCAGCACCCACTCCTCCCAGCCCCCAGTTTATGCATGGAGATCTCATCTATTTCCCCTTCCTGAGACTGTACTCTGCATAAGCCAGACAGTTGTGTAGCTTGATCTGCTTAAAGGTCCCCCTAGCAGTGGGATCAGAATCCATCCCTGGTGTATGAGCTGGCCTTTTGGAGCCCAATTACTTATTGGGGGGACACCTTGCACAGCCTTGATTCATGAGGAGGGGCTCGGACCTGCCTCAACTGAATGCACCAGGCTCTGCTGAACCCCATGGCAGGCCTTTCCCTTTCAGGGGAGGGGCTGAAAGGTGCGATGTGAGGGAAGGATGGAGGGAGCAGGAGGAAGGAAGAGAGGAGGATCTGTGATTAGTATGTAACATGAATAATTTTTAAATAAAAATAAACAAAACCCTCTCACACATATATACAAAATTTTTTAAAAAGTGAATCTTCAAACAATTTTTCTTCTTTAAGATTACCACAGCCATCAGCAACCCTTAGTGGGTGTTTCATCCTTCCTTTCAATATTAACTTAAATCAGAAGCTAAATCTTTACCACTGTGCATTTTATAGATGGCAATATACTTCCATGAATCTACAGTGTGAAGTGTTTCTCTTTGGATAACTGAATACAATTCACAAGCACAGACACTAGGAATACATCATGAACATATACACTTGATTTTAATCTTACCTGTCATAAAAATTCAACTGGCAAACCTTTATTTCACTCAGTGCTTATATCATTTAAGTTCTACAAGTAGCTTGTGTTCACCAAACAGTAAGTTTTGAGAGTTTATTTTTTTCACAAGGTTCATAATGATATTTGGATGCATTACTATAGGAATATAATTCCTTAACATCATAATAATCTGTGGAAATGAAATATTCATTTAGAAAGACTAATATTCAATTTCCATATTCTAAATAAAATATCTACTAATTTACTCTAAATGCACATTTGGTAACGTTGTATTTAATGAATAAAAGCTCAAAGGTAGGAAGATAAAACTACCTGTTTAAAACATAAATTCGTGTACCAAATAGTATATTTCAACCTTAGAAAATTACATTTTCTATTCTGCTAATACATGCATGAATTTCTTTGTAAAGATGCTACCTCAAAAATTTTTCCATATTTCTATATAATTTTAGATCATCTATACAGAACAGATATATATGCATTTTGAAATAAGAAAGTTCTTTTAATGTAGCTTTCAATTTTACATTTTACAGGAGTGTATGTAGATTATTCCATGGATTTTATCAAAGAAAACTTTTCATAAAGCATGCAACAATATGTTATACACTACTTCTAAGAACAGAGAAACGAAAGTGTTCTTTCTTTATAAGCATAACCTTTAACAGGGAATTTAAATTTATTCTAAAATAATAGTGACTTTGTCATCATTTTCAAACTAGATGTATTTGCCATTATTTTAATTTCACATACAAATATAAATTTTTCCCCACAGCCAATTAAAAGCCATGTTAGTTACATTCAAATAATGCATTTATTTGAATTTATACTTAGAACATAATGAGAAATTAGATATTTTCTGGCGCAAATTGGGTTCTATAAGACTATATGAAAAAGAGTCAGGCTGACACAAATAAAATCCAGAGGTGCAGAGGGCACTGGGCTTCAAGCAGACAGCAGCAATCTCCATGACACCTCTCCATGAATTTTAAAGGAAATGAACATGAAAACCAGTGAACCTTTAACTGACATTTTTAAAAGTTCACCAGACTTGGGAGAGATTCTAGAGGATTTGAAAGCAGCAAACATGACTATGTTATTTCAAAAGGGTCAAGATAGAAGTAAAAGGAAAAAAAAATATTATGAACACAGGAATCTGAGAGAAGTCTTACTCACCGAGACCTTGGGCCCAGAGAATAGCAGACAAATAGAGTTCTTCCAACTTAAATCAATCATCCCAAACACTCCCAGTGGAAAAGGTGTTTAGATGGTGCACACAGCAGATGTGAAAACACACATGTTTGATGTGAAGTTAAAATTGACACTGAATAATTGGTCATGGATAGTGGAAAACAGGCAAAACTAAAATTATAAAATATGATGGAAATCTTTGGCAAGATAAAGAGACTAAAAACATACTTATATTTATATTTCTCTGGTCTTCCTTGTTATTACTTAGTTTTCTGTGTGCTCTCTTGCTCTCTGCTCCTCCTCCATTCTCCCTTCCTTCTCCCTAACTCTTTTCTCTCATCCCTCTCTATACTTGTCTAATATTGTGCTGGGGATGGAACCCAGGGCTTCTTGTATGCCAGACAAGTACACTACAAAGTGAGCTATATCCTCAAGTCCACTCCACTAAAGGCTTATCTATTCTTTGAGTCGGTGTCTTATGCAGCCCATGCTGGGTTCAAACTCACTTTGTAGTCCAGATTCACCTTACAATTCTAATACTCCTGCGGTAACCACAGATTCTGGGATTACAACTCTGAGTACTAATGCATGACTCCAGTGTTATTTCTAACAATGAAGCCACACTCTTTTAATTCTCAGTCTTAAATCATCTACTTGTTGTTTTTGTTTGGATTTTTTCCTGAAGATGCTCAGGAAGGCTGTTAGTCTGCTGGGTCTTTCCCAATATTGCAGGCCTGACTTAACTTTGTCCCTACTCTTCCCTTCTACATCACTCTGTCTTCATGGGATCCCTCCCTTCTTCTCAAGCTTCATTCAAATGGTGGCTTTGCCAATGAAGTCCCACCTAACTATGCCATTTATGTTCTGATAACACCACCTTATTTTTACTGTTACTGTTAATACCTCCTTAGCATAGTATATAATGTACTTATGTATGAAGTCTAGTTTCTTGGTCTTCTTTATACAGCTAACAAAAAGTATCCTAAAGTGTAGCAGGAATCTTATTAATAAAATCAAACCTGAGGCCAGTTATTGGGGTGAATGCTGGAAGATCAGAGAACCAGAATAAGCCGCAACTTCCTCACCTTGCCAGTTCCTCACCTGATCCTGTTTCCTCAGACTGGTAGCCTCTGCATCCTCATCCAGAATTGGTCTCTGCTGAACTGCTAATCGAAGTCTAAAAGCTTAACCAGCGAAAAATCTTCTAGTTTCTGGTCCTCAAGCCTTATATATCTTTCTGCTTCTACCATCACTACCTGGGATTAAAGGCATGTGTCACCATGCCTGGCTGTTTCCAATGTGGCCTTGAACTCAGGGATCCAGAGGGATTTCTGTCTCTGGAATGTTAGGATTAAAGGTGTGAGTGCTACCATTTCCTGACCTCTATGTCTGTCTAGTGGCTGTTCTGTTCTCTGACCCCAGATAAAATTATTAGGATGCACAATATTTTGGGGAACACAATACCCCTACACTACAGTAAGAAATTATTTTCCTTCTAAACTGATTGATTTATGTAACATATCTGAGACTATTCTTGGTATCAATTATTTGTTGAATGAATAATTTAGAATGGATTAAAAAATTCTCAGAAAAAATTGTGTCTCTCATCAGTTATTTGATTTACTATATCGACCATGTGATCATAAAAATAATTATTAGATTGTTATAGGAATATTGGACCCAAGTTTTAGCTCAGGTTTAGCTAGTGAGCTTTAAAACAAATTTCTCCCCAAATTCCACTTGCATCCCTCTTAATTTCCTACTCCTCATCTTCTTGCTTCTACTGTATTTTGACTCTTAACTTTGTTCCTTCCGTTGGCAGTCTGAGGCCCCTTTTGAACTAGCTCTGGTTGTATAAACAATACGGCAGAATTTGTAGAGATCTAACAGTTGCTGTGAGGCTCCACTCTTCTGGTTTATCCTTAAGATTAATCTGGAGTTGGGGTTTTTGTTTGTTTTTTGCCAGATCTATGGCTGTGACTACTATGACAAGGAGGAACACATAAATTCTTAATTATTGTTTTTTTGCTCTAATCTGCAGAGGCAAGGGGAAATTCATAAATAAAGCCATAAATTGCAGCTGGGGATGTTGCTCCAGGAATAGTAAAGGGTTTGTTTGGCTTAGGAAATGTTCGGGGATTCAGTCTTAAGCTCAGAAAATCATCCAAGAGAACAAAGAAAAGTGAGCAAGCGAAACCTACTGCACTGTCAGTCATGAGAGTGTAAAAGCTCAGACACTAACAGTAAAGGACAGAAGTCTAAGGATACATGTCTACATGGTACCTGTGCACATCAAAACAAAAGTCTTCCTTCACATTACAGATACATGCTGCTTAAATCTAAGGAATGGTTGAGGAATTCTTGCCTAAGAATGTGAAGACTCAGTGAACAATGTAGCAGAGAACCTTGCTCAAATCACAAAGTTTCAGGGGAGAACTTCCGACAACCAGGTTAAAAGCTACATCAGTGGTATAACTCAATCATGGAGTGGTATGTCAGCAGTAAAAAATTCTCAATAGCCGCAGTATCAGTGGAACCCCATGGGACTGGAGTAGGCCCTCTGGATATGGAAGAAGGTTGGTTTTGCTTGTTTGGGGGACACCCAGGCAGGGGGTTGGGGATCTGTTCCTGGTGCACAGGCAGGCTTCTGGGAATCCAGTGCCAGTGGTGTGATGCCTTGCACAGCCTTGGTGCAGTGGGAAGGGGCTTGTACCTGTCTAGGTTCAGTGTGCTGGGCTCTGCTGACTCCCCATGGGAGAACTCGATTTGGGGGATGTGGGGATGCAGGGTGGCTTGGGAGAGATGGCTGGGGGTGGGAGGATGGAGGAGGGGGATTCTGGGGGTAGTATGCAGAGTGAGTAGAAAAAAAATCTTAATAAATAAAAATGAAAAAAAAAAAAGCCACAACAAAGAAAATTTAGAATAGAAACACTTTTATTGCAAAGGTGAATAGCAAAAATGGTTAATCAAACACAGGGTGGAACACTTGTGTATGGGTGGTGAAAATGTGTACATGTAGTCATGTATGTTCATATGTGTGTAGGATTTCTTAGGGTTGAACATTGACACCTACTGTCTTCATCAATAGCTTTTTTTTTTTTTTTTTTTGAGACACTAAACCTGAAACTCACAGATGGGTGGAGTGGCTGGACAGCCAATGTCAGTGTCAGGGATCATCCTCTCTATCTTCCCAGGCTAGAAATTACAGGTGAATTTGTTTATTGCTGGCTTCTTACATAGGTGCATGGGATTTGAACTCATGTCTTCATTCTTGAATAACAAGCACTTTACCCATGAATCATAATCCCACTTTCTCATTGGACATGAATGGAGCAATTTTGGGGGTAAAGAGATAAAGATTAGTGATTAGAGAACATGTTTGGAGTGTACAAGATTCACTGTTCAATCTCTAGACCCGAAGAAGCAAAAACAAAAATAAAAGCATTATTCCTCAAAGATCTTAATACTGAAAAGAAAGGGGGTTTCATATTTCTTTTATTTACACTCTATTACTTGAGAGTAACAATATGATTAATAGACAAAGGGAAATGTTGGTCCAGTATTGAAAGTATGTGGAAGAGGCAGAACTGTAGAATTCTAAAATTAACACTACTCAATTAAGATCTCTAGTCATCACTCTGTTATCCTTTTCAGGTTGTTTCCCTCAACTAAAAATATTTCCATAAAAACATGAGTGAGGATGAAGAAAAGGGGAGGAGAAGGAGAAAAAAGAGGAAAAGAAAGGGAATAGAAGAAAACATTAAAACCAGATGGTTTTAAGGAGCCGAGAGGGGTAGATAGTGCATTCTGCTGCACTCCCAGCCTGTCTCCTTTTCTGGAAGAGTCAAGTACTTTTCTCCATATGAGTTAAATATTTTGTAATACTACCTTTAAATAAAGAATCACTGATGTCTTTGCTGGCAGAATTTTCTATATAAAGCCTAGGTAATTAGGGCCTCAGGTTACATATGAGCATCTAATGGCCCAATTAGTCCTTCAGGGAAGCTGGTGTTATTCCATTGTTTCCTCTGCAGTGTTTCCAATTTTAATGTAGCCTCTGTATTTAGAAAGTTCACTTTGTACTTTGACTGACTCCACTTTAAAATTAATGAACTTTGGAATCTAGTACACACACACACACACACACACACACACACACACACACACATGCAAGCACACAAACACACACGTACTCACCAACATATATAAGTACACACACACACACACACACACACACACACACACACACACACACGATAGCTAAAATACAATCAGTATAAATAACATTTTTTTTTTCAAGAGAAGATTTCTTTGTAGCCACAATTGTCCTGGAACTAACTTTGTAGAACAGTATGGCCTCAAACTCATAGAGATCTGCTTGCCTCTGCCTCCCAAGTGCTGGGTTTAGAGGTCTGGACCACCACAGACATTTTCCTTGTTGTAAACTCTGCTCAGTTCTTTAGACTGTCTTCATGACTAGACACCATCCTTTCTAGAAACAAGGAACATCCATTTTCACAAGAAGTGTTCAAAATTAGTTTAGCCAGAACCCCCTACTCCCCGATCACTGATTACTCAGGATGCCAGATTTAAGTTGCTGTCTTCTACAATATAGTAATTGATAGCTGATTAATTTTCAGCAATAATCTAGATTATTTGGTCAAAGTAGTAATAACTCTCTCCACTCTGGGTTTTCTTTTCCTTGTTTTCCACAGCCTGTCTTAAACCCATCCCATTGTTATGCATCCTTGTTTGAACTGATGATCTTTGTGGTAATGCTGGGCAGCAAGGAGCCATGCACATGCCATATATGTGTTCCACTGCTGAATCTGGTTCTACTGCTTTATCTTTACCTGTAGCAATGTGGGGAATGCAACCTTATGTCTTTCCTACAGGAACAGGCCTGAAGGCTCAACACTACTTTATCAGAGGATTAAATGGACTCTGTGTTAAACATAGCACCTTCTAAGAAATAACCTTCCAAACTCAGTGTCACAGGTTTCTTAGCCTTGTACATTAGTGAGGCTGATGGGTTTCACACACAAGTAAATGGTTAGACATTTTTAGTTCACCATATGATTGTTATGGGTCAGCGGGTCTGTTCAGGCTGGTGGTCAGGTATAGAGGAGTAGAAGTAGGAGCTAAGGGCAGAGTGAATGCTTCCAGTCGCGAGTGTGGCCTCCTGTCTCCAATGAATTATCACTTTGGATAAAGTATGGCCATGCTTTGCTTGTTTTTCTGTTTATTTAGTTAGTTGATTTTTTGTTTTGTTTTGTTTTATTCCTTTCTGACTCTGTTACCAAGATGTGATGCAAAGGGGAGAAACTTGTTGGCATTTTTCTCCATTGAGGTTTGCTCAGTTGGTTGTTTCCTGTTTCATTAGTTGAAGTTCTACTTGGGTTGTGAGGTTGGTAACCAGAACACTTTAACTCTTTTTATTTTAATTTAAAAAAATTTTTCCATACCAACCACAGATTCCCTTCTCATCCCTCCTCCTGATCATTCCCACGTTTCCCTCCCATCCCTCATCCCCTCCTCCAAAAGAGTAAGTCCTCCCATGGTGGGACAGCTCAGCCTGGTACATTCAGTTGAGGCAGGACCAGCCCTCTCCACTTTATCAGGGGTGAGCAAGGTGTCTGACCACAGGTAATGGGATCCAGAAAGCCAGCTCAGGCAAGAGGGATAGATCCTGATCTCACTGTCAGGGCCCCTCAAACAGACACAGATGCACAACTGTCTCCCATATGCACCTTAGCTCTTAAATGCAATCTAAACCATTTCAAATACTGTCCTGCTGCTCTGTTTGTGTCCTTTATAAAACTTTTGTTCTAACATTAACTAAAATGAGAAACACTTGTACACTCCAAGACCACCATATTACCCATGAAATAATTGGAATGTAATTTAATAATTTCCAATTTTAACTGAATATTAATTTTGTATTATTAAATAACACTTTGCATTTACTCATATTATAAATTTTTACTGGAATATATGGGTCTTATCTCTGTTTTCTTTTTTTTTATTAGCAAACTTCCCATTGCTTCACTTGATAAAAGTATATGATAATTTGGTCTTACGTATCTGACTTTCAAAATGAAAAATGTAAACATATATGTTCCTTTAATTGATAAGTCTGTTACCACTATAAGATTAGAGAGAAATAGTTTTATCTTAATATGTTTTAAGGAAAGGGCTGTGATTTTGTGTTTGAACATATGTTAAACCATTGTGCTAATATACTGGTCAGTATATTTAATATAATTATTATTCTTTACATTGAACACTAAAATACTTCAAATACTTTTTGTTTCCTTGAAATTCAAAGAAATGCATGAGAGTATTTACCTTCCTTTGGTAGCCAAAACCTAAGTAAGTACCTGACTTAATATATAGATTATAAATGATATGCTACATGTATCCTTTTTGTCAAACTTCATAGCTCTGATGTGAATTTGACAGAAAGTTAAGAAGCAAATTTAGTAATGAACAGGGCATTTATATCAATAAATTACTTTGTAGCAAATATGTTAATCTAAAATAACCCAAACACTTGCTGTTAGGATTGTACAGTATATACTCTTTGGACTTTTTTCTTTTTCCTACTATTATGTAAAATACTAGACATAACTTACATCTTCATTAAAAAGGATTTAGTGTGTGTATGTGTGTGTTTTCTACACTGTCTTTCCACAAGTCCAAAACACTGTTTTCTAGTTGTTTAGGCCAACAAAGCTACCCTCTTTAAGCCTTGGTTTACTATTACTAAATGACTACTGCAGTTTGTAAAAGATTCTCAATTTAGTAATCTTTTAGTCTATGATGCCAGTTTCCTTCAGGTTAGCTTTTGATTGGATGAGAAATTTGTGCATTTTTGTACAAATCTAATTAGAATACATGCAAGAAAACTGCAGTGCCTAATGAGTGTAAAAGCCCAGATTTAGGCAAATAAGGATTGTTGAAGGCAGCTAATCTGGTACTTGAGCTGTTGGTTTGAATGGGCCGAGAATAGCTGTTGAAAATCACAATAGAGTTAATCAGTTTGCATTTTAGGATAAAACTCCCTTGCTTAGTTTTCATCAAAGTTAGTTAGTTCAGCTCTTTAAAGAAGGAAAAAATATTACAGAAAACACCTTCTTCTAAATGCCTGCCATCCAGTTAAATAAAGCTACATCTTTTAAGAGATTTGCCATGACATATGGAAAAGTAATGCAAATACTCTTTTTTTGTGTGTGAAGAATCAATTCAATCATCATTAAAGTCACTCGAGTAAGTCACGTTCTTATCCACTGCTAACAGCCTTAAACAGTCCTCAGTCAATTGTGCAGAGAGAGAGAACACTGTCTTCCCTCTAACATCTGTTTATTTTGCATGATTCTTCTACCTACAGTATCATAAAATATAAAAATAGCAGTTTCCTCAGTTCTTACACTGTACAATAAGAATTAAAGAAATGTATTTCACAGGTGGTTTTCAACATTTTCCCCACAATAAACATTTATTTTTCTAAATCGTTTTATACTTTAGATGGAGCCCAGGAATTATCCAACTGTAACATAAAAAATAAATGTCTGTGTTCGCCAAAAAATATTTTCTTCTTTCTCTCAATTAAGGGAATTACTTGAGAATGTGATGGGAGAATATGTTTCATTCATACCTGCTGTCAGGTAAAACGGGTACCATTAGGAGATGTCCTGTTCTTTGCACTGTCATATCATCATGAAAAATATGGAAAATAAATCCTGAAATCTATCAAGTGGAACCTCGTTTGCATAGAGAATATTTACAAATTTGATTATCATTAACCTGTTGATTATTAGGATGGGATCTAAATATCCACACAACGTTTTTATTGTTAGGCAGGAGGTTAGCTTCTGAAGGCCTTATAGACCCCCACATAGTAACTAAAGAATAATAGGCAATCCTTCTCAAGGCCAGCAACTCAATGTTAAGCTAATTATGGGGTTTGGCTGGTGGCCAAGATACCAAATTAATGTTGGTGATCAAGACCAGGTAGACCAACTCAGTGTCCCTGAAAAAGATGCAAAAATAATGATGGTAGACTAGTAGTCAGGACATTAATGTAGTGGTGGTGGCAAATTGCAGATTAAACAGTTCAGGATCCCCAAAAGAACATTGAGTTATAGTGACAATGGTGGCTACATCATATCAAAGAATTCTCAAAAAAGCATGAACGGAAACCAGTTAGCTTTTCCTCTAATAAAAGTTTCAACTTCAGAAACACCTCCTCCTCTGTGCGTGTTCTTGAATCTTATCATCTACTTAACTGAATTTTAAATAAATTTGGCTTCTGAGAAGAACATGCTATTTTTCCTGGCAGTGCCCATGTAGGGGAAGCACAAGGAAGCAAATAACACAAAAAAAGTAATATGAAACCAAACAATTAGAATCGGGCCTTATTCTTTGGCTTCACCTACTCATTCCTGCATCCTTGTTTGCTCTAATTATACTCCTATTTATCCTACTTCTGCATCCTGCCTGAATACTTCCTGAACATAGGAGCCAAGCCTGTTGCTGTAAATGATACCAGAGAAAACTGGAGACCTACCCAAAACATCATGAACTGAAGTTTACATGTATACAGACCGAGAAGGAAGGTGAAGGTAGAAGCAAAGAGTGTGGTAATTAAATAATGAGCTATGAGATACTAAGCCTTGGGGGCATGGAAGGAATCTTGGTAAGCCACCAGCACTTAAACAGAGTGAACTGTCATTTTAAGACTCGGATGTGTACAGGTATTCTAATATTGATTTGGGAATACATGAGATTGGGAAAACAAGTGCTGAGAACTAATTTCTCCCTCCTCTGCTCTCTCTCTTTTAATTGATGGGATCTCTCTTCTGTCTCTTGCTTTGATATTGCCATGTATCTGAAGATATAAACTTCTGGTTCACCTAAGACCTACACTTTTCATGCACTGGGATTATAGGTATATGCCACAGTGACCAGATACGCATTGTTGTGGACGAATCCCAGGCCTTTGTGCATGTAGACATTAATTCTCCCAACTGAGCTATATCCGCAGGCTCAGAATTCTGTTTTGGGTTTTTAAAACCCCATGGTTTCAATTACTGGTTACAAAATCTCAAAGAAGTTCTGGTAGATCTCAATGTCATTTTTCATTTTCAAGGGCCTGTTTATTCTATGTCACACTCTTCTGAGCATCAAGTGTCTTGGTAAATTAACAAGTTAGAGGTCTTTTTATTTTTTTTTCTACTTAAGAATAGATTAAAGTTTGAGAATCAATAGCTAAAACTGAATCTTTGCTCTGAAGCTGATAATTTCAGGTAAAGAGGATTCTTTATTCATGTATTGTTATCAGGATTGGATTTTGAGGCAAAAACATCACAAACAAATAATCTGGGCATAATAGCATTTACTATCTGTCATTATTTTTGTACATGTCGTATGTTACATATAAGCTTATACATTTAGTGTAACATAGCCTCAGAAAATGCTAAATCTTTTGGTAAGTTATTTAATAAAAATGTAACAAATTCTTCATTATATAAAATTATATAAAGTAATAATATTGAAAGGTAAAATTCGTCAGGAAATTTCCACTGAATTGTAAATGTGATTCTTAGGGGTATTATAAATGTTTTATTAAAAATTCAACTAGCATTCTAACTTGTCAGTATGAAGTAAAGAAAGAAAGAGGGACAGATATCCAGTTCAAATGAGATTCCAAGATTCATGCTAAAGTTTTTCATTTTTTTAACCTGGCACAGAAATTACAAAGGTGAGGCAAAACTGTTGGGGAAGGAAGGGTGGAACTGGGAGAGCAAGTCCTAGAGCTGCAGCGGTACAGTCTATTGATATTTCTGGGGCC
This sequence comes from Onychomys torridus, assembly GCF_903995425.1. Classification (NCBI taxonomy): domain Eukaryota; kingdom Metazoa; phylum Chordata; class Mammalia; order Rodentia; family Cricetidae; genus Onychomys; species Onychomys torridus. The sequence goes on from NC_050448.1 coordinate 26,015,562, forward strand.
CCTGAAGTAGTTAGTACTTGATTCAAGGCAGAGGTGGAGAAACTCCACTCTTCATCTTCAGGTAAAGATGAATGGGCTTTCATAATGGACCTTGCTGTGACAATGGGAATAAATGACCATGATCACTGACTGATTTCAAGGATGCCTAGAGACTCAATATATGCAAAGTCTTTCATTTTATCATTGGAAGTACAGCCTTGGATGATTACTGACAGCTAAGATGCAGTTAAAGTAAAGGTCACACAGACTATTGACAATAATAAATTTTAAGATTTGGTATCTTTTTGCTGAGGTGCCTTCCAAGTCATTTATCAAATAAAAGGGAAGTGCAGCACTTTGCCTGAGCCCATCCTAAAACAACACAGGTGTTTCCAGATTAATTCTGAATAAACTAAAACAACCTGTAGTTTTTTATTTTTGATAATGGAACTATATTATCAAGGAAGAATCTCAAGTTTGACTATTACTAGTATAATGCAATGTAACTGAGACTAATATATCTTTGTAGATCTAAAAGGTTAGCAATATATTATAGGAAGGATCATTCTTTAAAAATTATTTCCTGAGGCTAATACAGCTTCCAATTTTACTAAAAAAACATTGTTTTCTTATATTCAGTAAGTATCTTTGACTCAAAATAGTGATAATATATAACTTTTGTTTTTTGGCTCATGGTTCTACTGTAGGTGATATGGTCACAGGTAAACTATGTGGAAATTAAAAAAAAAATTGTCATAGAGTCTCAATACTTGTCTAAAAAATTTGAACATTTTCAAAATTTCATTCAATGAGTTTTTAAAATTTTTATGATGATCAATATTTTACTCATTTGGATTGTCTTTTGACTAATGTGGTATGTTTTTACATGTAATCCTTATTTTCTTGGATCATATTTTTAATTTAATACAATATAAGGTAATATTTGACTTAAAACTTACTTATTGTTAGGAAACTAGAACTGTTAACGGTTTAAGGAATGGATACGTCATGTGTACATATTGGGTATAACATAAAATATTCTTACTCAAATATATGACTTCTTCTAATGACATAATTAATTAAATCAACATAAAATTTGTTGAGGAAATCATCTTAAGTCACATAAATTAGAAATGAAACATTAAAATCCAGCATCTATGTACACAATCCCAGAAAGCCCTAATGTTTACTGACCAGAGTCCTCAAAGATCATGACTACAGTTTTTGTGCATACACAGGACATAAAAATGACATGTAGAATAAGAAACAGGGATTCCCCCAGGGCCTCATTATCTAATTTCTCATTCTTTGATCAGAGTTAGAATGGAAGATCATAAAGGAACATTTTGTACCAAGAGATCAATACTAGCATGGACACAGACTGATACAAACCCCCACTTACTTCTGACAAGACACTTTGAGAGCAGCAGTAATGGATGATAAGCCATCTCCACTGTGGGTTACAGGCCTACAGAGGAGTGTAAGCTTATGTTTTCGTAATATAGCTGATACCAGTGCCATCACTGATACCATGAACATCCATGGCTCATGTATGACCTTACAGGATTAATTTTAACATATCCATCCACTGCTATCCTGATTCAAACTCTGAATCAAACATTGTATACCCTGTCATAATGTGTACCAATAACCTATATGGTGATTAGTATCTTGACATCTAATTCGAGTAACAGTAAGTACAAGTAATTGTCAGCATAATAAAGTCTGTGACAAATGAAAATTTAATTCAGTCATCTATTTGGCATTTCACATATTTAGGATGAAAACATAAATACAATTTTCTTATAGAAGTATTTTGCAGCAATGAAAATTTTAAGATTTTTTGGTGACAGTTAATATTTCAAAGTAGAAAAAATTCATTGGCATCAAAGCATCCTTCTGAATGCTAGAAGATAGGTGAAAATCCTTGATGTTATTTCACACAGTTGCTTGGTCTGATATAATTTTGATTCTATTCAAAATTACTGAATATAGTAAATATAGCAAAATACAACAGGGACAATGGAAGCTTTATTCTTATAGTAATAAAAATAAGTGAAGGTACAATGTCATATACTGTTTACATATAGCTGTTTACATATCATATACAAAAATCTCTTGATTGGTGAATTATATTTTAAATATGGAAGAGTAGTGCCATAGTTTGTAGAAAGAAGGTGCAGAATTAAGTCCATATCAGAATAGCTGAATTATAGACCATGGTAATGAAGTCACCTTTAAATTTGTTGGCTTATCTGGAGTTTACAACTTTAGCTATTTGTGTCATCAGTTACATTATGGTATTTTAATGAATAAATTGGCTCATGGAAGTGGCAGGTGAATAAAACTCAGGGACACTACTAGATGCACACAGAATGGCCAAGAAGTGAAGTCAGAAGTTGGAATCTGATTTTTATATGTCTAGTGCCTGGCAAAGTCTTCTGTTATTTAAGGCATCCCTGTGAGTATCACATACATCCTTGACACATGAGGATGATAAAGAGATATAGCCTCAAATGAAGCATTGTGTTGCAATTAAAGTACAAAGTTGTTCTTCCTATGGGCAAAGCAGATATTTTCATTAATATTAAAATTCCAGGATTATTGAAATTATTTACCACTTACTGAAATTTAAGATGCCTCTTTCCCAAAATATAGCTCACAGGGCTATAAACTCCAACATTTAAGCACTAACATTCAGATTTGACTTCAGTATAAAATAGAGGATATTTCCCAATACTTTTCACATAAAGTAACTCTGCTCCTTTTTAAGAGCATAAATATGGGAGAGCTAGCCTCACTTCTCATCTATCATGTTGCATGGGCAGGGGAAAGATGACTCCCTTTGACCTTCACCCCTCACTGCCTACAGCACTCAGGAGAGCAGGCTCTGCACCTCACCTGGGTACCATAGTAGTGCCCATCATGCTGGTAAGGACACAGGTGAGCTTACCCTGAGGACATGAGAGTGGAAGAGATGGCCTGGAACCCCTTGTCTGCGATGTGGTGATGAGGGAGAGGTCAAGCTTTCTCTGTCCCTTACCAATGCAGAACTAGGGAAAGTGTGCCCTGCATTTTACTTGGATAACAAGCACAATAGAGCTGACTCTATTGATGGAGGCATAGGTGAGCTGGCCCTCAGAATGTGAGGGTGAGATACTTAGTCCTGCCCTTCATCTACCATATGGTTGTGTGGGCGAGAGAAGGCATGCCCCTCAAGGCCTGCGGTAGGTGGGAGAACCATACTTGAAGTCACTAGAATGAGAGAGATTACCATGCCTCTCACCAGCTGCAGCACTGGACATGCTGACCCCTGGACCTTGACTAGGCAACACAGTAGAGCTGGTCCTGGTGATGTAGATGTGGGCAAGCTGACCCTGAGGATATGAGAGCAGAAGAATTGCCAGGTTCCTCAAGTTTAGTTCATAGGGAGAGTTAGCTGGAGTAGTACTGAAGAGCTCACCTTGGTATTGAGGATGAAGGAGAACTAGTTAGCTGACCCATCCAGCAACTGCTCAGACCCAGAACCAGAGCTATGAGTTGGCCCATCTCATCATCCACCACATCTATGATCTGCTGGAGCATGTGAAGGGACTAGTCCTGCAAACTCAAAGTTATAGAATCTCCATGACACTGGAAAACAACAGCATATCCAAAAGGAGCCCTAAGAGGGCCCAGTATTGATGATGTAGCAAAAACCAGAGAACTCAAACATGATCAGTGATTCAATGGAATGAACATTTGCAGGTAACAACATATGGACTAAAGGACTATATGACTCACTGTGTCCACAATGAAATGCTTCTTTTCTTTTCTCCCTTTTTTTTCTTTTAAATTTTATCTTGATTTATCCTGACAAAGATAAAGGAAGGGGTATGATGCAAGGGTAAAAGATAGATGGGAAGGGACAGGAAGGCTAGTGGGATACGAATGCATGATTCGAAATCCACAAAGAATCAGTAGACAGGTAAATTTTAAGAAAAATGTCACACCAGTAGCACAGACACTGAGAATAACAATTAATTAATGGGGCCTCTTGAAACTGAGAAGCTTTTGTAGAGCAAAGGACATGGTCAACAAGACAAAGTGATAGCCTACAGAATGGGAAAAGGTCTTCAGCAACCACACATCTGGCAGAGGGCTGATATCCAGAATATATAAAGAACTCAAGAAATTAGACATGAAAATGCCCAACAGACCAGTTAAGAAATGGGCTATAGAGCAAAACAGAGAATTCTCAACAGAGGAAGCTCAAATAGCTGAAGGACATTTAAGGAATTGCTCAACGTCCCTAATCATCAGGGTAATGCAAATCAAAATGACTCTGAGATACCACCTTACACCTGTCAGAATGGCTAAGATCAAAAACACTGAAGACAGCTTATGCTGGAGAGGATGTGGAGCAAGGGGAACTCTCCTCCACTGCTGGTGGGAATGCAAGCTTGTATAGCCACTTTGGAAATCAATATGGTGCTTTCTTAGAAAATTGGGAATCCATCTCCCCCAAGATCCAGCTGTAGTGCTCTTGGGCATATATCCAAGGGATGCTCAATAGTATCACAAGGGCACATGCTCAGCTATGTTCATAGCAGCATTATTTGTGAGAGCCAGAACCTGGAAATAATCTAGATGCCCTTCAACTGAAGAATGGATGAATAAAATGTGGTACATATATACAATGGAGTACTATTCAGTAGAGAAAAACAATGACATCATGAGGTTTGCAGGCAAATGGATGGATCTAGAAAAATTCATCTTGAGTGAGGTAAAAAAGACAAATATGGTATGCACTCACTCATAGGAGGATACTAAATGTAAAGCAAAGATGACTACACAGCTACTCACAACTCCAGGGAGGCTACCTAGTAAAGAGGTCCCTAAGAAAGACACAGGGTTCCCCCCAATGACAGAGAAATGAATGCGACCTACATGACTGAACTGCAAAAGGTGGGGGAGGTGATGGAGGGCAAGGGTCAGGGGAAAGAAAGCTTAGGGGAACAGAAGATCCCTGCTGGATCACAAACAGAGAGGGAGAACAAGGAAAGAAATACCATGGTAAATGAAGGCCCCATGAGAATAGGAAGAAGTAAAGTGCTAGAGAAGTTCCCAGGAATCCACAAAGATACCTCCACAATAGCCTACTGGCAGTGGTTGAGATAAAGCCGAACAGACCTACTCTGGTGATGGAGTGTCCAAACACCCTAACTGTCCTGATAGAACTCTCATCCAATGACTGATAGAAGAGGATGCAGAGATCCTCGGCAAGGCCCCAGGTGGAGTTCCACGAGTCCAATTGTCAAGAGAGAGTAATGATTATATGAACAAGAGATATTGAGACCATGATTGGAAAAAGCACAGGGACAAATAGCAAACTAATGGAAACACATGAACTATGAACCAAGAGCTGAGGAGCCCCCATGGAATGGGATCAGGCCCTTTGGATTAGTGAGACAGTCAATTAGATTGAGCTATTTAGGAAAACCCCCAGGAAGTAGGACTGAGACCTGTCCTTAGTGCATGAGCTGGCTTTTTGGAACCTAGGGCCTATGCAGGGACACTTTGCTCAGCCTAGGTGAAGGGAGGAGGGAACTGGACCTACCTCAACTAAATCTACCAGGCTGAGCTGAATCCCCCGGGCATTCCTTGCCTTGGAGGAGGTTGGAATGGGGGGGGGGGGGGTATTGGGGGGAGGGGACGGGAGGATGGAGGACAGATGAATCCTTGGCTGGTATGTAAAATTAAATTAATTATGAAATAAAAAACAATATATTTCAAATAAAAAAAGAAAGAAAAATGGCCTTTGGACCACAGACATCACATAACTAAGGCTCAAACTATTTAATTCTTTAGCCATGAAATGTATATGTATTAAGCACCAGTGACTGAACAGGACTCATACTCATAGAACAATTTGGGATTAAAAAAGAAATGCCAGTCAGTTACTCATTTTGCATATCCAGGTCAAGTTGTCAGAAAGATTCTATAAGATTAATTTTGCAAGCCAGGCAGTGGTGGCTCACGCCTGTAATCCCAGCACTGGGTAGGCAGAGGTGAGTGGATCTCTGTGAGTTCGAGGCCAGCCTGGTCTACAAATTGAGTTCCAGGACAGCCTCCAAAGCTACAGAGAGAAACCCTGTCTTGAATAACAAAACAACATCAACAACAACAACAACAACAAAAGATTAATTTTGCAATCACTTTTGGATACTAAGGATGTGCAGGGCTTAAATACTTACCTACATAGTACCCATTGCTCATTGTATCCTATGTGGTGAATTTGGGCACAATGGCAAGGGCAATGATGAAACAATACTGACCTACTATTCATTCAGCAATTATTATAGGTTAAATATCACAGGTAATTCTCACTGTAATTATGGGAGTTGAGGACCACTGTTAAAATTTAAAGATGAAGAAATTGAGGATGTAGAATTCAGTGTTCTGTCCAAAGCTAGTGTCTATATGAAAGCTATTTGTAATTCTTACATGACAATATTATGTGGCCTTTCCATCAATACTGTTATTAGAGCTGGCTATAGATATACCATTTCCTTTGTTATTATACTGATACTTTTGATTTGTAATTTTCTCCTTACTTTTATTTTGTATATGTCCCCATGTAGTTTTCTGTAATTAAATATATGTTATATGGAATTTTATAAATTTCAACCAATGTCTCAGACAGTGAAACTACCAATATAATAAAAGTAACAGACATAAAAAAATTTTACATGCACATGGTAACCAGAGTCCTTACTATTACTTTATTTGTTCAGCCAATAAATAGGAAATATGATGTTGGAATCACAATACATTTGTTTACTGTTTGTGTAGCATTGAGATTTTAATGTCAAACCATTCAGTAATTGTTACTGCCATGACATTTTTTAAATTTAATTTTAATTTTGTATGTATATTCTAGAGGAGAATATGGTCATGACTGGAGATGCCTCCAGAGATCAGAAGAGGAGGGTTACCCCCTAAAATTGGAGTCATAGGCTGTTTATGCTGACAGACATGAGTGCTGGGAACTAAGCATGAGTCCTCAGTTACAGGATTGCGTGCTTTTAATTGATGAGCAATATCTGCAAACATAAACATGAATAGCTTTGTTTCTTATTTTTCTTAGTCATATAATATTTCATATCCATTATCTAAACTGAAGGAATATTTTCTTCCTCCTTAAGGAAAAATAATTAAGTTGAAGAGATAAATGATGCATGTCAAAGGACTCAATGTTTATGACAAACCATTATGAGATATAATTTTAATCACTGTAACATAAAATTAGGAATTATACTAGTACTTTAATAATAAATGCAACATAGTTTAAACAGAAAGTTACAATTGAACATTCTTAAATATTTAGAGAAATAACTTAAAAAAGGAAAGAAAGACATAAAATTTAAGTTGGTAAAATGCACAATATATTCAATTTAAAAGTATTTAATCTAAGAATTATTTATACCATTATCATTTTAAGTTAAGCATTTTAGATGTGTGGCTACAGGCAGTGGAAAATCTAAAAAATTTATACAGTTCTTGAGACTAGATTCTAGCAATCACTGTTATGAAAAATTAATATGTTAAAACATATAGAATAAACACGTTTGTTAAAATTGGTAACACCTACAAGATTTTCTCACTAAATTGGACATAAAAAAATATTCAAAATAATAAAACCCCAGCAACAGAATTCTTTCATTTCTCTCTGTTGTGAATTTCAGTATGGAGCACAATTAAAGAACTATTTCAAATGAAGCTCAAAGTTTCATCTTTCATGAACACACATGCCTTATCTACACAATCTAAATTTCTATGTAAATGCATATATAACAGTGGCAATAGTATTACTACAAAAAAATAAGTAATAAAACAATATATTGATTTGGATTCCCAAGATATTTATTGTTAGTTATATCTATTATTTTCTTCTATCTTGCACTCAGATCGTGAGGGGAGTAGCAATATTTCTCATTTTCCAGCTCATTGAAGGAAAACAATACATTTAACTTTCCATGGTCATTTTAAAATGAGAAACTTTAAAAGAGGTTTCTATAATCTTAATGTAATATAACCCAAAAGAATATGAAGTAATTGTAACACTCTGTTTCTCAATTTTAGTGTATTCCCCATGTACCATTAAATCTCAAAAAAATCCAATAGTTTAAAAATAAAAATCCTATCCATAATTCTATTTTGTGTACTGTTTCTTACTTGTTACCAGTAACATAATGTGGTTACTTACTGTCCTTTGCTTGTTAGGAAATAATCTCTGGTCCATGGATTCTATTTAGAATCCAGGAATTCAATACTCAATAATTCCTTATAAATAAGGAAATAAATTTTTGCAATTCCTGTACTTTTACATGTTTTGTGTTCCTATGGAACACTGAAAGTAAAGTTAGTTATATTTAATGTGTGTGTCAGTATATATGTATAAGTATACACAGACAGATAGACAAGCATATTTGAAAATAATCTTTCCATGTTCATATAACTATAAGAGTCTTTCATTTCCTCTTGTCTTCTCTGATATACTTGTTATTTATGCATCTTAACTCATAACTTTTCAAGTAATAACTAAAACATTATAATCATTTTCAACCTCAAGATTTATTCAGACTTTGCATAATATTTATTGACATTGATATGAATATTATTTAGTAATTTTTTAAGAAAATTTTGAAATCTAAATAATTAGTAACTTTCTATACTACTTTCCATTCAGAAAACAACCATGTGAATACTGATTATTTCTTCAACATGGTATTGAGAGTGAGAATACACTATACAATCCAGATTAAGGAAGAATACCTCTTCCAACATAATTGGATTTCATGTATCTTTAACCCAATGTTATATACTTAATATATGCTTCAAAAATGAAAAAAATTACTTAAGGTTCTAGGAAATCTAAAAGACAGCTCTAGCCCTGACTTTATCACTTCACTTCTTGGAATCTAGAATTTATCTGTACAACATTCATTAATTCTCCCCGTGATGTTTTTCAAAAGAAGCCAATGATGAAATATTTACAAAGATGCTAAAATTTCATTGTTCGGAAGTTATCAAGCATGAGACGTGTTCATTCTTCATGAGGCATTGAAGAAGTGATGCAAGGTATGATTTCACAATTTCCAGGGAGGTTTCAATCTGCAAAACAATAGGTTTGAAACCAGGGGAAATCTAGCATTTCATGGTTGTATGATTCACAGATGGCAGATGATACTTTGAGATTTGAGAATAGATTGGTCAACACAACAGGAGCTATTTTGGTTATTTATCCATTCTTCAAATGCTGATGTTTTGTATCTTCACTAACAGGAATAAGTCTTATTTAATCAGGTCTTGTTAATTGGTGTCCATCTGTCCGATATTCTTTGTTATTTTGTTGTTGTTATTGTGGATATTTTCTGTATTTGGAAATGTCTCTCATCTTTTGATGAATCTTCTTAATATTTGGACTTGCTCCTATATAATAAAATCCCATATGATTGCCATAAAACTAAAACAGCATACTCATTTTCCTTTATAGTAAAGTCATATATATATATATATATATATATATATATATATATATATATATATATATAACTTAATTCAAATGAGATCATTCACATTCAGAAATGTGTATGTGACAGAAGGTGCATTTCTGCAACATTCATTTCTGGTGATATGCGTGGAAGCACTCCAAGGTTTTGGTAGGTGCTGTGGCCACATCTTCTCAGTGGTAATGACCCTAGTTCCTAAGCTGTTGTTGGGGCGAGCAACGAACCAGCACTAGCAGATACTGGATTGCAGAAAAGCATGATGTACCTTAATCTATCTAGAAGTACTGAAATTTACCCAAGAAGTCAACTAACTGGGGGAATTCATCAGATTTAATTTCTGAGTTTACCCTTTTCCCCCACCAAGACTCCAGGGTAATGTTACTGTATGTATATTACTTTGAAGAATATAGAAAGAATATTGTACATACATATGTATATAGTTAACAATATTCATGCAAACAAAATTACTACTGTGTCCCTTCAAAATTTGGTAAATATCAATTTATTTTCAGTGAGCATATGTTGTAGTTTGAAAGTTGGTGTCTCTTTAAAATCTGTGTTGAAATTCTGGTCACAAAGGTGATTAGATTAGGAGGCACAGTCTTAGAGAGGTCAGCAGGCAATGAGGACAAGGTCCTGAAGACCAGATAAATGTAGCCATAGAGAAATACCTTGGTTTCTAGCCATGTGAGCTATCAGGGAAAGAGAGCAATCAATAAGGCACAGGTCATGGCTGGGCACTAATCTGTTGGCATTCTGACCTTGGACTTTTCAGTTTTGGAAATGATGAGAAATGAATTCATGTAAGCTACTCAATCCTTTGTGCTTTTAAGGGACTAAGACAACTAATTAAAGAAGGGCTTGGCATCACACTAGTATTTATTCCCTTGGGGAAACTTTGTTGTTGTTTTACTAAAGTTTAAATGACAATTTAAAATCTGCATTTATTTTAGGTAAACAACATAATTTGAATTATATGTAGATGCTAAAAATGTCATCCTTCTAGGCAATTTTATTGATCCCAGTTGGAGAAGACATGAAAGAATACAAATGAAAGAGAAATACCCTTTTTTCAATCATTATTACTTAGGATTCAAATGCATTTCAACTTAAATATTGCTTATTTACATAATAATTTTACATTAGGAACCTCACTATATTATTTTCTACAGCAATTTTCTTTTCTCAATATTCTCTGAGAATGAATCTAATTATCACATATTGTCCATGTTCTTTGTCCTCAATCATGTACTGCTCTTTCCATTTTCTGTTCATTCCTTGTGTCTTCTCTGTTCCAACAGAAATCATTGTTATCATTTCCTATATTTCATTATCTTATAAGAATAACTAATATTAATTTCATACTGGGAATTGACATAGTATATAATTTTTTTACAATTATTGTATTTCCAAAGAAGCCTTATTACAGACATCTGGCCAATAATTTATCTGGTAATGTATCTGCAGTCATGGTTCCTATAAATGTAATATACAAGTTCTCTGGTGTATGTGGTTCAAAACAATTGCTTAGAGACATATTAAAGATATATAAGAAAATTTAAATTATCCATGCTATACATCTTATTTCTAAGGTAAATACACTAAATACAATATTTAGGTGTTCTTTAAAGATACTAAAGATCTGTCTTTTCTGTGCATTAAAAATTCAAATTTTGCACAAGTCTTTGTGTTCATTCTGGACACCCATTGGAAGCATCTTCCACTCTCCTCTTGCCTCAGAGGAGCAGAGTTAGCCATCAACCTTCAGCTCTATCTACATGAGACAGTTTATTTGGATCAAGATTTTTTTTTTCTACTGTTCTTTGCACTGGTTTTCTTAGTCTAAGAGTCTTTATGAATAGACTTTTATATTATGTCTGAGCAATACTGGATTTTACTTAACATTTTGAACAGAGCTTAAAAGAAAGAAAGAAAGAAAGAAAGAAAGAAAGAAAGAAAGAAAGAAAGAAAGAAAGAAAGAAAGAAAGAAAAAGCATTAGATGTCTGATGAAGAAGTTAAAAAGATAAGGTGACTTCCGGATTTGTGGTTTTCAGGAAATAATTAAGATGATCCCTGTATATTTTGACCTTTTTAAATTTTCTTGAAATTTGTCTTTTACCTAGTGAATATTTTTCTTTTAAATAAATTGCTTTCAATCAACTGTTATCCTTTAACAAATGTCAGTGATACTAAGCTCTATAACTGTATAATCTAGTTAAAGGGATCATTTCAGTCAGACACTTCCATGTGAGTTCTTTGAATTTATTCATTAATCCTATTTGCTATTTAATTTTCTATATATTTTCAGCATAATAAGTCTTGAGTTCCATATGAACTGAATAGAAAAGTGACCCAAAATAGACAAGGACCCTTTATTCAATGATTGTGTAAGATAATCACAGGGAACATTTCTTAAGAAATGGAGGAATTACAGTATACATACAAGCACACACACACACACACACACACACACACACTTCTCTATAATTGAAAGTAAATTTATCAGTGTGAGTCAAATTAGGTATATTATTGCACATACATAAGAGACAGTCTTTAGTAATTCTCAGTCTAATTTTCCATATTTATCTATTATAATCTCTGCTAAGAGATTTATTTGTTGATACTGCCACTCCATAAATGGGTATGTTGGATACTCTTTTCTTTATTTCTTTTATTTTTGAGATTATAATATAATTACATCATTGCAGCCTTTTTCTTCCTGTAAACTCTGCCATATACCTCCTCCTAGTCTCTTTTAAATTCATACGCTCTTTTTTATTAATTGTTATTATGATCACATATATCTGTATATATATAAAACCCTAAATGTAACTTGCCAGTCTGTCTAATATTACTGGAATATTTGTTTTTAGGTCTGATCATTTGGTGTTAGATCTCCAATTTTTAAAGGAGAGTATTAAACAAAAACAATACCAAATGAAATATACTGGACCTTATTTTTTTTTTCAATTATTGATCTACTTGGGGAAATCCTATTCTTAACATTCAAATAATTTTCAGTAATATGTTGCATATCTTTTACCATCTGAAAAATCATAATCTATGAATAGAAAAAGAGGATACACAATATTAGGGTTGGGGCATATGGACACAAGAACTATAACACTTTTTAAAATCTAACATGCAGTTAGGAGAAGGGTGCCTATTCAATTTTCTGCTTGGTTCAGATTTTGTTTCTGATCCAAGGATTAGAGAAACGGGGAGGGAAAAATGGTCCTCCTATCTACATTCTGGTGGCAGCCACAGCAGAAGCTTCCTCCTGATTGTGTATTTAATCCACTCCCCTTGGCCTTGTAGTTAATGGAAATTCCTCTCAGAGCCTGACAATCACTTGACAGTGAGTCCCAGCTCAGTGTTGTGCAATTTCATTTTCTGAAGTCTCTCCCTAACTATCTTAGTGAAAGGTAGAAGAGCTATTTCAAGGGCTCCTATCCAAATGACATTTTAAACTGGAAATGAAAGTATAGGCTTTTGAGTTTCCAATATACCTGTTCATTTTCTATAAGAAATAATTAGGTCCACTACAAAACAGATGTGCTACACACTGACCACACAGAGATGACCAGAGAAGTCAAGCAAAATAAATAAGAATTGCAGTTTACTAAATTTCTATTATAATAACATTATTCATTGCATTTTAAAGGTATGTATGATTCATCAGACATTCTCATACTCTCCAAAACAATGTTGATTTAAAAAAAAACACATAAGCACTACTGAAAACTAAACTGATAGATTAAAAGCAATCAGATATTTTTGGCACTAAATAATGAAATTTTTCCATGTTCTTCTATTTTCTTAATATCATTTTTATTGGAGAGTTTTAACATAGTCAACAGATACTTGTGGGTAAATAACTTTATTGTATATAAAAAGCAGCTATATAGGTAAGTGTTCATTTTCATTTTTCTGTATGTATATATGAGATTATTCAGTAGTTGTGTGTATTTATGTTAACTATAAAAAGAAAACAGGAAATATTCCTTAGAAAGAAGAGAAAACAATAGGGTAAAATTAAGAAAAATGGGAAAGAAGAAATATTGAGAAAAAAATTGAATTAATACTTAAAAAACAACCTTTTATAAAGATTGATAATAGACTTAAAATATTAATACTAAAAAGACTAAAAAATTATTAAACATATGGTATGTAAAAATTTTTGAAAGATATATAAAATGACAATGTGTAATAAAATAATTTCAAAATTTAATATGAATGAAATTAACAAAAAACTTACCTAAACCAGAACTATGAAATTAATGTGAAAAATTCAATAAGAAGAGAGTTTTTAAAGCAATTTTAATAAATACTAATATAATTTAAAATTCCTGTTATAAGTCATTATTTTATAGAACAAGGAGTGTTGTTGCTCTTGCTGAAAATTTGTGAGACCAAACAGCATTTAAAAATACTTCCAAAACAAAGAACTCATTATGACAGAAATAAGAAAAGTATTGTGTTTCAGTCTTATTCAGAGATACATGCAAAATATTGCTTAGGAAATCTACTAAAAAGACATTTGTAGGTTTCTAATAAAAATACATAGTCGGTCATCAGATTGTTTACTAACATGATACATTAAATTATATTTAAAAGCCTCACTATAATCCTTCAAATAGTTTTAGAAGTAAATGTATGTCAGCAGTCATGAATGACGTGAAGCTCCTGTGCACCAGGAGCAAATACTTAATGTAACTGAGGGCAACTGACTCATCTTGAAGGACTGCAGCACACATATCACCATAAAAGTCAAACTTTAAAAACACAGTGATGTTAGGAACAAGAAAGGGACACACAATATTACTCTCATTACTGGTACTGGAGAATATAAGAAACCAATAAAAGTCAATGAAATATTGAATCTTTAAAGCTATTCTTTTAAAGATGATATGATTGCCAACATATATAATCTAATGAAATCTAGAAGCAATAAGAATTAATCAGAAATTACAGCAAGGTTGTCAAATACCAGAACAATTCAGAAATCAATACTATATATACACAAGCAACAGCTGATTCTAAAATGTAATAATAAAGCATGCTCCTCTGCAATAACAGCAAGAGTTGTAAGTTATCAAACAATGGATTTAATAAAAAGTGTCTAAGACATTTAGGAAGAAAATTACTGAGAGATATAAAAAGGCTTTAAGTAAAGCAAGAAATACAGTTTTTCTCTTGATGAAAAATGCTATATGTTGTATAAATTTTATTCTCTGGTACTCTGTAATGGCTATAAATTTAATAACAAACAGAATTACTAAGGAAAATTCAATAAAATAATATGAGGAAATAGCTAAGGATAGTAAACTCTAAGGAAAACAATGTATGGGGAAATATTATGAAATGGGTAGTTTTTTATAATTAAAGTTTCATAGACAAGAGAATATGTACTATACGGAGAATATAAAGAGAATTTTGAAAATGCAGAATTGATTATATGTATGGTGAAATTTAGAATGAAAAAAAGAGTCATTAAAAAATCAATAGGGAAATTAGGCATTTTCGATGATCATTGAAGGGCAAACGACTATTACTGTAATAATACAGTAACTACAGTATAAGTGAGCTTTCTATTACTCTACCAGACAGGTGAGATAAATCAAAATAAAACCAACAGAGGCTCCTGACGATCACACAGAACAAACTGGGTGCTGTCCACCTCAAGAAACTTTGCCATATTAATTCTACCGGCAGGAGCGTTTCCTCTGAGACTCATGTACACTTTGGTACAAGCTGTTGTGAAACTACTAAGAAAGCTGTGTGCTTCCACTTACAATGACACCAGGTAAATATTTTCACTCTAACAGGCAAGCAGAAGAAAATACAATATTATCAAAGTAAGACCAAAAGTCAGAAGAAAAAATATCAAATCTTCTTTACCTCCATGGTTACATTTAGGGTGCAGTGGCTGGATGCAGGTTCTCAAGTCCTCGGTCATCCTTTCTCCCGTTATTTTGCATGGACTCTGACTTAAGCATAGAGCTCAAAAGTTATCCTGTCGCCCAGACATCATTCCCTGTCTGGGACCACTATTTTCTGTTTAATTGTTCTTTGTAAAAGTTAAGTTTTAGTTTTTTTTTTTTTTTTAATACTTCTTTTCATTGTAATCCAATCTTATGAGACTGATTGTGTTTTAGACTCTGACCAGAATGGGAGATCAACGTATCACAGCCCAAGTGGAAGGTGGATGGAAAACATTCACTTTGTGGCTGGTAAATCAAAAGAAAGGAGAAATCAGATATGCCTAGTCCCTTCAAGGGCATACTTCCAATGGACTCATATATTCCTACATCTTAAAATATTCCCACATTTCAATAGTGAATCATGCACATTAAGACCTTCCAGCACATGAATGTTTTGGGTGCCATTTGAGATTCAAACATGAGTATCTGTTGTAAACATGTGACACACACACACACACAATCTCACATACATGTTTGTAAAATTTGTGTGTGTATGTGTGTGTGTGTGTGTGTGTGTGTGTGTGTGTGTGTGTGTATGTGTACGAAATTGGAGTGTGTGTCTATGTATGTGTGTGTGGTTTAGGTCCTGACCTGAAAATAAAGTCTGAAATGTAATTAAATTGTAAAGAATATTTGTAATCTTGGGTTAGGAAATATTCCTCTAGCATATATCATAAAATGAAGATATAAAATGGGTTATCATTAAGGGACTAATTCGAAGACATGCTAATGAAACAAAAAAAAATAATAAAAGCAAAGATAGAGATTTGAAAACATTTTTAGAGCAAGAGAGAGTCAAAAAGGTGCATAAAAAGATAATAAAACTAATCCCAAATTTGTAATAAATTCATAAGCAATGGTGAAACAGAAAAAGATTGTTCACAAAAGTAACCATATGAATCTATAGAAATTGATAATGGAGGAAAGTCCTTTCCCACTGTAAGTGGTGTTGTTGTCCCTAGGCATGCACTCCTGACGTGTCCATGAAGGTAACAAAGGAAGAGAGGAAGCAGTGTTCCTTCATGGTCCCTGCTTCAGTTCCTGCCTCCAATTCCGACTGAACTGTTTCTCTGGCTTCCCTTGATGATAGACTAAAATCTGTAAAATGTAATGCATATTCCCTCCCTCAGTGGATTTTGATTAGTTTTTTTTTTTTTTTTTTTTTTTTTTTTTTTTTTTTTTTTTTTTTTTTTTATCACAGTAGCAGAGAAGCAAACTAGGAAGTGTGCATTGCTCAAGAACATGAGTAATCAGAAAAACACCACAAATTCTAAGTACAAATATATTTTCTTTCATAGCCTTTCATTTTTCCAAAATGCCAAACAGGAGTATCCCATTATTCCAAAGATAGTAAGTGTGTTGGGGGGTTGTCCTCTGGCATGGCACTTTGGGAATAAATAAATTGGCAAGTCAGCATCAATAATTGGAGTTGTACACAAAACATTAGCATCTATACTTATCAATAATAAATACTTTTTTAACATTTTCACATTGATGAGATGAGGTTTATGGAAAGATTTTTCCTGCAGTATATGTGCTAGCTAAAATGACATCATCAATATTTTTAGCAAGAGAATGGATAAGCAGCTCTGCACATATAGGTAAATAACTCATGTGAACATATACTTCCCTGAAACTGAGCACATGAGGAAGCCAGTAATGTGATTTCATACTGCTATCTGCATCCTTTATTTTGAGTTGTATCTTACGGTTTATCTTTGGTTTGCACTTTTTGCTATGACGGTAAGTTTTGCACATGACCCCTGAGTGTGCCTACTACTGTTTAGATGATCAGCTACAGAGTGTACTGCCTGGAAATTCTGCTATCACAGTGTTCAGATTGTGTTATAAAAGACAATGCTTCTTCTATGTTATGCACTCTCTTCTCTCCAAGATGACTAGCACTACTGCTAGTCAGATACCAGGTTTCAGGCTATTCAGGCAACTTTCAGGGAAATACATTCAGCAAGAAATTGAGGTTATCAGCTGGACAGAGAAGGAACACCTGGGCCATTCTTTGAAGTCGTTTCTCTAATCCCAATTACACCTTTAGATACCTGTAGCAAACATGTATAGTTTATTTCAGCCTTAAGAAAAACCCTGAGAGACAGCCAGTCGTCTAATCCTTTCATGGGTATCTAAGCCTCAGACATTATGTGAAGTGGTAAATATTCATTGTTTTGTTTTAAAACAATAACATGCTTTTTTGTTTTTGATATTATTATATAAGTACATTATTTCCCCTTCCCTTTCTTCCTTTCAAACACTCCCATATACCCCTCTTGCTCTGTTTCAAACTTATGATCTCTTTTTATTAATTATTGTTGCATGAATATATATATCCCTAAACATAACCTTTATTTAGTGTATAAGGTTACTGGGATGTATGTTTTCAAGGCTGAACATATGGTTTCGATGATAAGCAACTGATACCTGATACACTCTTCAGGAAGACTAACTACATGCTAAATATGTGTCCTTATTTCCACAAATAAGTATATTCCTCTACCCTCACCAACAAAACACTTATTCACAAGAGAATGAGATCACTACAGAAAATCACAACCAATCAAAACGCAGTCATGGAACCCAGTCGCAGATGAGCACATCTACAAAACAGCCCCCCCCCCCCTTAAGGTCCAGGCACCGTTTCAGAAGAGGTGATAGGAAGAATGTAAGAGCTAGAGGATCAGAAAGTTTCTGTGAGATGTCTCCTAGTATTCTCAGAAGCTACACATGATTGCTGGAAGTATTAAGGCAACTCTACATAGTTAAAAGAGAGGAGTTTTTGTGAGGGGGGGGGGTCACTCACAACAAGTAAAAGGATAGGTTACAGGATACAGGAGAGGTGAAATGCAGTCCAGGGGTGTTCCCTGGGAAACTCTCCTGGGTCTCCATTCTAGCATCCAGGATTACCAGGAACCAAGAGCAGCAGCACATCTGGATCCCAGGTCTTAAGGGCTTCTGTCTCGCCCGCCTCATGGGCAGGCCATAGGTAGGCCTGACAGTTACCAGAAGCCTCAATGGGGGTAGTACTCAAGATCAAAGCTGGAACAGCTACCAGTTACAATACATGTAATGGGGAAAGCCTCACAATTTTGGGGAAAGCCCTGGAGGCCTCAACCCTAGAAAAGAGCTACACACAAGAAATGGTGAAAGAAGCTTGATTCTAAAGGATTCAGGCATTGATGCTGTGTTTGCCATCATGGGAAAAACAGCACTTGTGTCTGCATAGTTTAACATGTTTGTCACCCAGAATCCATGTGTTGGGGGCTTAGGCTTCCATGTGGTGATATTAGGGTCGTGGCATCCTTGACTATGGAATTTTATGGCACAGAATGCTGATTTTGAAAGGCATCAATTCTACTATGCAGAAATGAGTCCATCCATGGACCATCTCCTTTATTTAGGGGTGCTGCGTGCAATTCCTTCTGCATTTTACATATCCAGGTGTGCATTTTCCAGAAGCTAGGGGTATGAAGCTAATATACCAAATGCTTTTTTTTTTTCCCTTGAGACAAGGTTTCTCTGTGTAGCTTTGCGGCTTTTCTGGATCTCACTCTGTAGACCAGGCTGGCCTCGAACTCACAAAGAACCACCTGCCTCTGCCTCCTGAGTGCTGGGATTAAAGAGGTGTGCCACCACCGCCCAGCACCAATTGCTCTCTTAAGTGTTCGATGTCAGGCATCCTGTTGTAGCTACAGTAAATGGTGTCTGTCATCTGTTTTGTTTTTGTTTGTTTTCTTATTTTTTTAAAGTAAGTATTTTTAAAAAGTATTTATATTGCCTCTTGGTAAGGAGATTTTATTCCTCAGAAGATGATGTGTTATATAGATAAACTCTTTCTCTATTTTTGTAAAGTTTACTAGACAAGAATTTTCAAAATGCATGCCTATTACTTTTTTTCAGAAAATATACAAGTACATTTAGTAATATCCCATCATCTCTACTCATCTTACTCCATGTCCATTTAGACTTTTGAATAATTTCCTCCAAGTTTTACATGCTGAAAGACTTACTGGGAACACTATGTATTTCCCTTAATTTTGAAGACGTCAATACCCTCTGTAATTCAGGTATGCTTTAAATTGACTTTCTACTTTATTCACTAATATATTAACAGAAAATTTAGAATATTTTAAAAGTTCATATACCCATTGTGACTATTGCTTTAAGCTTTACATTGAAGACAATGCATTGAATGCTTTTATAATCTGACTATTGTCTTCTGCAGAACCCAATAAAACTTAAAGCTGAGTGTGGAGAAGACTCAACAAGACTAAATACCACATACACCTCTTGCAGAGGACCTGGTTTTGATTCCTAGTACTTACTTCTAGTTTCTCAAAACTCCTAGTTACATCAATTTCAAGAGATTTATCACTCTCTTCAGGACTTTGTGGGACCTACTTTCATTCACATACAACCCCAGACTGACACATAACCCAAATATAAAACACAGATTAAAAGAAAACCTGATACTTTTTTGTATATAGACAAATAAGTTTCCATTGTGCTTTACTTTGCTATATTTAATGATGCCTTTATAGATATAAATGTTGGATATTAATTCTTTTTTGTCATATTTCACATAGTAAAGACTATTATTAGATTGTATCCGTTTTATCCATGTAAAACTTCATTAGTTAAATATATGTTTAAGAGTATAATTTTTTGGTCAAGAGTGTTTCACATAAATATTGCTATCCTTCCAGAAATTGCACTATATACAATTTTGCTAAAGGATCAATTAACTTTTTTGTTAAATAAGAAACACAGAACCAATTGCAGAGTTAAAAACCACGAGGTCAGAGCAAGAGCAGAAAACCTTACCCTTCACTGCTTCTGCTGTCCTTCCTCTCCACAAGAGACCTACTTCTGTGTGTCCTGTCTATTTATAGACTTTCTGTTCTGTTTTCTCATTGGTTGTAAACCCAGCCACATGACCTCCTCATCACTGCCTGTTTATACAGACCTCCAGGTCTTCTATGGTTGGTATTGAGATTAAAGGTGTGTGTCTGCCATGCTGGCTGTGTCCTTGAACACACAGAGATCTACCTAGCTCTGCCTCCCAAGTGCTGGGATTAAAGGCGTGCACCACCAACACCCAGCTTTTGCTCTGGCTTGCTTGGATCTCAAGGCAACTTTATTAACATACAAATAAAATCACATTTCAATACAAATAATATATCACTGTAATCAATATTTGTGTTTTCTAATTTATTTAATTCCCTTGTCAAAGTCTCATTTCAAACGTGTGTGTATTTATTTGTATGTGTGTGTGTGTGATATATCTGAAAAACCTTTATTTGGGCATATTTGTGTTTTGTTTTTTGCTTTTCAAGTACTAGAATGAGAAAATTTTTGTCAAAGACAATCTTAAAAAGAATTATCACATTTTTGTAACTATTTATGCTAGGGACATATATCGGTATTAGCCCAGTGTTCAGGTTGAGCTGAGCTGAATATCATTATTATAATGGATTGTAATAATGAGCTCCTTGTATTGACTTTACCTCTACTCTGAAGACTCAGGGGCAGAGGCACTACACTACTTATGATTCTGCTGGATTCCACTTGCTGTGTTTCATGGCAGTTATTCTGTGTCAATCACTGTGCTCTAGCTTGAATGAAGCTCACTGGACCACAATTCTTGATATTCTATAAATTCCTTTTTTATATGATTTCATTCTTTTTCACTTTTACTTTTAAGAAATGGTTGAAATGAATATATAAAAGATTATTTCCATACAGCTAATTTGGTGTGGAACAACAAACTTTACTTTCTTAAAGTATATACATTTTATCAATGTGTTCCAATATTAAATTGGGCTATATAAGTTGTATTTGTGCTTTTTATTTAATGTCTTCTTATTTTCTTTAATGTCCATATTTAGAAGGGAAAACCAAGCCCTGTGTAGTTAGATGTGAAAGGCTTTGTTCTGATACAGATGTGGAAGCTGGTTGAATATCTCCACATTATCCTGAGTTCTTGAATCTTCCCATTTAGCTATGATGTATGTGGCCAATGATCTGTTGAGTGGACCCATTCCTGAAGTGGTCTAGCATGTTATCCATTCTGCTTGATTGGATATGTGGATTTTTTTACATTATTTTTTTTTTCTTCAGCTCTTTATGTGGGCATTCAGTGCTATGAATTTCCCTCTTAGTACTGCTTTCCTAGTATCCCATAAGTTTGAGTATGTGGTGTATTCATTTTCATTGATCTCTAGGAAGTCTTTAATTTCTTTTTTTATTTCTTCTTTAACCCATTGGTGATTCAGTTGAGCATTATTCAGTTTCCATGAGATTGTAGGATTTTTGTAGTTTTTTCTGTTGTTGAAATCTAACTTTAAACCATGGTGGTCTGATAGAACATAGGGGGTTATTCCAATTGTTTTGTATCTGTTGAGATTGGCTTTGTGGCCAAGTATGTGGTCGATTTTAGAGAAGGTTCCATGGGGTGCTGAGAAGAAGGTATATTCTTTTTTGTTTGGTGGAATGTTCTGTAGATATCGATTAAGTCCATTTGAGCCATAACATCAGTTAAGTCCATTATGTCTCTGTTAAGTTTCAATTTGGCTGATCTGTCCAGAGGTGAAAGTGGGGTGTTGAAGTCTCCCACTATTAATGTGTGGGGTTTTATATGTGATTTGAGCATTAGCAATGTTTCTTTTACATATGTGGGTGACCTTGTGTTTGGGGCATAAATGTTCAGAATTGAGACTTCATCTTGGTGGATCTTTCCTGTGATGAGTATGTAATGTCCTTCATCATCTCTTTTGATTGATTTTAGTTTGAAGTCTATTTTGCTGGATATTATGATGGCTACACCAGCTTGCTTCTTAAGACCATTTGATTGGAAAGTCTTTTCCAAGCCTTTTATTCTTAGGAGTTGTCTGTCTTTGAGTTTGAGATGTGTTTCTTGTATGCAGCAGAAAGATGGGTCCTGTTTTCGTATCCATTCTGTTAGTCTGTGTCTTTTTATAGGTGAATTAAGTCCATTGATATTAAGGGATATTAATGATCAGTGATTGTTTGTTCCTGTTGCTATTTTTATTTTTTGGTGGTAGTGTGTGTGTACTTCTCTTCTTTGGGGTTTACTGCTGTGGTGTTATCTATTGCCTGTGTTTTCCTTAGGTTGGAATTTTCCTTCTAGTGCTTTCTGTATGGCTGGGTTTGTGGATAAGTATTGTTTAAATCTGGTTTTGTCTTGGAAGGTCTTGTTCACTCCATCTATGATGATTGAAAGTTTTGCTGGGCATATTGGTATAGGCTGGCATCCATGGTCTCTTAGTGTCTGCATTATATCTGTCCAGGTCCTTCTGGCTTTCAAAGTCTCCATTGAGAAATGGGATATTATTCTGATGGGTTTGCCTTTATAAGTCACTTGGCCTTTTTCCTTTGCTGCCTTTAATATTCTTTCTTTATTCTATACATTTAGTTTTTTAATTATTATGTGGCGAGAGTACATTTTTGGGGGTTCTAGTCTGTGCGGTGTTCTATAGGCTTCTTGTATCTTCATAGGCATTTCCTTCTTTAAGTTGGGAAATTTTTCTTCTATGATCTTGTTAAATATATTTTGTGTGCCTTTGAGTTGGTATTCTTCTCCTTCCTCTTTCCCTATTATTCTATTCGTAGGTTTGGCCTTTTCATGGTGTCCCAAATTTCTTGGACATTTTGGGTCGTGACTTTGTTGGTTTTAGTGTTTTCTTTGACTGGTGATTCTATTTCTTCTAAGGTATCTTCAACACCAGAGATCCTCTCTTCCATCTCTTGCATTCTTTTGGTTATACTTGCATATGAAGTTCCTGTTTGTTTACTCAGATTTTCTATTTCTAGCATTCCTTCTGCTAGTGTCTTCTTCATTTTTTTCTATTTCCCTCTTCAGGTCTTGGACTGTCTCCCTTGCTTTTTCATGATTTTATTTCAAGGATTTATTGTTTTCTTCTGCTTTAATTGTCCTTTCCTCTAGTTTTTTATAGCATTCTTCCCAATTTTTGTTTGTCTGTTCCTCTACTTTATTTTTTATTTCTTCTATATAAGGCTCTAGCTTCTTCATGATGTTACTTATCAGGTTGTTTTCTTCTTCCATTCTGTGATGTTCAGGTCTAGCTGTTGGAGAAGGGCTAGGTTTTGGTGATGCTGTATTGCTCTTTATTTTGTTGCATGTACTTCTGCCTTGACATCTGCCCATCTCCTCTTGGGTTCCTTCTTGGTCTTATCAGTGTACTTGGTCCAGAGAGAGCTTACAGATTTAGGGAGCCTCTCTCTGGTCCAGATGGAAGCTCTGGGCCAGATGGGAGCACTAGTCCAGATGAGAGTGCTGGCTAGATAGGAGCTGGGGGGCTGGACTCTGAGTCTCGGGAAGTCCCTGATGTCTCCTTATTTTGTCCAGATGGGAGCTCCTCTTCTCTTGGTCCCCTACTTGCTGTTACTGGAAGCTACCCCCTTCTCTTCTCTCATGTAGATCCACCCCATATATTTTCTTACAGCACATGAGAAGTTGAAGAGGCAGTCTACAGGATCAGGGTCACTCTACAGGAACTCATCACCGAGCTGTGCTTGATTCCTCCCTGCTGTGTTCATTCTGGTTACCTCAGGATTTGCTGCATGTGAGACACATATATCAGATGACTCTGTTAGTTTCATTAAAACAGTGTCCTGAAAATTTGTTAGTGACATGCCTGTGATGGGGACTGAGGAGTCATTGTCTATCTGCTGTCTTTCTTTCCTTCCCAATTAATGATGTGACTGATTTATTCATATTTTTTCCTTTGGCATGTACTGAACTCTATGATTACACACCTTTCTCATCTAAGGCTCAATAATTGAGATAAAAATGTACAGATAAGAACCTCCTGCATTGTTAGTGAAAGTAAAATTTCCTTTTTAGAAGTTAATCACTTTAGATATTTTATTGTAGTAATATGAAGGTGGCTCAAATAGGTGACATTATTTCATACCAATAGAATCATCATTACATTTCTGATGGAATCGTGCAACCATTTGTAACCTATAAACCAAACAAGCTTCAGCAGATTGTGAAGAAATTGAAGACACTAATCAGTGAATCCTTCAGATCAAGAACAAAGGTAGATAGTTCCTTGCAACTATGTATTGATAAATCCAGAAATTCTTTTGATGGGATTAAAAAGCACTATCTAATGAAATAACTGGTAAAGTATCTTAGCAATAGTAGGTTATTGCAATATTCAAGCCAACTGCTTAAGATGTAAGAGAATATTAAACAGACAGTGAGTTATACAACATGACCCACTGCTCTGTTTAATTAGCTGTGAAATGAGAACACTGGACTGAGGGATGTAAACTATGTCAACTACCATAACCCTGGAATGATGGAAATTAAGTTCATGGATACTAGTTCAGGAAGTAAAATCTTCAGGTGAGAGAGGCAAATTTATGTTCATAACTGCCTATGCATGCAGCAGAAACATTCTACTTAGTGACAGAATTTCTATATTATCAAAAGCTTCTACTAATTGTGTGGATAATCAATTGGAAGTAAGGTAGCCTTAGAGGAAGCTCAGAGTTGTCCAGCAGAATGGACACTTAGACATGAAGATAGCAAGCTTGGCCCTGGGGAATATAAGTTCATGTTCCAGAGATCATGTGTTACTTTCATTCTAGAAAACATATACTTGTTAAATAAAGCACTTGGGTATTCCAACAGAAGCTGGATTATACTCACTATATGTCCCACTATCCAGTCTTAGAAGTTTTCAGATTATTTCATTCTCTGGTGAATATTCACATAAAGACAACTATCTTTATCCTACTTTTATTTCAAAAGGACTATCTACATGAAAGACTCCAGATTTCTACCAGGTTCTAATTATACCCCTTCCTCACCACCCAGCTAAGCCCTCATCTATATACCAAGAAGCACTATGGACCTGATTCATTCATTAAGTTCTAAGTTCTATACAGATACAGTTAAACACCTGAAGCACTGATTGATATTTTGCCCATTAAGATAATTTCCATTTATTACTGACCTTCTGGATCATTTCAAATAAGGAGTGTCATGAAATTTTTCATTCTTAAAGAATAGAAGCAGTTTTGCAACAAGCACAGGAAACCTTTGATGAAGGCACAGACTGAAGGCATAGAAATGAGGTGATAATGCAGGGCAGAGATCATGGGCAAGTGAATGAAAAAAATCATTCAAGTTCTTCCAGGTCTTAGTCTCAATCAACTGAGTTATGTGTTTTAAGCCTTAATTTAAATGATTCATCTATGAATTTTTATAGTAAATGCTCAAATATTTCAGCTGTCCATTGATATTTAATGACTAAAGTCTAATAACAATCCACCTGGATCCCCGCAAATTCTTATTTCTATGTACTCATTGTAGAGTTTATGTTTTATATTATGAGTTCTCAGACATCTTTTTGTAATTATTGTATACAAACTTTTATATCTTTAAGATGGGGTAACCTAGATGTATTTTTCATTAAGTGAACATATAAACACAGTATATTTCTATCTTTTCACATTGTGATGGTCAAGCACCTGCAAAAACTTAAAACATTACCTACTTTGAAGAGCAAACACTAACTCTCAACTGAGTTGCTATGGATGTGGGTAGATGTAATTTTACAGATGCAATTTTGTAGTAGAAACAGAACACCTATCCTTGTTTTTAGTACTGAGCTCTGGCCTTCAACTACCGCTTGTACCTTTGAGTTAACAAATATTCTTTCTAGGCAACCTAATTTGTTTCTAGTGATTTACCCTGTATTTATATTGAGAAAGTATGTACAAAGGTCCATGGCATATAAGTGGCTTCATCTACTTTTAATCAATAATTCTATTTCTAATTTTTCTTACCATTATTTAATTATTTTTATTTCTTTAATCCCAGTTGAAAGTACAATGGGGTCTCCTAATATTTTTCTTCTCAGAATTTAGATTTGATGCACAGATTCCCTCTTGTGATACCAAGACTCATTTTTGAGTTCTAATAATCTATCTAAACATATATGTTACTTAAAACTGCTTATAGCCTTTTTTCTCTTGTTATTTTGTCCATTCACAATGTGCTTACACAGAAAAATGTATAATAAGATACTTTGATAAATTACAGATTATGCATTCAAGAAATCTTAGAAGGAATAATATACAGATCTCTATATTACTAATTTCACTGTAAATAGAAGGAAAAGAAGAAGCAAAAAAGACAAGAAGGAGAGGTGGAAAGAAGGAAGGAAGGAAAGAAATTAAAGTAAGGAAAAAATCAATTTATGTTTTATGTTTTCAATGTTTGGTTACTGTGGTCTGGACTCTTTTTAACATTTTCATTTCAGTTTCATAAACACACACATATAGACTTGTACAAACACACACATACCTGTACAAACACACCACTGTTCTTTCTTTCAAGTTTCCCCAACATGTCTTTCTTATCACTTTCTCTGTGTATCAAACACTTTCTCCTCCCAAGCCCCTCCAACATTCATGTATTTTTCTTATGTATGTATAAGACACAGTGCATTTAACTGTGCTTGCCTACATGAACAGAAGTGGGAAGGTTTTTATTTCAATGTAGACAATGTACCAATCCTCCAACACTGAGGAATAAGACTGTCTCTTCTCCCACAACCATTTTATCTTCTTGCCTCTCTTGGAATGTTGGGACCTTAAAACCTTTAAGGTTCCATATTGAATATAGTCTTGTTTATGTGGCCAATGATATTGTAAGTCCCCATTGCAGAAATCCTATCATAAGCAGAAAACAGCATATTATGTTTCTCCTTCCAGCACTTACATTCTTTCTGCCACATCTTCAACAATATTCTCTGAGCGGTGGAATGTGTCATGCAGATGTCCCATTTATGGATTAGCACTCAGTAGTCATTAGGGCTCACATATTTGTGGTATTGTGTCCCTCTTCTTTAGCATTGTGTTCGTTGCTTCAACCATATAGATGTCTGTCATAACAAGGTCAAAAGAAGATGCTAGGTGGATGACTTGGGGAAATATGAGAGAGACTTCAAGAAAACAGGCAGAGACCCTTTTACCTCAAGTGCCCTATGTTTCTTAGATTATGTTTGGATGTGATTTCATGCTTCCCTTGTTAAACATTTACATTCAGTTTTTAAGTTCATTCTTGCTCAATGTCAGAACACAGCTATAGAACCCAATCTGGTGAAAGGACATGCTGAGTGCTGTGTTCGGCGTACCCTGAATCTGGATATGGCCTTCTATATTGTTTGTGTGTTTTCCCAGATATAATCTATGGTACATGCCAGGCAATTGCATTTAAATTTTTGTGGTCTGAGAAATTTCTGAGAAAGGGTTTCTTTGTTAATACTCAATATTTGCTTACTGCTTATTTACATGTTTTTGAGATCATGCATTTCTGATCATGATTTTCTGAACTCAAACAACTTTCCTTGTGTCATTGTTTTCTTTGTTACACATGTGTATAAAAGTACACTGAAACTGAAGTAAAATTGTCTGCAACATTTGAACATAGTCCATCACATTCCTTAAGGTCCTCAAATCCTATGTCTCTCAGACAGATCTTCATGGTCGGTGAATGTTTGTATTCCAAATTTATTGCATTAATGTGTGGGTTCTGAATAATGCTGTTACTTTTATATAAAGACATTCTCTCTCTCTCTCTCTCTCTCTCTTTCTCTCTCTCTCTCTCTCTCTCTCTCTCTCTCACACACACACACACACACACACCCTCTTTCTCTCTCTCCCTCTCCCCTCTTTATTCTACACAATTAATGTGTGTGTGTATATATGTGTATGTATAAATGTGTGTGTGTGTGTTATTCTTAGGCAAAATGTAGTATAAATTTCAATTTTCTTAATTTTAGGAAAGGCTTCATCAAAGACAGGTATACCGACATATAAGCCCGAGTTTTTTTAAATATCCTGTGAATTTGAACATTTGGCAGATAAACTAAGAAAACATAACACCAGACTTCTGTCTCCTACAGTCTATACTTGTGTGATAGGCAGACTTAGAAAGAGGTAGCAATATAATATCAGGATGCATACATTTTGTCAGTGTATGAATCATCTTTATGTCAGGGTTTCTGAAAGATTAATAACATATGAGTTTATAAAGAAAATGGCTCTGTGACCCAATTGGTTGTCTTTTAAATATCAGTGTTGTGATTCTTTGCATTGACTGTCTTTGTAAGCCACAACCCTATTTTACTGAGGGGACAGGCTGCCACATGTGAATTTCATTTCTATTAGTTTCTGGTGCTTTATTTCCTAGTCTAATTTAGGTGTCTTTTCCTTTCCTTTTCATGTGTAAATTTTTATTTGAACCATTTAACATATCTAACAAATCCCAGAATTAGTTTTTTTTTTTTTTAATTCAAATTGAGGCCCATATTTTTACCTAAAATGTGTCAGTCTTCTCTATAGTTCAGTTGCTAATATTTACTTGTATTTTAAACCAAGGCTGGGCTTAGAGTTAGTATCTTGCTCAGTTTCTTTGACTTTTTTCAGTTTCTAATTATAAAATCTAGTTGTTAATTAGTATAATTGCAAGTACTGTTAGAAGCTCTGTCACTGAAGAGAGTCTCTGGTTCTTACTCAACAATCTAGTTCTTTTTGGAGCACAGATATGAACTCGAATAGGATGATGAACTAATGGAGTTCTGAAGGTACTATGAAGGAATTTGGGAAAGGAAGATGGATCTTGAAAATGTAGTTTCATTTGCTAAATGGCATTAAGTGCATCATCAGGCCTGGGAAGAATACACTTCTGTTTTACATCATGCATGCACTGTTTTATGAAAGTGTGATAAACAATGTATGTGTGACAGAAGATGCTTACTTGCAACAGAGACTTTACACTTTGAATTTATTTATACTTTGAATCTTAGAGATTTCATATTTAACTTTCAGAGGATTTTGCCCTTTGAAATTGCAGTACAGCTTAAAGACAAAATGAGTTAAAATCTTCATAGCATGAGACTGAGTGTTAGTTATAGCAGTTTTTAGATTATTATTTGTTTACTCTTTTATTATTCAACACCTTTGTGGTTTCATTCATATGGCAGTATTTGCTTATCCTCAAAACTATCTAAAGTTTCCCAAATTCATATAATAAAGCATCACAGACACTTCTTTGTTTACTGTCTATGTCTTCATTTTGTCATTTGTAACATGATTTTGCTGTGATACATGTAAACTGGTTTCTGTATGAAAAATGAGTAAAGAAAACTCAGGTATCACACCCACACAAAGCATGGTCTCCATTGAGGCAGTCTTTTCCATCTCATTAAGGACTGCAGAGCTTGGATTGTTAGAGATGAAATGACCATTCAGTATCTGTGAGATACTTGCTCAGCTTTGCTCCTTTATCAAAGGCTTGCTTTTCACATAGAAGAAAAGCTGATGATGCAGATTGGCATTGTACATTCCATTCTATGACTCTTCATGAAAACAAAAAAAAACTTCTTCTAACCATTATCCATCATTGTAAGGTTTATTCTGGTTAGAAGAAATTAAATACAGATTTTGAGGTAATAGATCTTTACAGTAAGAGTTGAAAATATCACCCATTCTTGATGATAGATGATGAACTCAGAGTTCCTCTTTCTGCAAGATTTTGACGTCATCTAATCAGCATACTGAAATGCCTCAGGAAGCCCACACAAAGAACTGTAGGCAGCTAAGGAATGCCAAAAGCAAGATAAAGAGTCTTCCTCAAGGAAGACCTTACCAATTGATTGTCCACTATCAACTAGATAGCCCTGAAAACTTACAAACAAGTAACATACAGACTGAGTGGGTTGTTCAACAGTATTTAACAATATATATGTATTTGTATGTGTATGTATATATGTGTATGTATGTACAGGGCTATATATTATATACTTATGAATATATATGTACAAATACATATGAATCAAGAATTTATAAAAAGAAGAGGCTCAGATTTTGAAAAAGAGCAAGGGGAAATGGGAAGGTTTGGAGAGAGAAAGAGAAGGAAAAAGTGATGTAATTATATCATAATCTCAAAAAATAACAGAAATAATTAAAAATAAGCATTGACAGATTGGGAGATTGCTGAGCAGAAATGGAGATTGCAACACTAACAAAAACATTCCAGATTCTGGGTGGTGGTGGCACATGCCTTTAATCCAAGCACTGGGGAGGCAGAGGCAGGTGGTTCTTTGTTAGTTCGAGGCCAGCTTGGTCTGCAGAGCGAGATCCAGGAAAGATGCAAATCTACACAGAGAAACCCTGTCTCGAAACAAAAACAAAAAACAAAACAAACGAACAAAAAAAAACATTCCAGGGTTGTGGCAACACTTTTGAACATTCGGCCACTATAAAGGTCTGAGAAAATGTTTAGTTAGAAACCCTTCTTAACATTTCACAAACAATTACTTTTTTTAAAGTTTAGAAAATATTTATTATAGAAATAAAAGATGATCATTGAAAGAAAGTAAAATACACAAGCGAAGAAAAGTAGTAAGTACCAACATAAACTTTAAATTCTATTTACAAAGTGTGAGTTTAAAAAGATGTTTATTGAGAACAAAAAGATAATTTTTTTATCTAGCTGAAACTAGAAATGTTCTAAATATTTTGAGTAATATCAATGTTTCTAAATTTAATTTTTTTTATTATTTATATTTTAAATTTTATTTTATTTTAATTACATCTATCATATTTATATTCACATTTAAGGATATTATTTTTTATTTTTATTATTTATATACATTTTATTTTTTTATTTATGCATAAATACTGTATTTACATTATTTGTACCCCTCTCATTCTTTTCAGCAGCCCTCATGTGACTCCTCACTCTCTCTCAAACTTATAACCTCTTTTATTTAAATATTGTTATTACACACACCTATGGACAAACATATATATATGTGTGTGTGTGTGTGTGTGTGTGTGTGTGTGTGTGTGTGTGTGTGTGTTTGGTGATATTTTATTTGTATGTTAATAAATAAAGTTTGCCTGAGATCACAGGAAACAGCAAGCCATTTTATGTAAACACAAAGTCAGGCAGTGGCAGCCCACGCCCTTCATCCAATCAGTTGGTAGGCAGGATCTCTGTGTGTTCAAGGCCATACTAGGGGACAGAGCCAAGTGTGGTGACACATGCCTTTAATCTCAGTACCAACCATAGAGACCTGGAAGTCTGTATAGACAGGAAGTGACAAGTAAGTGAGGTAGCTGGGCTAGGAGCCAATGAGAGGGCAGAACTGCAAGGTAATAAAAGCCTGGGTAGACATGAAGTCCTGACTTTTAGAAGCTGCAGAGCTGGTGAGGTAAGGTTGGTTGGAGTCTGTCACTATTTCCCGAATCTCTATGGCTTTCACCCCTAGATTTGGCTCCATGTTTTTAATTTAGTAAGACAGCTTAGAAATTCGGCTACATATATGCTTATACATATATACCCACATAAATGTCAAATCCATTTAGCAATGTTTGCATGTATACACATTTAGAGATGACCAGTTGGGATTTAAAAGCTTTTGGTGGTCTCATCCCCAGATAGCACTGAATTTCCCTCTTTCAGTAGCCCCTGATCTCCATAGCTCTTTTCCTGGGGTACAGACTTGTGAGATTTCCCTAGTTCATGGAGCAAGGAAATTGCTGTTTGGATTGTTCTGATTTTGTTTAGGTAACCATATGATTAAACTTTCATGGGTTATATAAAGAATGCACCATCTAACAGTAGATAAACCAGTAGATATACTGGACCTTTCCCTCTTTCCCTCTTCTGTAATGTTCCCTATGCTTTAGGTATAGGAGCTGCATTGTAGATGTTGCCATTGTGGTTGTAGTGTAGATGTACCATGCCCCTTCCCTGAGGACTAGCTTTTAGAGTATCTGAAGATGCTATGCAATCTGCCAAAGCAAGAAAGACTATCAATAGTCTCACCTAGCTGTAATGATTGTGAATTAGAAAAATGGCTTGTATGGTAACATAACCCCAGACTACATTACTGGCATGCATATATGGGGAATCACTAATAACTATCTAATTGGATTTAGGGCTCTCAAGATAGGAGAAAACCCATGTGTGGTTCTGTGTACCTAGCCAAATAAATTCCCATGCGTAGTGAAGTCATGATTCTTATATGAATTCTTACTATAGCTACTTTGCTAAACAAGTGTAATTCTGAACTGCATTTTAAATACTTAGCTGTCCAGCCACAGAAATGTGTAGCTTCTACTCCTCATCAAAGAAGCTTCTTTTTTGCAGCAGATGGATACCATTACAGCAAACCAGAACTAGTAAAAATATCGAAAACAAAAAATAAAATTATTCTGTCTTCTTCCATTTTATAGTTAATCTATTATTATGACATTTTTATTAGGAAGATAAAAATACACAGAAAATGGAGAAAATCAAAATAAGTATAATCAATTATTTTTTAAAACCCCCTTTTAAAATTATCTAAATCTTTTCTATGGTAAAAAGTACACACATCGATAACCCCAGAAGCACTGTTTCCTACCATTCAAATAATTCTATGATGTTACCTTTCTCCAAGAAAAATTAGTATCCAGTCTTACTTATTTCTTCTTTAAAAGGCTGAATGTAGTCACAAATCTGTTTGTTTTATTTTGCCTGTTTCCAATCTTTTTATGAACAGAATTAGATAGTAAGTATACTTATGATACATCAGTTCATCCACCATGTTTGTTGCATAATACTATATAAGGAAATTGAGTGCCTCTGATTTAGCCATTCAGTTACTGAGAGATATTTACATCCATAATGTTATTTCATCTGTCACAACTTTGGCTGTCTCATTTAAAATAAGATTTCTGTTAGATATATCATATAAATGACTTGAAATAAAGCATCTTTCAAGATTCTAAATTCATTTTACTTTTGAGATTATAATATTTATTACACAATTTATTTCTTTTCTTCCAATCCCTCCCATATTCTCTTTTCTGCTCTTTTTCAAATTCATAGGCTATATTTTCAGTAAATTTTGTTGTATTCTTAAACACATAAATATTACCATTTCAGTCTGCCTAATGTTTACTGGTATGGTTGTTTTCAGAAATGACCATTATATCTTAGATAGCCAATTAATGTGCTCTTCCCTATAAAGAATTTCTCCCATTCTCAGAATTCCTTAGTTGTATGTAGATTTTTGTGTAGGTGTGAAGCCTCATAGCTTTCCCCTGTCCATTCATTATGATTGTAACATGTGAGAGCATAGAAGCTTCATGGGGGATAATATGACTCCTAACAATACTCACAGTTGGCATTCAGAACACAGGAGCAGCTATCTAGGTAGTAAGGGAAAGAGGTGTATAATGAAAACTCTGAGTACTTTAAATATGTTGCAGTGGCAATGGAGGCTAGAGGTAAAATGATGAGTAAAGAACCAGGCAAGTTTGGAGCACCAAGAAAGGGGATAAAGAGGGCTTGTCACTAGGTATAACACAACCAAGGTTGGCAGACAGAAGGGATAATAGGACTCTGGACCAGTGACAGCGGGTTGGCTGAGGCCCCCTCACCTCTGCTCTCAAAGTCTTTGAGGATCATGTGTAAGGTCCTTTGTCCTTTAATATAGTCTTGTTTCCAATATAGATAATTGTCAAAGTTTTTATAAGAATGGCTTTGAGAAAGAATCTCTTATCTAGGATGCCAGTCCAGACCTGTCTGTAGACAATATATATCAACTAAGAAGGCTGTGGCTGTGTTTGGTGGTTAGAATAGAGTTACCCCTTAATCATGGTAAGGCTGCAAATGAGTCATGTAACTTTAAGGACAGAGAACTTGGTATAATTAATAGCACCTATCATACCTACAATATCAGGGGATAACAATGCTGTCCAAGAGACAAAAGTTAGCAGACAATGACAAATCTCATTTTCCATAACACAAATATAAGTCCAAAAGTGAGGAGGTTTCTTTTTTGCAATCCAAACAGAATGTTTTCCTGAAACAGATATTGATGAATTTAAAGTTTACATAAAAATATTGTTTTCTTGGTAAGTGTAGCCTCATAAAAAGAGTTTGTCAATGTTCCTTCTGCTTCTACTGTGTGGAATTTGAAACATATTGGTATAAGCTCTTTAAAATTCTGGTAGAATTCTGCATCAAAACCATGTATTTTTTTTTCATTTTTAAACATTCAATTTCTTTCTAAAAATACCATAATCATCATTATTAGAAATATGTAATTCATATTATATACTTTTGTATACAATATTTTATGCACCTTTGAAATTTATAAAAGATTTTGTGCTGGTTTCATTGTTTTGGCCAAGCTCCTAAACATGGATGTTTATGTAAGTTTCAGTCAAACTTAAAACATTGAATAAAATTTGAATTCTTGTCCCACTGGTCACATTTCTTGATATTATTATTATTGAAAATAGCATATGTAGAGGTTTTTCCAACATTGAGAAAGTTCATCTCACAGTACATAAATTAGTACTAGTGAAAATACAAGATGTATACTATTTCTAACATCTTAGATTGTTCATTTCACAATACCATCTCAGGCGGTCAAGGGAAAAGTACAATCAGTCTTCATCAACAGGCTGGCAGGAGTTTAAATCTTAGCTAGAACTCCTACATTACATCCCACATTCCACAGCAATATGTACTATTCTTGTTATGTTTCCATGAAGTTTCTATAGGTGGGACGACTGTTATGCTTAGGAGAAAACACATGTCTTAGTAGTAGAAAGAATAACCAAGTAAATGAGCACAAGATAAAAGATTTATAATGAATTGCATATCTGGCATTTCTGTGGAAGGTAATTATTCAATTTAATAAATATATGATCATGTTGATATGGGTCCTATAATAAAGTAATGATTCTATATTTTTCATATGTTTCTGGTAGACACTGTGGTTGTACTATCTATCCTACATCCTCAATTTTATTTCCTAATTAACAATAGTGTATTTTTGTTATTCACTTTGCATATTGGTTAACTGTAAGATGTAATCCATCACAATAGCACTCAATGTAGTCTGAATAATTCTTGCCTTCTGAGTATGACAAAAATAAAAATGAACTAAATGTTTCATTATTGTTTCTATTGGATTTTCCTCACATATTTCCAATACCCATTTTATTATTATGACATTGTTCTATTGATTTATGAGTAAGTACACTTCTCAGTATTTTCTCCTGACTCTTAATTGTTTCATCCATGTTAAAATTATGTAAACTTTTCCATCTGTTCTGTTTCTATAGTATGCTGAAAATAGCAAAAAAAAATCTTTTATTTATATTCAGTTTCTCTGGAGATTCATTGATTTTCCAGGTACTTGTATTCAATGAATGGTGTTAGGAGAACTTTTGTGAATATTAGGAGCTTCCCCTTTGGCACTTGTATAGAATTCATTTTGATAACTAATGGGCTTCTGAGGATTTTTTTCAGGCTTCTGTATAATCTATACCCTGAGAGGCAGCTTTCAACAGCTGTCATTAGTAGTTTTTGGTGCATGGAGGAATGGTTCATTCACATTTGTAAAGACATGGGAATGAACTGAATTTATAGGAGCAGTAGTCAATAAGATTCTATATAGTATATAGATACAGATATATAGGTAATAATTACTAAAAAGTCTAACCAATAAAAGGACCCAAATATTACTGGTCTTTTTGTGAACATGATAACAAATTTGATTGATACCTCTCATTTCATGTTATTTAATATCTAAAGCAAAGGTCTATAATTTCATCACTACAACATTAGGTAAAATCAGGAGGAATTCATATACCATAAACCAAAGCTACCCTCCTTAATTTACTCTTATGGATAAGTGTTATTATTCTATCAGCTGTCTTCAATGTGGGACCAAATGCAGTGCCTTCCTGTCTCTAAGAAGTGCATTTTAATTCACTACCAGCCTATAGTGATTCAAGCAAGATAATCACATCTATCCACTGGAGAGAATAGCAATAGCACATCCTTGAGAATTCCACCATGTGCTGCTCACAGACCCCAGCTTATTCTGACCTGAGAACCATCCCATGGGTTCAAGGCAGGAACTCTCTGCTTCCCCAGGAGCTGGTAAATCTTGGTAATGCATAGCTGTCATTCTTACCAAATAGTACACCTACCAGTGTTGTGTGTCATGACTCTAGCCTTTTGAATAATCATAAGCCTTTTGAATAATCATAATACCTCCCTTAACACTGAGATAAATGTAATGTACTTAAAATAATTTAATATTCAATGAATGCATTCTGATATTATATGTGCATTAACAGAAATATAAACACCATTGACTATGCCAAAAGCACAGACATATATGCTATAACATGCATGTATATTATAAGCTTTACTATTAATTTATTTACAACTACATTGTTTGAAAGAACACTAAAATTGGCAAACACCCCAAAGAGAGTTATCATAAGTTGAAGAAATTAAATGTTAAATATTTAAATATTTTGAGAATTTAAAAGAGTACAGTATCAACATCATAAGCTGGATTAATTTATGAAGATGTGGATATATCTGTTGTGGAAGCAATTGTGGTGCAGAACATTAGGAGATGAGAGTCAGTAATACAAGATCCCCCATGGTTCAGTGTTCATTGGTTATTTATTTCTAATACAGGAGACCAGTTTAAAGGGATCAATAAAATAATATCTGTGAATATAATTTCATGGCAGTGTAGAAATATTTCATTATCTAAAATTTTAGAATCAGAGTGAGAGAAATGTAATAGTGTTTATGGGAAGTGGATATGATGTTACATGAGGAATAAAAGTTTATGTTTATAAAACTCCTAGAAGAAAAAATATTGATGAATGGAAAGAGAGTAGAATGTTTTCATAGGATCATCTCCATGTATGTATACAAAGATACTTTTCAATGTAGATTCCATATATGAGAGAAATTCATGTGTTATTGTATTGCTGTGTTTGTCTTATTTCATTTAACATAACACTTTCCAGTTACGTTGATTTTCACTTCTCTTCATGCCTGAGAAAATTTTCACTGTGTATTTTACTATGTTTTTCTCCATTCATCTCTTTGTGTCTATCTTGGTTTACTGTGGCTAGCACAACACTAACATATGTTAGAGTAATTTTTTACAACTTAATGTTTTCAGTGATTATTTAGCAAATTCCTACAATACACCCCTATCACACTCACTTCCCATTGCTTTCAGGTCCACTCTCTCACCCTTGTAACTTCAAAATGAAAGAAAAAAGAAGAGTATAAATGCACCAAGTCCAATTTGTGTTGCCCATATACTCCTTGTAGCATGTTCAAATTTCCAGTGGCTAACCCCTTAAAGAAAACTGAGTCCTTCCCAATCTGCCCCAGCACAAACCAGAAGCCATAATCTGTGAAGAGCTACCCTTCAGCATCTATATCACAATTTTTAAGGACTCTTTTCATTTCTGGACTGTTTCTAATTGGCAGTATGTAGGGGTAGGGTGAGGAGTGCCACAGAAGCCTTCAATGTCTTGTAGTATCATTTGAGTCCGCAGTCATCAGTACAACTAAAAAAGAACCTTCTGTGCCCAGAACAGACAGCAGCACCACAAATCATTGACTTCCACATTGATTTCACGGACCACAGACATCAACAAAACCTCTGGTGTTCCCCAACGCAAACAGAGACCACAGACCTCCTGAGGTAACACAGGTGACAGACACTCTTATGGTCTCCTTTAGCAGCCCTGGTCATGGACATCAACATGGTCTATGGTAGCAACATGGAACATGGACAGCAACATGGCTTTTTTGGTAAAATGGATCGCAGACATGAACATGCTCTCTTGAAGCAGCACAGACCACTGAGGTCAACATGGCCTCAGGTGGAAGTCTAGACCATGGACATCTTCATGTCCTCCAGCAATAACATGGACCATGAACATCAGCATGGTTTCAATGAAGCATCACAGTCCACAGATATCAACATGGCTTCTGGTTGGGGAACAGGTGACAGGTCTTAGTTTAGAAAATGAATTATACTTCATCTCAGATATCTTCTTGTCTCCCAGAGCCATGATGATTGTAGTTCTGGGCAGCTGTCATGGGGCCAAAGCCTGTGTAAGCTCCAGGCTACTGCAGACCAAATTGTCAGCCCCAGTCAGCAACAGCATGCTCCCTTGTCACCCAAACCTGTTACCTCTGCCTCCATATTGCTAGTTCTACCTCTCTCTGCCACATAATATTCTGTCCTCTTTCTCATCTCTCCATTCCACATTTATACATCAAAATGGCATGGCAAACTGCTGTGTCACAAAGTATGTTTTTGTCCAAATTGTTATATGCAAATATGTATTATTATAAGTCAGTCATTCGTCTGGTTCAAGGTTTCAGGTTTCTGAAATGCCATCAATACTGGACTATTGCTAAGATCCATCTTTGATATCCTGTTATTGCCCAGAGTCAGGCCACAGATCAGGGGCAGGATCCCACTGAGTCTCAGGCCACTGCATAGATACCAGCCTCCAGCATCCTTTTTGCAGCCCTTGGGCAGTGGCCAGAAGGGGGAGCAGCACAATCTGCAACAGTGGTGGCTTGAATCTGTGGGCTGGGCCCACTTACCAAAGACTCCTGGCAAGGCTGAGCACAAGACCCACTCAGAAATGATGTGTTTGTTACCCTGTCTGCACTGGTCACCACTGCTATGTTTCTAGCTTTGTTTATTGCAAGCAGATCCACTCTGCCATCTTGTTTTCCAATTTCACGAGAACACTTTTAAAAGGTGTCTTCCCATGAGACTCTATGGAGTATAAATGGAAGATGGTTGAGTTTGCTTTTCTCTTGTATTTCTTAAAAAAATGTCAGTTAGAAAGTCATGTTATGGGCCTGGAGAGACGGCTCAACATTTAAACCACTTGTATCTCTTTTAGAGGAACAGAATCAAATTCCCAGCCTATATAATGACTCACAACCATCTGGAACTTCAATTCCATACATCATCTTCTGGGATCACAGACACCAGACATTCACATCTTGCCCAGACATACATGAAGACAAAACACTGATACACCTGAATGTATAAAATAAATAGATCTAACAGAACAGCTCAATTGTGTTCATAGTAGTATTATTCATAATAGGGAGAACCTGGAAACAACCTAGATGCCCCTCAAGGCAAGAGTGGATAAAGACAATGTGCTGCATTTATGCTATGGAGTAATGACATCATGAAATTTGCAGGCAATAAGATGGAACTAGAAAATAAGCATTCTGAGTGAGGTAGTCTGGCCCTAGAAAGACAAATATGGTATTTACTCATAACTGGATATTAGATGGAAAGAAAAATATAACTGAGCTATAATGCATAGCCCTAAGGAAGCTAGATAGCAAGGAGGACCTTAAGAGGGATGTATGGATTTCCCTGGAAATGGGAAATAGATGAGATCTAATTAACTGGGGACAGTGGTATGGAGTGGAGGGAAGGGGATGGGGGAATGGGAGCATGAAGATACAGGTTGATCAAGTTGGGGGCAGGATGCAGGAGAGAGTATTGAAAGAGATATCTTGATAGAGGAGGTCATTTGAGGGTTAGGGAGAATCCTGGTGCCAGGGAAACTCTTAGGAATCCACAAAGATAACCCCAGCTAAGACTCTAAGCAGTAGTGGAGAAGGTGCCTGATCTGGGCTTCTCCTATAATCAGATTGGTGACTACTCATTTTCATCAGAGTGCATTCATCTAGTAACTGATGGAAGCATATGTAGAGATCCACAGCCAAACACTGGGCTAAGCTCCAGAAATCCAATTGAAGAGAGGAGGAGATGTTGTATGACCAAGGGGGTGTCAAGATCATGACAGGAGAACCCACAGAGACATCTGAGCTCAGGTACAGGAAGCCCACAGACTCTGGACCAACAGCTAGGGTGGCTACATGGGACTGAAATAGGGCCTCAGCATGTTTGTGACAGTTGTGTAGATTGGTCTGTTTGTGACACCCCTAGCAGTGGGATCAGGACTTAGCACATGAGCTGGCTTTCTGGAACTTATTCCCCATGCTGGGAGGGTTCACCCAGCCTTGATGCAAAGGTAGGATGCAAGCTTTGTCCTGCTTGAACTTGATATGCTGTGCTTTGTTGACTCCCATGAGAGGCTTGTGCCTTTCTGAATGGAGAACTTGACCTGTGCATGAGGCAGGTAGAAGGGAGGTCGGGGATGGGACAGGAAGACTGAAAGGAGAGGAGGAAACTGTGGTTGGTATGTAAAAAAAATGAAAATATTTAATAAAGGAAAATAAATAAAATTGGAAAAAAAGAAAACCAGGTGTGTCTAATAATGCATAAATGTATTATGTTACCTAAGTTTATCTAAGTTTAGAATCAAATGAATATAAAATATTAAAATAATTTTTACCTAAGGAACCTTAAATTGAAGACACTAATATAATATCAAAAACATAAAACAAAATACTGAGAGCAGAAAAGAGAGAATGGATTTTGGTGGGTGGGGAGATTGAGAGGATCTGGGGGGATTTGGGGGAGGAGGGACCATAATGAGAGTGTAATGTATGAAACAAAATTGGTTTTCAATAAAATAGAGGATTATAAATGCCTTGTGGAATTGGAGGACAGATATTTTTTAAACTAATAAATTAGAAAAGTAACTCTAGGCCTCTAGGAACCCAATCATCCAAGGTCTGGCTTCTGAAACCATGGAGAAGCAGCCAGTCATCTCTCCTGGCCAGGCGAAGACAAGGGCCCAGTTGAGCTGGCAGACCCACCAGCCAGCTCAAGCTTAAGTGGTGCTAGGCCAGAGCCCCACCCCCTCCACTCCCTCTGTAAACTAGGAAGGCTGCAGCAGACACCAGCAGAAACTGGAGAGCCCCCCCTACTTTGTTCACAGCACTGAGCTTTCTTGACCCCATAAATGTGCCTTGAACCAAGCAGAAACTAAACTCCCAGCAGCTATTAAAAAAAAAAAAAAGAAAAGAAAAGAAAAAAAGAGTAATTTCAAACATGGTTTTTCCTCTATAATATTTTAATGGGCCAGAATCTAAATTATGTGATTGCCTTCAAAGAAAGTAGAAGAGTATGATTTTAGGAAAATTTTAATTACTATCGCATAGTGTATATTTTTAATTTAATATATAATGTTAAAATGCAAATATCATATTAGTAGGCATCAAAAAGAAAATGATTGAGTATACTGACAATTGAATCACTAAAATAATAACTTTTCTTCTGTAACAACATGCAGCCACGTGGAAGTAAGAGACCTATGTAAACACATCTGGGACACTGAAAATGGCAGAGTGTTGCAGCAGCTGTTATGGAGTTTCTAAGATAAAACTTTTGTTATGAGGTTGGAGGAGCTGAAGTATGAAAGGATTTAAAATGTAGACATTAGATGAGTCCTAGTATTTATTTATTTATTTATTTATTTAGTTAGTTAGTTAGTTAGTTAGTTAGTTTTTTCGAAACAGGGTTTCTCTGTGTAGCTTAGTGCCTTTCCTGGAACACACTTGGAAGCCCAGGCTGGCCTCGAACTCACAGAGATCCGCCTGGCTCTGCCTCCCGAGTGCTGGGATTAAAGGCATGCGCCACCACCACCCAGCCAGTCCTAGTATTTTAAAAATGAAGTATTGTTTTTAAAATTTTCTGTCTAACTGTCTCTATCCCCCCAATCTCCAGGGAAATCAATCTAATAAATGATAGCACAATGTTTTCATTATGCATGACCACCAAAGTATCAAATTTAAAAGTTAATATAATTTGTTTTATTGAAACAGGGAACTAGGCTTAAGATCTATCTCAAGAATATATAATAGATCCAATGAACTCATCTGAGAAAAGGATTCAAATGCAGACATCTGGAAATATTGGAAGAGGAGGAAGTGAAGTTACAGAAAGGATACATCAAACAGATTGACAAATAAAACAGATAGATGGGTAGATAATTGATAGATGATTGACAGAGAGAAGATAGACAAAAGGATAGTCATGACAATGGCATACAATAATGATACAGTGATACAATGCTAGTGAAATAATAAACATTGAGAGAGAATTAGTTGTCATCACTTACTGATAGTATTTTATGCCAGACTGAGTTCATAATTCTTTATATGGAGCCACATAAATGTTAGTTTTCTGAATAAATATCTATATTATAGTACACTTTCCATAAGATATTTTTCAGCATCTTACAGTGACATAGTTAGTACAGGCTCTTTGGAAACCAACATCTTACCCAGGTGTGGACTCTGCATGTTATAATATCTACCTGCTATGTAAGAAGTAGCTTCAGAACAACAGGGGCATGTCTGTTAATGGTGGTAACCAAATGCTTTTGATTGTATATGAGACTTCGTCTTCAGAAGGAAGTCATTCCTGTTACCATAAATTTGGTCAAATGTCCCTAGATGATAACCTTTTAATATTTCTAAAATAATATATTTGTAATGTTGCTTTCAAATACTTACATATTTATCCTATTGGATTCACTTCTGTTCTCAGCCTCAGCCAGAGAAGCTTTAGTTTGCAAGGTTCACAATGATTAATTCAGAGAATCATTACTGGTTAAAATTAAGAGAATAAGCTACTGTTGAGTGTTCAGTCATAAACAGGCATCAACATCATCCCCTCCAAGACTTAACAAATTTCAAGGAAGAGGATAAACAATAACCTAAGGGCCTCAGGATGGAAAAGAGTGATGAAATATTGTCTTTTGGACTCATACTAGTAGTGGTTACCTACATAAGGCCCTCTCAAGACTGGACACATTGGCGTTTATCATGGATAGGAAAGAGACTCATGTCCCCCACTACATTCTGAGGAACTGTATGCAGTTAATGATTGGTGGGGGAAGGGAGAGTAATATCCCTCAATGTTGTAGTCAGTGGCCAGCTGTCCTTGCTCAAATACATACTGCCCACCCATGCACATGCAAGCCTTTGTAATATATGGAGAGGATCACACATAAAATACCCATGGAAGGAGAAGTGAGACTTTTGGAGAAAAAAAAGAAGAAATAATGAAAGAAGCAATTAAACATAAAATCTCCTCTTAAAATTGATAAAGGCTTTCATTAATTATCAAGATACAAAATTCAATTAGTTGCTCTACTATATCAGCTCCAAAATTGCAGGATATATAGGCAATGAGTTTTGAAAACTCATGATACAGTTTCCCTGCCATAGCTGAGTAGTTAATGTTGGTGAAAATTGCATCATTGTATGTCCCTCAACATCTGGATGCCTTCAGGATTCTTGCAGTCCGGGCTCCTCAAAGACACAAGATGAGGTTATGCAGATTAAACTGTTAATTAAGCTTTTATCCAGGTGGTTTTGAATCTGAAATTTAATAAGAACATGGAGAAATAATTAGAAAAAATTTCATTCTACCATGGACACCCTAATACAGGTTAAAGAGTATTCCTCTTCTCTGTTTCTTGGTATCTTGGACTAAAACACCCAACCCTGTCGCATTCAGTAGTTTTAACAAGTCCTATGTTTTTTTAAAAAATATATTTATTCATCAAAATTTTATCATTTTACATACCAACCCCAGCTCCCTCTCCCTTCCCTTCTCCAGCCTCCTCACCTCCCACCCACTCTACCCCCATCCACTCCTCAGAGTGGGTAAGGCCTCCCATGGTTGTCAACAAAGTCTGGAATACCAAGTTGAAGGAGAGCATAGCGCCTCCCCATAGTATCAAGGCTGAGCAAGGTATCCCACCATAGGGAATGGGCTCCAAAAAGCCAGTTCATGTACCTGGGATAAGTCCTGGTCCTGCTGCCAGGTACCCCACAAACA
The DNA here is from genome assembly GCF_903995425.1 of Onychomys torridus. Lineage (NCBI taxonomy): Eukaryota > Metazoa > Chordata > Mammalia > Rodentia > Cricetidae > Onychomys > Onychomys torridus. The sequence goes on from NC_050448.1 coordinate 26,059,801, forward strand.
GATCAAGCCACAAACTGTCACCCACATTATGCAGGCCTAGTTCTGTCCCATGCAGGTTCCCAAGCTGTCAGTCCAGAGTCAGTGAGCTCCAACTAGCACCAGTCAATTGTCTTTGTGGGTTTCCCCATCATGATCTTGACCCCTTCTTCTTCTCCTTCTCCTCCTCCTCCTCCTCCTCCTTCTTCTCCATGAATGCCAAATGCCGTTTATCAAAGGAGGGAGGAGGTCTTAAATACAGGCTTACAGCACAATGGGAGAACCCCCAGAAGGCAAAAGTTTGCTTCTGATTTTTTTTTTTTAAGTTGAGGATCAAAACCCAGGCCTTGTGCTTGCTAGGCAAGCACTCTACCACTGAGCTAAATCCCCACCCTCGCTTCTGATGTTTTACAATCTTGCATCTAAGCTTTAATGCCCAGTATGCTGGATACACAGACAAGGAGCTTCCCTTAAGCATTCAGAAGGGTGGAATCTCTCAGGGAATTGCCATAAGGAGGATATCAAGGTCAAGGTCAGCAAGCAATGCAACAGTTACCCAAATCAGGAGCCCAGGGACCTACAAGTCCCCCCTTTTACTAAAAAATGAGCTTCTGACTTAGGTTGCATGGGCCATCAGCAGGTCACCTTACCTGTCATGGAGACACCTGTCCAGGCCACACAGACATTCTGTCTTAGGATGGTGAGCGCACCCCAGGAATTACCTGTCTCTGAATACTCATTATCATACAGGCTCAATCATGTGAGAGCTGCAGAGTTAACTGTTGCCAAAGATCTCTAAGTGGTGCTGGGCTTGCAATCTGTGTCTTCGACACAGAAAAGACCAACAGAAGTCTTATCCCTCCCATAGCTAGTAGGCCAAAGGCAACTGAGCTATTCCCTTCCTTAACAAGCCTTAGTGCAAATTGGAGTCCTTGTAAGATGTTATTCCAGAGAGCAAATGGAACTTGAGTTTGTAAGTTTATAACTTTCAAAGCCAATCAAAATGTATATAATAACTATTGATTTAAATTTGTCATGCCCAATAGAATGAAAAATTACTTAAATGTGGTAGCTACTTTTGTGGCCAGGGTCTCTACTGTGCTAGCTATAGTAACCAATTATGAAATGGCAATCCCAGAAACAGTAGTAGCAGTGGTCGTCACTGTACAATTCCTATGTTTTTATCTATTCATAGTCCATCATAGTAACTACTATTTGCACATAGAAATTTCCCATTATCCTTAGCAGAGACTTAAGTGAAATGGTGTGTTCTTAGAAGAATGTTTGAATATACCACAGCATCTTTTTTTTTTATCAGTAACAGTAGAATTTTTAAATTTATTTATTTACCCATCTGCCACTAAAATACATGTAGCATGAATCTTAAAGAGTCTTATTAATAAAAACAAAACCAAGGCCAGTTATTGGGGTGAATGCTGGAAGATCAGAAAAACAGAACAAGCCACAGCCACCTCACCTTGGCAATTCCTCAGCTGATTCTGTTTCTTTTAATATATGTATCTCTTGCATCTCAACTGCCCTCTACTAATCTTTATTTAAACTCAAATAATTTGTAAGTTATGAAACTCAATGTTTTAAATAGTGAAATTTTAATCATAGTAAAGAAAAATATGATTTTTCTAACAGTTGACTCTTCAAGTAACATTATTTCATATATGATTAATTGAAATGAACTCTATGTTCATAGGTGTATGCCACAGCAAGAATGGGTAAGTAATATTGTTTAGTATTTCATATACAAACTATATACTAGTTTAATAGCAATTGCATATCCATTGGTCTTTCACATCATAACTGTTTTTTTAACAAAATTGTATAGCTAAATTTCAATTACTATTACTGTTATATTAAAATATGATCTCTTCAGGAACTTGGATATATTTTATAATATTTCAATTTCATGTATGTAACCACAAGGCTAACAAAGCCAGATATTAATAGGCAAATCTAGGAAGTTCTAGTAAAAACAGTACCTAACAATACATTCTTGATTGTAGCCAATAATCTATAATGCATTATTTATACGAACTCTAATGAAAATACAAAAAGTATCTCAAGAGAGTTATAAATCATATGGGAAATTATTTCAAAGGCATCTTTTCCATTAAAACAATCACAGCATCTAATTTTTCTTTGGGAGAGTCTCTCTCTCTTAATATTATGTGAAAAATAGTATCAGCCTTTACTTTTTCCTACATTGTTACACATTCATGATTCATAAGATAGTGTAATTTTCACTTATTTTTGTCTTACTTTGGCTAAAGAATAAATTTATTCAGATATTTTTTAAAAATATTATCACATTTTAGCAAGGAAAACCAAAAAAGAATAAAAAGTTTGATACAGTGTCAATTTTGAAATTACTTAAATGATTTGTAGCTTTTGTTCTCACATATAAAATGGAGTATCATACTTCATGTTTTCCTGACAAAAATTATTCTGGTGATAGGATAGTAGATATGTAGAAATTCTTTTTGAAATATATGTTATCTATATTAGTAAAGAACCCCACACATATACTTTTAGACATTATATATATGCACTGTCTTTATGTGTGTATTTATATACACACATAGATACAACAAATTAATTTAGGTGCATGATTTTTTTGTTTGCAAGGCTTTTTTAATAATAGAGATTTAAAATTACCAGTTTTCAAGCATAGTTCTGAAGCACTCATAATTAAAATTGATACCATTTATAAAAAAACAGAAGCATAATAAATGGCTTTTGACACGTTCCAGTTTATAGTAGAATTTAATAAAATCTGAATGTGGTTATCAGTCCTGGGACTATGATCGTATAGCAACCATTTAGCAATTGTGGAGTTCTGGGGTTGATTCTACTACTTCAATAAGAAGAAAAGAGAAGTGTGTGGCCATCTTTCTGTTAAACAGATAAGAAGGAACATTTTAATCAGTATTTTGATTTAGTTCCATTCCTTACCTTGCTAGTCAAACAGTGTGAGTGACTTTGAACTACTCCCTGTAAACATGCTCTACTATTTTGGAAAGACATATTAAAATCCATGGGGTATGATTGGTAAGACGTTCTCAAGATCTGAGGTTTTGATCATTTGTGAGGCAGGCTGTGATATATGCAATTCCTTGTATTATGTGCACATATTATGGAGTTCAGAAGTTAAACCTAGCTGTTGTTTCTGGAACCAAACACTTCGTTTTTTGTAACAAGGTCTCTCATTAAGACCATTGTCTTGCAAATTAGGCTAGAATGGTTGGGCAGCTATCCCAAGAGGTTTTCTGGCTCTTCCTTGACAATAATGTTGTTACACACGTGTGACTATAACATGCCTTTTATGTGAGTGCTGAGAAACAAATTCATGTCTTCAGCATTGCACTTGGCAAGCACTTAACTGACTGAGACATCTCCCCAGCCATAGCTTTTAATGGGTGTATTAGTTCTCTCAGGAAGAAACAATGGGAAGTCCAGAGATGACTACAATAATAAGTTACATATACATCATATGTATATATACCCTAAGATATACATACATAATATATGTTATATTATATGAAATTATATTGCATTATATAAAATCTGATATCAGCTGTCTTTCCCCACAAGCACTCTTCTTACCTTACCCTCCAAGCCTCCATCCTATTCATTCTTTCCTGTTCCATTTTTTCCTCTTTACACCTTCTTAACATTATATTATAATTCCCCTTCCTTAAAAGATGATTTCCTTTCAAGACTCAGGAATCCAAATAGAAGAGTGGACAGAAAGATTAAAAAAGCCAAGGGAGTGAATAACTTCAAGAAAAATGGATCTCAGACCCAACAGGGCAGATATAGATGTAACCTTGTAAAGACTGTGACAGCATGCACAAGAACAATAAGAAGAGTTCATGTTAGAAAAAAGAAATCCAAGCTAGTAGAGGGGTAGTGGCCACCAGATATTGCCTATTCTGGGAGAAATATGTCAGGTTTCACTTTTTCAATAATATCATAGTTGCTATATCAACAGTGCCTGTCAGGCTCCATGGCTGAGACTATGCAGGGGGTCTGAAAGGAGGCGAAGAGTGATGAGTATGATTAAAATCCATTGTAAAAAATTCTCTAACTTTAAAAAAGCAGGTGCAGAGATCCAAGGCCAAACCCCAGGAGGAGCTCCAGGAGTCCAACTAGGGAGAGAGAGGAGGGATTGTATGAATGAGGGATATTGAGACCACGATTGGAAAAAGCACAAGAACAAATAGCCAAACTAGTGGAAACACATGAACTGTGAACCAATAGCTGAGGAGCCCACATGGAACTGGATCAGGCCCTCTAGATAAGAAATACAGTTGATTAACTTGAACTGTTTAGGAGGCCCCAAGGCAGTGGGACTGGGACCTTGATGTATGAGCTGGCTTTTTGGAACCTGGGGCCTATGCTGAGACACTTTGCTCAGCCTTGGTGCAGGGAGGAGGGGACTGGACCTGCCTCAACTGAATCTACCAGGCTGAGCTGATTCCCCAGGGGAGACCTTGACTTGGAGGACATGGGAATGGGGGATGGATTGGGGAGGGAAAAGTGGGGGAGCCGGAGGAGGGAGGACGGGGGAATCTGGGGCTGATATGTAAAATTAAATTAATTATAAAATAAAAAATATTAAAAAAAGAAAATGAAGAGATATAAAAACAAGGATCATATAGATGGAAAAATGCTGGAAAGCAAATGAATAAAAGATGACTGACTGCAAAAAAAATTATTTATCATAGTCTGTTATTCCTTGTTCTCCCTTTCTGTTCTTGATCCAGCTGGCATCTCCTGCTCCCCTAAGCTTTTTTTCCCTTGAACCTTGCCCTTCATTACTCCCACTGTCGTCCAGGTTGTTCATGTAGATCTCATCCATTTCTCTGTCATTGGGTGATCCCTGGGTCTTTTCTAGTTTCTGATTTACTAGGTAGCCTCCCTGGAGTTATATAGCAGTCTAGTCATCTTTGTTTTACATCTAGTATCCTCCTATGAGTGAGTATATACCATGTTTGTCCTTCTGAGTCTGGGTTACCTCACTCAGGATGATTTTTTTCTAGATCCATCCATTTGCCTGCAAACCTCATGATGTCATTGTTTTTCTCTGCTGAGTAGTACTCCATTGTGCATATGTACCATATTTTCTTTATCCATTCTTCAGTTGAAGGGCATCTAGGTTATTTCCAGTTTCTGGCTATTACAAACAATGCTGATATGAACATATCTGAGCAAATGCCCTTGTGTTATGATTGAGCATTCCTTGATAATTTGCCCAAGAGTGCTACAGCTGGGTCTTTGGGGAGATGGATTCCCAATTTTCTAAGGAAATACCATAATGATTTCCAAAGTGGCTGTACAAGCTTGCATTCCCACCAGCAGTGGAGGAGAGTTCCCCTTGCTCCACATCCTCTCCAGCATAAGCTGTCTTCTGTGCTTTTGATCTTAGCCATTCTGACAGGTGTAAGGTGGCAGAGTTCTAGAGAGGTCCCCAGAAATCCACAATGATACATCCTGTGTAGACTGTGGGCAATAGTTGAGAGAAACCCTGAGTTGACCTGGTCTGGTGATCAGATGGCCAAACACCCTAACGATTGTGTTGGAACTCTCATCCAATAACTGATGGAAGTGGATGCAGAGATCCTCTGCTGGGCCCCCAGTGGAGCTCCAGGAGTCCATTGTAGAGAAAGAGAAGGGACTGTAAGAGTGTGAATTGTGAGACCAAGATTGGACGAACACAGGGACAAGTAGCCAAACGAATGGAAGCACATGGCTTATGAGCCAGGGGCTGTGGAGCCTCCAGCTGGAACAGACCCTCTGGATAAGTGAGACAACTGAATAGCTTGAACTGTTTGGGTGGCACCCAGGCAATGAGACCCGGACCTGTCCTTAGTGCATGAGCTGGCTGTTTGGAACCTTGGGCTTACACAGGGACACTTTGCTCAGCCTGGAAAGAGGGGACTGGACCTGCCTGGACTGAATCCACCAGGTTCAAATGAATCCCCAGGGGAGTCTTGGCCCTGGAGGAGATGGAAATGGAGGGGAGGGGCTGGGGGGAAGGTGGGGGAGGGAGGGAGGGTGGAGGACAGGCAAACCCATGGCTGATATGTACAATTAAAACACAAAGATAATAAATAAATAAAAATTTAAAAAATCATACATTCAAATATAAAAAAATATATAAAATAAAGAAATAAAAGGAGTTTTCCTATACAGAATGGCAATACAGATCCATTATCAGTGGTAGGAGCATTTAGAACATGCAGTGAGAGAGACAGGAGAAGCAAAGGTTTAAATGTCAAAAGTGCAAATGTGCAACTTGTTTGGCAGAATGATGTTTAGTGGCACTGAAATACTATTGGATAGCTCTGAAGTGTGTGGCTTGATGCTGTTTCAGAACTACTACAAGGATGAGGGGACTCCAAACTGAAGTTTGCCTGGCTCAAAATATTTAGTGGAGGGTATTCATGGATGTTACTTCACCAATTGTTCCTCTATTTCACCTAGGAACTCTGAACCAACCATGTCTGTTTTGTGATCTCAGTCAAAAACAAACTCTTACAAATAAAATCATAAAATTTAACTAGGGAATTTCTTTTGTTTTTTTTTCAACAGAGAAAAAATATGATTATTCTATAGCAGACATTATTCTCTTAATTATGTGCCATAAAAAATGAGAAAAGGTATAAGGTTTTCCAAAGGTGGTTACTTCTAAAAGTTTCTATCTCTAAGACTGAGGGCAGGGATTAGAAGACATTGATCGAATAAGAAGAGATTTCATTAGAGATAGTGCATACCCAGCACAGTGAAGGCACCTGAGGAGAGAGAGCTGGATGGAAGTCTGGACTTCAGAGGAAAAGGTACCATTCATATTGTGTAGGGACTTTTGAGGGGATATAATGAAACACATTTTTATATTTTAGTAAAACTGCAAGGAGAATCCACCCAGTGCTATGGGAAGGTGTTTTACTTTCTCATCTGAAGGTGGTTGCTGCTATGGTTCTCAAGATACTCAAAGAAACAGGAAATCAGTGAACAAAAGCAGCTGTCTGCCCCATACTTCCTCCTGCAACCATATCAGCATAACCCCACAAATTACCTGACAAAGTGACGATGTTTGGCAGGTTTTACTTCCAGAATCATAAAGCAAGTGATGGAAATTGTAAGTTTTTGGCCAAGAATCAATTCCATGCTAATTGTACAAATTGGAAATGACATAAATGCCCATCACTGTGTAAAGGATGTAAGATTATAGTGTATTGATTAAGTGATCAGTGTTCTGGTGAATCATCTATTCTAAAAAGACAATTTTCTCAGTGAAGTACAGAAAAAGGCATTTCTTTTTCACAAGTCAGATGCAGTGCTCCTTGTCTACAGTTGCCAAGGCATTGTCTGGTTTTGACGATTTTGGCTTGAGTATTCTCTCCACAAGTTCAAGACTTGGTTGTTGCTATAGCAGAATTTCCAGAAAAACACATAACTGACTCCAATGACAAAGGACCAGGAAGTAAATCTAAGTCTTTCATGATAAGGTAGCGACAATTTGCAAGGATAAACATCTGTTTACAGATATCTTCCCTCAGGGTCATTGTGATGATCAATTTTCTTTGCCAACAAGTCTGGATTTAGTATTGCCATGAAAACACATTTTTCTGTGCCTCAAGGTAGTTTTGAGAAATGTTTTACTGAAGAGGTGATACTCATCAGTGACCTAGGGTCACTGAATAAAAAGGGGGAAGTCATATGAACACCAGCATTTATTTCTTTATGTTTTCTTGGCAAGGATGATCCAGTCTCCAAGATTTCCTCACCATGATGGATCCTGTCTTCAATTTTTGAGCCAAAATAATCCTTTTCTCCCTTAAAATCATTTGTAAGCTATTTCATCACAGAAGTGAAAAATGTAGTTTGTAAGCTTCAATTCTTCATTATCTCTGTCCTAGGGAATGCACTCCCCTTCATTGTCAGGCCTTAAATGTATCATTTAATGCCAGAAACAAGGTCTCATCATCTATATCACTGAAGCTACTTATAATTCTAAGATATGTGACATAAGATGTTGGCTTTTCTGTAAGCAACCAGCATTCTAGCACCAGAGTGCTACTCAGTTTTCTGATACTATAATGAATGCTTACTATTATCCTCTTGCAAATTGAAAAGGTTTACAGGTATAGCCATAAGTTTCTCCTATCTGGCCCAGCCCCATGGTCCCATAGCCATTTATAAAATAATCACTCAGAGGCTTAATATTAATTACCAATTGCATGGTCTATTGCAGTCTTCTTGCTAGTTAGCTCTTATAACTTAATACATTTCTATTAATCTATAAGTTGCCACATGGCTGTGGCTTTACTGGTGTGCTGACATCTTGCTGTTCTTTAGGTGGTGACTGGCATCTCTCTCTCCTCTCCTTTCTTCTCTCTGTATACCTGCTTGCATTTCCCACCTGCCTCTAAGCTACTTTGCCATAGGCCAATACAGATTTATTTATCAACCAATCAGAGCAACACATATTCACAGCATACTGAAAGACATCCTCATGAATGTCAAGAGTCATGAATGACCATGTTATATTTCTTTTAGGTCCTTAGGAAGACATCATGGAAGGCATCTATTGCAAGGTACAGCCATTCGCTCTGGGTTTGGGAAGTGAGTGAGAGGAAGAAAGAGTTACGGTTTCTCTATGCTGTTCAAGGGCATTCCCTAGTGACCCAAAGGCTTCTTAACAGGGATATTTTGAACATTTTACTTTAAGTGTTTTACTCATAGTGACAAGCTGGACACATCATTAATATATCAGTTTTTGAGTAACACAAGTTCTAAACTATATTAAGTAATAAATAACCCTACTCCAGAAGGAAGAAATCAAGATGATATGTGTAAAAGCTTCAGTCTCCTGGAATGAGTGAATGTTGTTATTAGTTGGGTACTCTCCTCTAGTATCCTATTCTATTGGATAACAGGTTGTCTTTTTTTGGTACTTTTTTTTTCTGCAATACTGTGAGTCTTTTTGTACTGACCAAGTGATGACAGATAGTTTAGGTTTTTGTTTGTTTGTTTGTTTGTTTTTTGGTAATCTTAAGAAAAATAGCAAGGGTATGACCCTGATTTCTTGTGCTTTGTTTCCATGTAGATTATAAAATTTCCTGATTTTATTCCTTTCCAGATTACTTATGTCTGGGAATTTTTCTGTGGGTGGGTGGGTGGAGGCTTTAGAGGACACACTATTCAATGAATCAGCATAATTTGTTCTCTCCATTGACCTCTCTCTTTGTAAATACACCCAGTCTTCTCTGAAGTCATCACTTCTTGATTTGCTTGAATAAACATCATTGTGTCCATTTTTACGAAAACAATGGAGAGAGGTCTTAGTTAGGGTTTCTATTACTGTGATAGAAAAACCACAACCAAAAGCAAATTGGAGAGGAAAGGGTTTATTTCATCTTACATTTTCAGGTAAAAACAGTCTGTCACTGAGGGAAGTCAGGGAAGGGACTCAAACAGTCAGGAAACTGGAAGCAGGACCTGAAGTATAAAACATTGAAAAATGTTGTTTACTGTCTCGTTCAGCTTGTCCTGCTTTTTATAAAATTTCAAAACTCTCCTCAAGAATGATACCTCATTTTGTACATTGGGCCCACCCACATCAATCGTTAATCAAGAAAAAGTCCTGCAGACTTGTCTACAGGTAATTTTAAGAAAGAATATTCTTAGTTGTAGTTCCACTTCCTAAATGACTCCAGCTATTGTCAAGTTGTCAAAAAATACTAACTTGCCCAGGAACATGCCATTTTTAGTGAATGATTTTACTGTATCTCATCATTATTTAACACCAATCACTATTTATCCAATTGCCTAACACTTCTATAAAATCAAGGCCAAGCAGTAGTCCAACAGTCTATCCCAAACTTATCTGATAAGAGGGTATATGTACCTTTAGCAAGAGTGTAAATACATGAACAGGTGAATCTTGGTAGGCAATCATGAAACACAAAGAAAACACACAGAAATAAATAGTACCTACATTGCCTGAACAAGTTGACATGTAGTACAATGATTAGGTGTAAAAAAAGTAATTCGCAGAAAAATATTCCACAAACCTTTACATTTATCAAAATTATGCTAAACTGAATAATAAATTTCTTAAGGAAATGTATGAAACATAGGAAAAAAGTGTCAAGTAATTGTTATCTTAGTTCATGTTATTTTTTTATTTTATTTAAATATTTTTTCACTTATTTTACATACCAACCTCAGTTTCCCCTCTGCCCTTCCCTCCTGGACCCCCACTCTCCTTCCCATCTATCTCCCCACTTCCACTCCTCTTTCTCCCTTTAGAAAGGGACAGGCCTCTCAAGGGCTTGAACAAAGCATGGCACATCAAGTTTAGGCAGTAGCTTGGTCTTTTTGTAAGGTCCTTGCAGTGAGATCAAGACATGACCCTGGCTCTTAGCTGGATTTTGGGAACCCGTTGCCGATGATGCTGGATTGCCTTGCCCAGCCTTTATGCAAAGGGAGGAGCTCAATCTTGCCTCATGATATATTTGAACTCTACTATTACAGTCTGAAGAAGATGAAGGAAGAAAGCACAGGAGATTACCAGATGTTATTGCTGTTTTCAGGGATTTAAGTATATAGGTTTCCATTTATTATTGTTTCAACCTTTTCCCCTAAATGATATAATCCTTTCACGTGGTGCTCAAATATTTACAAACAAGTTAATTTTAGGCTATTTAGCTTTAAGAAAATGTATGTTGATGTAGCATGGTTAATCATGCTATCCCCTCTTCCTCCAGCAGGAGCAAAGATGAGGGAAAGTGGCAGAATCAGGAACAAGACAGTAACAGGGACTGTTTCAAAGTCAAATTCCCTTTACTCATCCTTTTTTCTTATTACTCAAAACGTACCCAAGAGCTGTTTTATCTCCATCTCAAACATAAAAAAATCAAGATAATTTTTATGATTACGTAATTAACCAATATTAATGTAGAAACTTGAGAGAAATTAGCCATCTCAATCAGCAAAGGAAGAAAGATTAAAAAGCTTATAAAACATCATGAAATCTTAAAGCTCCACATTCCCAATTTGTTCTGAGTATGTGCTTGACATATTACTAAAAGGTAAGTAGCAATTTCACAGTAATTTAAAACACTGTGGAAGAAGATTTAGGAGACTATTTTTACAACAATACAAAAAGACTTTCAATCTTTTCAAGTTGCTTCATAATTAATATAAAGAGTTGCATACAATAAATTAATATGCCAACATAGCACTCATAATAACTCACAATAATTAAAATTACAGTGCTGTTAAATTTTAAATATTAACTAGATAATAATTGATTTACATTGTAAGTACTTGGGAGTAAACTCTTAGTTTTATAAATATTTATTATAATTTTAATGTGTGCACACCTCTTACACATATTTCCTATCTAAACATACAAAATTCACAGCTTTCAAAAATTTTAAACCATGAAATTAAGTTCTAATTCCATGCAGAATAATAGATAATTATTACCTTTTGTAAAAGGCAATTAAGTACCACAGAATCACATGCTTACCTTTAGCCTTCTGAAGGACAGGCAAATACTCATCAAAAGTATCACAACAGTTTCTAGTATGCATATTTGATTAACAGTGCCTTGGCACTGCTATTATGTCTGTATATTTAGAACACAAATATTTAATTATTAATGCACCATTCCAAATGGCTATCAAGATAAATGTGACCATTAACAGTCTCTTTTCATTCTCAAGAGTCTTGTAAAATAAACCTGTTGTCTTTGTGTTTTAAGTTAACCCTGATTATTGGCTGTACCCTACAATCAGCTAAGGGATCAGTAAGTGCTTCCTAATCAGTCCTGTGGTGGCTTATCTATTAAATTAATTTGCATCTTTACCCACTTGTCTTTGAACTCCTGTTGAATCAAATGGCCTTATTTTAAAAAGTAGCAAGGGAATTCCATATTCAAATCACATGAGCTTTTCCCTCATTAATTTCAAAAGAAGCTTGAAAAACAAATTGAAATTAATTTTGCAGAAAATTTTCCTTGATTCTATTGTTATAAGTTTCACCTCTAAGAATACTTTTTTGAAATCAGATTTCCATAAGTAAGGAGTAATACTTTAGGAATTTAATAATAGTAAGTGTAATTTGGAATCAATTTATTTTCTGCTAAAAGAACTACATTGCAGAAAGAAATAGGAAAGGAAATATGATAAATACTCTAATAAGAAAACAAAGACCAAGTTGGCACCTTTTTCTCTTCCTTTATATTGTTTTGTGCTCTTCCATGTTTCTGCACACAGGTGTAGGGGCAAAAGCTCATGGACTAGGACTTAGTAACACTTCAGCATACTGTAGAAGCAGAAGGGGCCATCTGTTCCCCATGAAGATGGTTGAAGACCTTCACATGAGAGGTCCCCTTCACATATGTACAGTGTGAGCATCCTATCTCCACAGAGAGGTGCAGACAACACCTAGCTGACGGCTTTTCTGAGCCCCTACTGTCCCTTTGCCACTATATCATATCTCCTGCCCATTTTTCCCCCAGCTGACCATTTGTTCATGACACACACACAGACACACACAGACACATACATACACTATATATATATATATATATATATATATATATATATATATATATATATTCCTATGAGTGTTCCTTATAAAGTCTCTCATATCATATAAAGCTTACATAAAACAAGTTTGCTCTGACAACCAAGAAGTCTTTATTCATGAATAGACTCATTCATTAATTAAACAAAATAAAACAACTAGAAGCTACATTATTCTAAATGCCATGCTATCTGGCAAATGGTGGGCACCAAAAGAGTCTCTATCTCAAGTTTATGGGTTAAAACTTGACATATAATGAAATAATTTAGTGAACGATGGAAAATTATGTATCTAGAAACTGGCAAAGAACAGTCTAAGAAATGTCCTTATGACAAAATGCTATGCAATCCTACATAGAGAATATTGGAAAACAACCTTCTTAAAGAGTTTTTTTTTTTTTTTTTTTTTTTTTTTTTTAAGGCCCAACCATAAGCCAGAAATGTGAGTATTGAAGGGAGAATGTTCCCAAAAGATAGAGAAGAAATCAAGTCCTGATCAGGAAAGGGGTTTAAGAAAGAACAAGGCATTTACAACTTACTGTGATAACAGTTTAGAATTACTTAAGAGTTGGAAGTGTTAGATTGTACAGTACCTTGTTAGCCATACTTTGACTATAGACAGCATTAAATATGCAAGACAAAAGTACTGACTTCATTTCTTAAACCTGTTACCAAAGTAGGCCAGTTTGAATGGTATTTAACAGTTCAGTCATAGAACAATAGCTTGATGGCTGAGGCAGAACAGTCATAATGGAAATGAATGAATGATATGAGAAATTAAATGAGAGAGACTTGAGATTTAAAGATGTTATAATTAAAATGGTAATGGAAACAAAGTGCCAACAATATATACCAACTCTTCTAAAAGTCAGTAATAGGAGTTGAGTAGATGAAGTGATCAAGGGGAGAAATTGCTTTCTATGGAAAACATTCGCAAGTTTCTCTTGCATTATGCAGTTGAAATTACTGAAAGATATTCAACTCTAGTTGTAAATTAGATTGGAAGCCAAGTGAGAATGGGGCTTAAAGAAATGTGCTAGCTCCTGGAAAAGTGCACTTTAATGATCAAATTCTTAAAATTAGGAGAATTAATTCAGAAGGCAATGGAGAGAGAGGGGAAGGGATACTCTAGTTATTCAGAAGTTTTAACAGAAAGAGATGGGTTGTACTTTGAAGAAGATCAGGAAATGTAGAGTCTATTGGGAAGAGGAAAGCAAAAAATCAGAAACATTGCTAGTAGAGAGAATAGTAATTCTAAGCCAAACAAGTTTACTGATTGTGCAAAGAATAGTGTTGAGTTAGAACTGGGTTCTAATTTCTCTAGGTTACTGTGAAGTGAGACAATAGGTAGAAAATAGGATGAATGTTTAGTTTTTACTGATACATCTAAATTGAATGTTAGAGGAATAACAAATATTTTAATACTGAAACCCAGAATGAAAAATCTTACCCACTTAATTACAGCAATAAGCACAAGCTTTCCCAGAAGGGAATGAAGCCATTTAAGTTTGGTGGTCCAGAAAATACACTTTCCTTGATTTTCAGGTTTCAAAACTCACCATCTCAATATCTTCTAAATTTTCTTCGACATAAGTACATGCAAAAATCGAGAATTAAAGGAAAAGCTCATTTATGGTAAACAGAGAAGAGAGTCCTGGGTTAACACTATCACTCCTCCTTCCCCACAAAACATGGTTATCACAGTATTTTAGCAATGACATGCTAAAGAAATGGTCAAGAAATAAAGTGCTAATGTGTCTAACCGAAAAATACCATAGAGTCTGTTTTCCAGTATGCACTGGGGGTACATAAAGCAGCAACTAAGGAAAGTTCATAGACCTCAGCATTTGCAATGTCATAAATATACACTGAGATTAAGACAGGCTTGATTTCCGAGGGTACCTGGAATGACTCCCCTGTGAATAGAAATGAGTTGGACTGTGAATGAAGTTTATAGTCTCAGATAAGGATGGGTTACAAAGATAGACGATAAGATAATGACAGACAAACCTTCTATGCACATGGTGAAACTAGAAATAATGTCCACAGAAGTAATGATTCTTTGGCAAACTATGATAACATAAAAATAATTTTTAGGGTTGGGGATTTAGCTCGGTGGTAGAGTGCTTGCCTAGCAAGCACAAGGCCCTGGGTTCGGTCCTCAGAAAAAAAAAATATATATTTCATTACAGGTTTTTTCTCAAATTGTTCAGAAAATTGTTTTCATATGTGGATTAACAAAGGGAGTTTAATTTCTATAGAAATACTATAAATTTGGCAGTATATCAATCAGTGTCTTGTTAAAAATGATAAAATCACACTTCAAATTGGGTATTTAACCTGGGGGCTAATATGAAAAACTTCAGAAAGTAAAATTTTGTTTTTATAAATGGGAAAAATATGTAGTGATATTCATATCCCAGCTGATAGGACAAAATAGAAGTCAACCTTCTGTGTGTCTCTTTCTCATCTTCTCCCAACCGCACTGGTCTCTGTGTTTTCACGCTGATTGTCTTTTTACCATATAAAATTTATGGGATGCAAATTTTATGTTTGATCACCTGTGTTTTAGAACCAAGAGGATAGCCAATGATGTCTCTGGCAGAGGCCACCATTGACTGTTTATATACAAGGAACTTGCATGTGGTATTGCAAATGTATTCTGTGTAAGTGATTATCAAAATGTTCTCTGTTAAAAAACAAGCCAACAAGTGAGCTGGATTTTTACCTACCAAAGAAAATACAATAGTTCCTTGTGCAAAAGTGCCTCTGTTCACTGGAAAGACCTTGACAACATTCATTATAAATTACTGAGCTGGCTCTTTGGAACCTGGGGCTTATGCGGACACTTTGCTCAGCCTCGAAGGAGAGGACTGGACCTGCCTGTACTGAATCCACCAGGTTGAGCTGAATCCCCAGGGGAGTCTTTGCCCTGGAGGAGATGGGAATTGGGGGGGGGGGCTGGGGGAAGGCAGGAGCGGGGGCAGGAGGGGGGAAGACAGGGGAACCCATGGCTGATATGTAAAAATTAAAACACAAGTATCCGTATAAAAATAAATAAATAAAATTTGGAAAAAAAATAATAATAAAAAATATTCTCCTAATTACTTAATTGTGGGTTTGGGTAACAAGAACAAATCCTCCTTAACCAGCATCCATTAGTTGCTAATAGTTCAATAAGTAGGAGTAGAACCCCACAAACGCTACTCCCCCTCTAATTCAAGACTGGCTGTAAGTAGGCACAGTCTCTTTCAGACTCAGTACAGGCAAACCCAGCTTCTTTGAGTACATGATTGCAATGGCTGTCTCATGCCCAAGGTGTTTCTCAGTCCTGTCCCTATTACCTGGCCCTCTTGGTGATGTCACCGGAACCTTAAAGAGGATATTATAAATGTCCATTTTAGGGTTAGCACTTCACCATCATGAATATTCTCAGTACCTTAGCAGTGGTAAGTCTCTGCACTCACCTTCATTCACAACAAAGAGAAGAAAGAGTCTCTCATCAAGGTCGAGAGTACCATTTTCCAGAGGCAAAAAAAATATTTAAAAGGAAGTTTGACATCATGCCAGCTTAGCAAACAACAGTATTTGGTTCCCTCTCAAGGCCTGTGACACTCACAGCCATTGTCTTCTGACTGGGCTCATTTACCGGACACTAAATGACTCCCGTGTGATGAACTTCATAGGAGAGAGGAGTTTTTTCTATTTACTGGGTGAGGATAGTGAATGTTTACTCTTCCAGGATAAAACAGTGAATCACTAAGGAATCAAACCCTAGGTTTTCACTAATCTCCAAAACTCCCAGGTAGGACCTCGATCTTGAAATTTTTAGTCTCTAGAGTAATTGCAAGAAATAAGCTTTCTTTCTCATGGACTATTTAGTATGTAGTACCATGTTTGAACAGAATTAATGTAGCCTTTGTGCAGTGGGAAGTGGCTTAGTCCTGCCTAGGCTCAGTGTGCCAGGCTCTGCTGATTCCCCATGGGAGACCTTGATTTGGGGGATGTAGGAATGTGGGGTGGCTTGGGAAGGAGGGAGGGGGTTGGAGGAGGAAGAAGGTAGGATCTGTGGGTGGTGTGTAGAGAGAGTAGAAAATTTCTTAATAAAGAAAAATGAAAAAAAAAAACATAGCAAAATTAAAAAAAGAAATAACAGAGTAAGTTAGAGTTATAAATAAACAGAAAAGTAGTAGTTTGGAGAGATGAATCAGTGGTTCAGAGTACCTCCAAGAACTTGGGTTACTCAGTATACACATAGGGGTTCAAAACCTGAACTTCCAAGTTCAGGAGATCTGTTGCTTTCTTCTGACCTCAGTAGGCACCAGGCACACAGGAAGTGAACATAATAAATGCAGGCAAAACACCTACACACTGAAAATAAAAGTAACAAAATATCAAAAGAATATAGAAGTACAAAAGTTCATCATCATTTGTAGATAATAAAATTTCCCCCATAGGAAACCACTGAATGTCTATAAATTCAGTTAAGGAGGGAGTTTTTGAATTATGACCTTAAAAATCAGCAGCAAATATTCCTAAACATTGATAAAATAGTTATAGTAGCAATAAAATTTGTATTTACCTAGATAATTATAATTTTAAGATTTTTTTTAGATAATTATGCATAAAGGCAAAATTCCTACATATTTATGAAAATATTTACCTTGTTTATTGGATAGACTAGTAGGAAAAAAAAAGGGACTCAACAACTATCAAGTTAAAACAAAGCACTTCAGAGCAGTTAGAATATTTTATTGAACAAACTAGAACCAAGTTTATAATGTTAAATTCAAATTCAATTCACAAAACCCAATATTGTTCAAATAGTAATTATCTTTCTAAAAAATGCTGTAAATATAAAGTTTAAAGAAAAAATAAAAAAACAAAATAAATATATCCCATATAATATTGACCATAGACAGAGTAGAGAAACACTGTTCATGAGATGATGTTCACAGGTAGAATTAGGTAGAATTATTCTTACTGCCATCACTGGGCATGCCAGTGTTGGGACAGAGAGTTTCAGGAGACATAGATACCAGAGTTGCTTGACTGGAGATTTAGGCCTCACCTTTTCTTGGCTTCTCAAATAGTCGAAGCAGTTATGGCCCCCAAACCACAACACTTTTGGGAATCATCAAAGAAGCACAGATGATCCTACAGGTGAATAGAATAAACCTGCTTTCTGTGAAGTCACCAATTATTTTTCAGAGGACTGAGTTTCATCTACAAGGTTCAAGTCTTCATCATAAGGAAGTTTGCAAGATCTTTTGTACTTCTTAACAGCAAAACTGATAGGAAGCTGCAACAGCATCATCTTCCATCTTGCCACACCATATTCTAAAATACCTACAATATCTTAATACCTGAATTAATGTTCTCTTCCTTATCTCACCCCATGAAATTTACAAAGCAATTTAAAATACATGATTTTTTTTAAATTTTTCATTCCACTTTTCGTACCTACTGATGACATGACATTTAGTTAAACAATCACTGATTTTACCTAATCAATTATACTGTAGATATGTGTCAAGCACAGATAACCTTAGGAAATATTGACATTTTCAATGTATAAGGATAATTGCCTTATATATTAAAAACTTTATTGTCAAAATTTCTCTTAAACCAACTACCAATTGAAATGTATATGTTGTGGATATAGAATATCAGAATATTTATTCGTTTTGTTTGTTTCAGAGTAAACAATTATTATTTATTCTTCTTAGGTCTGAAATTTCAGGATGAAAGCACATTTTCAGTTATCTCTAGAATCTAAGTAATTGTTTCAAACACTCTGTTTTGCCATCTCATTGAGCTTATGAAAACTTCATTTTGTGGTAGGAATTACAAGGAACATGAACAGTACAACTTGAAACTAAAAGCTGCATAGGGTGATGGAGAGACAGAAGAGGATTGCCTCTAGCCAGTTGACTATGGTTTCTGGCAAACCCAACAGCTGTTCCCTAAGCATTTGGATCACACAGCTTCGTAAGACACTAGAATTTCTCCATTGGCTTAAAGGAAGTGGAAAGTGGATTTCTGTAGGTTACACAGTTCCTAGTAAATTAACAGGAAATTTGGACTTGCTAGGAATTACAAATTAGACCCTTTCATAATGCATCCTTTGAATTTTTGAAGCTGTTGTCACCTTAGAAATATACCCAGTCTCTACATAGTTCACTGACCTAATCTGTAAAGAGCTCTTGGATTACCTTGGTTTATTTAAAACATCTCAAAATGGTAACATATTATCAATATCCACAACAGTCTTGTGCTGTAAAAGCAATACATGTGTTGTTCTCTGACTTATTATTGAATTATTGAAGCCATTTCATATATGAGTTTGTACTCAGTTGTAGAAATTATGCTTTTCCATAAGAAGAAAATAATACTTTCAAAGATAAAATATAAGTTTGTTCTCAATATGGACTGACAATACATTTCATTTCACCTTTCCCTAACCTACATGTGAAAATATTCTTTAAAAAACATCAATTGGAACTTCAAATGTACTAAAAGGGTGCATTACTAAAGTAATTCAGCATCAAATTATTCTTCAAAGCAATTATTTAGCAGAACCAGCACTTTAGCCTATAAAAAAGTAATCTTAATTATGATAGTTTGGTCTGTTGAACATTTGACTCATTGTTTCTCTTAGATTACAGTGACACCCAATCAATTATTTTTGGCTTGATTTGAAACTGGAAAATAATTATAGAGACAAAGATGAAAATACATTGCTTGATATCTGAAGATCAAAACTAGGCTCTGGAAGCTGGTGGATGGCTCAGCAACGAGCTTGGATTGCTTTTGTAGGGGCCACTATTCAGTTTCCTGTTCCCACACAAGATGCTTCAAAGTACTCCTGGCTCCAGGGAATTTGCTGGCCTACTCTGGACCCTGAATGCATCTCTACTCACAGGCATACATTCCCTCTCTCTCACACACACAAGTACACATACCAGTAATTTTTTAAATTATATAAAAGTATTTAAATTTTACTCTGATTAAGGTTAATTGGAAAGATGAAATTTAAATGTGTCCCTTTCTAAGTGACACACTCATCAATGTCTTGTGATTAGTGATCAGTTCTTCATTGGATTTTATGGAATATTAATACAGCTATATAAGATATGCAAATAGTAATCATCATGTAATGATTTATAGCTGATTAATTAGACTCTTAGAAATTGTGATTAAGATTACTGTACATTTTATTAAGTACAAACTTACATATAATAATATATTGACTAATTATTTATGCATATATCTTGCAGTCAGTCTGTGCACTGCAGAATGTCACCACATATTGCATAAGCCAGTATATTTTTAGGTTACCCATTGTCACACACACAGTTTTTGGGTGAAAATTAAAGTCATCTTATTGGCACATAAGAGCATATGTGTCAATGCCCAAGAGGTACAGACTTATAACTAGCTTACTCCAAAAATATAAAAGAGGTTCCACCCTTTAAGTTTGTCAAACCAGTTTGGGAGTATGGTGTGCTACAATAACAGCAAAAACAGGCTCAAAATACAGAACACTCCATACTGAGAAAATGTGGCAAAGACTTCTACTTGACCCCATCAAAGGGAAGGCATTTAACTGACTGTAAGCCCCACCAGCCATCTAACCATCAGATGTGTACAAGTTAAAACAACTCCTGGTTGTCCCAGGAATTAGCCCATCTCCATAGTTGACAAGGTCTGCTTGAATGTATGTCAATCATCTACTTAATCCTCTAGAACCAGTTTCAACTTTATCTCAACGATCCATACTGCCCCACACCTGAGATGATCTGACCCACTTGACTGAGGCTTGGTTCATCTTTGACGCTAAAGTCTGAGTTTGTAGTAAGCTTTCTAGCAGATATGTGTCTGTCCTTCATATCTTGCCAAAAGTAAGGCACATATACAAAAAGGTACATAGATACATATAGATATATGTACTGTGCTCTGTGTAACCTGTCATCTGAGAGTTAACATTAGTAATTAATATTGGAATGAATGAACTTGCAGTTATGAACAGCCAACTCTTACAGGAAATCAGAAATATTTGGCCAGTCACAGTCAATGAAACTGAAGTAACTTGTGGCTTTCTTCTTATTCAATTATTTCTGACACATGGAAGACAAGAATGTGTGTATGTTTTTGAGAGCTCACCAATGGCAATAATGATGGACCTGAGTTAATGCTTTCATTTTCTAGACCTAGGAATTGAATCTAGGTTCCTTTGCTTGCTTGGCTGGCTATCAATCACTGGGCTTCATCTCCATCACTTTTTAATTTTCATTTTGGTATAACATTTTACTAGGCTTTTCTTACTGACTTAAACTCACTATATTGTATTGGCAGGCCTGAAAATCCAATCTTCCTCCTTCAGCCTCCAAAACATCTAGAATTTTGGGCCTCTGCTCCCAAGCCAAAATTTCTTATTTATCATCAAAGCTACAAATGATACTAGGGAAATTAACTTGCCTAGCTATACAAAGCCTCAATCAAGACAGGTGGATCTTTGGGGCTCCATAAACAGCTAGTCTATCACTGAGTACTATGCCTGAAAGATATCTGAAAAAAGAAAGAAAACAACAACAAAATCAACAGGTATAGCAACCTGAAGAATAACACCGCAGGTAGGCACTAGACCATGTTGTTCTCTGCCCCCAAACACTTAATGCATGCACATGCTTAGGCAATCCTATACATATGAACACATGCAAGATGATGTCAACATTAACTGCTTTACATTAATTACAGTTGAAAATTCATTTTAGCTTTCAAAAAAAATGCATTCATATACCAACCAGCTCATCACTTTCCAAATAGAATGGCACATCCTGCTACTACAGATATAAAAGCAGAGTGTTTTCAAGACCCAGTATTTGGAGTAGAAAACTTGATTTTAGGTATATTTCTCAGCAGAGATTTTCTACAAGGCTTGAGATTAGAGTTCATATCTTAGAAGAAACCAAGCTTATTACCACTTTTTATATATGATTTTCTAATTGCTAACAGGCTCTTCAGCTTCTCTAAACATTAAAATGTCAGTAAATAGGAAGAGATACCACATAACTTTTATTTATTCTTTCAACAAGAGCTGTAAGCATTAATTATAGCATAACATTTTGATTGGATTTTAAAGAGAAGAGGTATGATAAATAGTAGAAAGTATTATAAAAATAACCTGGGATAGAATAATCATAGGAACAGAAAATGTTCCAGGTATTAGCAGAGAAATGAATGATGAGTACCCAAAACTGCATGGTGGAACTCACACACTACTATTTACAGGGTAGAACAAGTGTAGTTCTAATGAGAGTTTAAAACCATGACTTCTAAACAAACCAATAATTCCTCAATAAACTGACTATGGTGTGATTTGGGACTCTGTGGTCTCAGAAAATGCTGTTTTGAATATATTGGGAGACAAGGGTGGAGATGGCCCAGAGAGGTCTCTTGCACAGTTTGCTGTTTATATATCACCACAGCCATGATGACTGCAATGAGATCAGTTACCGGAAGCAGACATGGCACAATGAACAGGAAATAAAAAGCCAAAAATGTCTCTGCATGAAAAATAAAAGCTCCCTTCAGAAATTCTTCCTTCTTGGCAAATAATTCCTTGTTTTTCTGCAGGCAGAAATGGGATTTGAGAATGATGTGGAAAGTACACAGTAGAAAAAAATCGTATTTCCAGAAATGCTTCCAGATGCAACTCTGGACACAGCAGCACTTGTGAGTTACAAGCTTGTTACAAACTCAAGTTACAAACTTGAGAGTTACAGACATTTCTCTTTTTGAGCAGATAATTCATTAGACAAAGAAAAAACTATATTCAAAGATGTATAAAAAAGTTAAAATAGATATTGAAAACTCAAGTACACTCTGTGTCTCTCTGTATCTGTCTCTATCTCTGTCTCTCACTCTCTTGGTGTATGTGTGTGTGTGTGTGTGTGTGTGTGTGTGTGTGTATGCATGTGTGTGCATGTGGTTTTAGAAAGTTTTATTGGCAATCCAGTAAATACAATGTCTATTAAAATGATCTTTATAGACCAAACATTTGGAGAAAGAGTCGAAAACTAAAATGCATTAAACTGACCTCTCTATGTTTTTTTTTTTAATTTGTCTTTGCCAGATTCACATCTCAACAATCCAATAAATTATTGTAAATCACAAACCACTGAAGGTATAATATTCAAATTTCAATGTAATGAATCTAAACAACTTTTCATTAAGAAGTGTACCTAATGGTATTACTTTTGCTTTAAAATTCACTAACTTCTAATCAAGTTTTCTGAAGCAATAGCAATACAAGTGATTTGATTCTAGATGAATAATGCCACTCTCGGTAAAAATTATTAAATTCCAGTATCTGCATAATACTCTGGCACCTGTTTTCTATTGTACACACCAAGGCAATACTCAAAGGAAAATGAAGTCTAATATAAATCATTATTAAATGTTTATTAGTCACAGCTCAAAATCTCATTAATTGTATTGCTGTACAGAAACACCTATTTCCCAAGCACAAACAACTTTAAGGTTTGATAATTAAAATTTTGAATGTCAATACTCTTCCAGCTCAAGGTAGCAAGTATTTCAGCTTATCAGGTAATGAAAGCATATTTCCAGGTATTCAGTTTTCCCATTTATAACTTAAACTGAATTCTTTTATGTCCTTTCTTTCAAAATTACCTAAGTGAATACTTTTGAACTGCCATTTATTTATTGTGATAGGGAAAATATAGAAAATATGATACAGAACAGGAAAATAAAGAAAAATGACATACAATGAGGGATTAGTAAACGGTTAATTTTTTCTCCTTTTTCATTAAGAGATTTTCTATTCATTTTACATATCAACCACAGTTTCCCTGTCCTCTCTCCTCTCACCCCCTAGCCTTGCCCCCAACCCATCCCCCATTCCCACCTCCTCCAAGGCTAGTTCTCCCATGGGGAGTCAGCAGAGCCTGGTACATACAGTTGAGGCAGGCTCAAGCCCCTCCTCCCTGCACCAAGACTGTGGAAAGTGTTTGATCATAGGCACTAGGTTCCAAAACCCCCACTTGTGGGCTAGGGACAGGTCCTGGTCCCACTGCCTGAGGGCCCCTTAAAATAGTTCAAGCTAAACAATTGTCTCACTTATCTAGAGGGCCTAGTCCAGTACCATGGGGGGTGGGGGAGGGGCTCCTCAGCTATTGGTCCACAGTTCATGTGTCTGCACTAGTTTGGCTAGTTGTCTCTGTAATTTTTCCAGTCATGGTCTCCATATCTCTTACTCATAGAATCCCTCCTCTCTCTTGTTGATTGGACTCCTGGAACTCTGCCTTGTACCTGACCATGGATCTCTGCATTTGCTTCTATCAGTCACTAGATGAGGGTTCTATAATGACAGTTAGGGTATTTAGCCATTTGGTCACCGGAGTAGGTCAGCTCAGGCATCCTCTTGACCATTGCCAGTAGTCTATGAGGAGTCATCTTTGTGGATTTCTGGGGTCCTCCCTAGCACTCTGATTCTCCCTGGTCCCATGGTACCTTCATTTATCATGGTATCTCTTTCCTTGTTCTCCCTCTATGTTCCTGGTCCAGCTTGAACCTCCCACTCCCCTAAGCTCTCTTTCCCCTGACCCTTGCCCTCCATTAACCCCCACCCCCAGTTTGCTCTTATAGATCTCATCCATTTCTCCATGGCTGGGCAATCCTTGTGTCTTTCCTAGGGTCCTCATTATTAGCTAGCCTTCCTTATGCTGTGAGTTTCAGTTTAGTTATCCTTTGCATTACATCTAGTATCCACTTATGAATGAGAACACTGTCTTTCTGAGTCTGGGTTACCTCACTCAGGATGGTATTTTCAAGTTCCACTCAATTGCCTGCAAACCTTATGATATCATTGTTTTTCTTTGCTGAGTAGTACTCAATTGTGTATATGTAGAAGTTTACAAATAGATCCATATCTGTCACCGTGGACAAAACTTAAGTCCAAGTGGATCAAAGACCTCAACATAAATCCAGTTACTCTCAACCTGATAGGAGAGAAAGTGGGAAGTAGTCTTGAGCACATTGACATAGGAGATCACTTCCTAAATATAACACCAGTAGCACAGACACTGAAAGCAACAATTAATAAGTGGGACCTCTTGAAACTGAGAAGATTTTGTAGGGCAAAGAACATGGTCAATAAGACAAAACAACAACCTAAAGAATGGGAAAAAATCTTCACTAACCCCACATCTGACAGAGGGCTGATCTCCACAATATGAAAATAACTCAAGAAACTTGACATCAAAATACCTGGCAGTTCAATTAAAAAATGGGCTATAGAGCTAAACATAGAATTCTCCACAGAAGAATATCAAATGGCTGAAAGACATTTAAAGAATTGTTCAACATCCTTAGTCATAAGGGGAATTTAAATCAAAATGACTCTGAGATACCATCGTACACCTGTCAGAATGGCTAAGAACAAAAACACTGTAGACAGCTTATGTTGGAGAGGATGTGGAGCAAGGGGAACACTCCTACATTCTTGGTGGGAATGCAAACTTGTACAGCTACTTTGGAAATCAGTGTGGGACTTTCTCAGAAAATTGGCAATCAATCTCACTCAAGACCCAGCTATACCAGTCTTGGGAATATATACAAGGAATGCTCAATCATACTACAAGGACACATGCTCAACTATGTTAATAGCAGCATTATTTGTAATAGCCAGAACCTAGAAACAACCTAGATATCCTCCAACTGAAGAATGGATAAAGAAAATATGGTACACATACACAAGCTAATTTTTTAATTTCTTTTTTCTCTTTTATTAAACATAGATTATTTTTGCATACAATATAAACTGAAAAAAAATTTCTCATTTCTCTCCTCCTCCTAGTTCCTCCCCACCTCCTCTCCCATCCAGATCCACTACCTTTCTGTCTCTCCCTAGATAAGAACAGGCTTTAAAGAGACAACAACAAAACCTGACAAAATATAATATAACAAGATAAACAAACAAACAAAACACGGTATATCAATTTGGAGAAGACAAGCCAATGGAAAATTTTAAGGACCCCAAGAGAGTGTATTAGCATCAGAGACCCATTCATTCACCTATTCAGGAGTCCCATAAAAGTACTAAACTCAAAACTATATACTATGTGCAGAAGGACTGTTGCAAACCTGATTCTCCTGATGTTTTTTGTCTCTTTTCTCTATCTCCATATCCCCCACTCTTTCTCACTCCTCCTTCCCTGAGTGCCAAGATTTGATTGTGACCTCATTTAGAGCTCTCTCTCTCTCTCTCTCTCTCTCTCTCTCTCTCTCTCTCTCTCTCTGTATTATGTCTGATTTTGGGTTTCTGTATCTGTTCTCATCTGCTGCAGGAGGAAGACTTTTAGGATGGTTATACTAAGGCATCAATCTATGAGTATAGCAGAGTGTTATTTCGAGTAATTTCATTGTCTTTTTTTTTTTTCTTTTTAGGCCAGCAGTACTTGGTTTTATCTTATATTTCTGGACTATCTAGTCTCTGGTTCATGCTCACCCAAGCAGTGTTCAATATGAGTTCTACTGAATGGAATACACCTTAAGCCAAATCAAATATTGATTGGTTACTCCTGTTGCCCTAGCATATGTTGCTGGCAGGACAGATTGTAGATCAAAGGGTTTGTGTTTGGGTTGGTGTCTATGTGTCTATCTTGGTAGCCTGCAGAGTACCTTTCTGTGTTAAAGACAATAGAACATGGAGTGAAGGTTCTGTCTAGGTACCAAATCCATCTGTCAATGTTCAATGAGTTGTATAGGTGTTGTCTTCAGCAATGGCACCTTGTCAGGTTATAGAGAGCAACCTATTGTCTTGGTAACAGCCTTGGTTGTTTGGCAATTTTCATGAGACTTTTTTGCCAACAACTCAATTGGATGAAACAAGTCCAGGTACCAGAAGCTTCATTTGGTGACATGAGATTGTCAATTATGGTTCCCTCTACCCCATCATTGGAAGATGTTATTAGGAACACATTCATATATTATAAGAATTTGTTTGAGGACAGGTGTTGGTGGTGCTTGCTTGTAATCCCAGCACTTGGGAGGCAGAGTCAGGTCGATCTCTGTGAGTTCGAGGCCAGCATGGTCTATAGTGCTAGTCCAGGACAGGCTCCTAAGCTTCAGAGAAACCCTGTCTCAAAAAAACCAAGAAAAAAAAAAGAATTTGTCACAGCACTAGGTTTCCATATTACCCCTCAAAGGTCCTTGTTATAGTTTTCTCTCTAATCATTATTTCCTTCAATCCTACCTTCCCCCCTCTTCCCATCGGATCCTTCCACTTTTGTCCCTACCAGGCTTCAAGCCCAACCCTAAAATTTATTCTCTTTCCCCTTCCCAAGGAGATCTATGAGATTCCACTCTCCCCTCCTCTATATCTAATCTCTCTGGGCCTTCTGATTGTAGCATTGTTATCATTTATTTATTGGCTAATATTTAGATATAAACATACATATATTATATGTATCTTTCTGGATCTGGGTTACCTCACCCAGACAGGTATTTTTTTTTCTAATTTTATACATTTGCCCGTGAATTTTGTTTTGTTTTGTTTTTCTTTTTGAGGAACAAATATGTTGATCCCAATTTCTAGCTATTATGAATAGAACAACAATGAACATGACTGAATAAGTATCCCTGTGGAAGGATAAAGCATCCTTTGAGTATATGTCCCAGAGTAGTATAGCTGAAATATCAGGTAGATAGATTTTCTTTTTTCTGAGGAATTTCCACACTGATTTACATAATGGCTGTACAAGTTTTCAATATAACCAGCAATGGAGGGCTATTTCCCTAGCACTACATTTTCACCAGTATGAGCAGTCACATTATTATTGATCTTAGCAATTCTTACAGGCATAAGATGGAATCTCAAAGTAGTCCTGATTTGTATTTCCTTGATGGCTATGGATGTCATCCATTTCTTTTTGTGTTTTTCAGCCAATTTAGTTTCCTCTGTTCAGAATTATGTTTATATCTGCACTCCATTTTTAATTTCATTTTTTATTAAGTCTCTTGAGTTCTTTATGTATTTCAGATATTTGACCTCTATTGAATGTGGAGCCAATAAAAATCTTTTCAAATTCTGTAGTCTAGTGCTTTCTCTTATTGACACTCTCCTTTGCAGATCAGAAGTTTCACGAGGCCCCATTTATTAATTTCTGATGTTAGTACCTGCATTAAAGATGTCTGTTCAGGAAGTCCTCTATACCAAGGCATTCAAGGTTATTCCCTACTCCATTCCTATCAAGATCAATGTACCTGGTTTTATGTTAAGGTCTTTGTTCTATTTGGAGTTGTGTTTTATGCAGGGTGATGGCATGCTTCTACATGCAGCCATCAAGTCTGACCATCACCATTTGTTGAAGATGCTATCTTTTTCCCCCCAGTGTTTATTTCTGACTCTTTTTAAATTAAAAATTCAGTGTCAATATGTGTGTGGGTTTATGTCTGGGTTTTCAATTTGATTCCATTGATCAGTGTGTCTATTTTATGCCAATATCATGTGTAATTATTATTATAGCTTTGTAGAACAAATTGAAATAAGTAGTAATGAGACCTCCCAGAATTCTTTTATTGTTCAGGATTGTTTTAGCTATGCTAGGTTACTTGTTTCTCCATACAAAGTTGAGCATTTTACTTTCAACATCTGTGAAAAATTGTGTTGGAATATCGATGGGGATAGCACTGAATAAGTAGATTGCTTTGGGGAGGATGGCCATTTTTACTATATTTATCCTACAGATTTAGTAACGTGGGAGATCTTTCCAGCTTCTGATATCTTCACTTTATTTCTTTAAAGAATTTAACTTTTTATCACACAAGTCTTTTCCTTGCTTGCTTAGAGTTACCAGAATATATTTTGCTATTTGAGGATATTGTGGAACTGTTTTAACCCTAGTTTCTTTATCAGTTCTTTGTATAATTTATGTATAAGAGGGCTACTGATTTTTGTGAGTTAATTTTATGGGCAGTGAACATGTTGAAAGTGTTTATAGGTGTAGGAGTCTCTGGTGGAATTTTTAGGTTTACTATCATATTTTTACGTATGATCAGAAAAATGTTCTTTGACTTCTTCTTCTTTTTTAAATAGTACCCCCTTGATCTCCTTCACTTGTCTTATTGTTCTAGCTAAGTCTTCATGTACTATATTGAATTGGTATAGAAAGAGTGGCAATCTTGTCTTGTTCCTGATTTTAGTAGAATTGGTTTGAATTTTTCTTTATTAAAACTGGTAATAGCTATGCATTTGTAGTAGATTCTCTTTATAATTTTTACTTATGTCTTTTGTATTACTAAAATCTTCAGGAATTTTTAACATAATTTTTATTGATTCTTTGGGAATTCCTTATATCCTGGTCATTTCCCATATCGTCTCTTCATCCCCATATCATCCCCCCAAGAGAAAACTTAAAAGTATCAAATGAAAAATAACCAATCAAAGAAAAGAACCACTTCTCTCCTCCATCTTTCCTGGCTCTCTATCACCTCTTCATTTGTCTTAGTGGCATAGGGAACTGCAGTGTGTTGTGCAGTCTACACTTCAGTAGGGTTAGCTTTATTTGCAAATGTTCATTGTGTAATCTATTGTTGCTCATGTTCAAGTCTTCTGGTACACAATCAGTACTGGACCCTCACTGAGACTCCTCTTGCATATCCTGCTGTTCTCCCTACTCATGGAGATCCTGTGGTAATGGTTCTGTAGGGTTATTCTCTTCAAATGTTCTTGCAGGTCATAGATGGGGTAGATGTTGGAGCGTGCCCTCACAAAGCTCTGGATGTGGGTCTGGGTGGCAGCTGATTTTTTCAGGCAAGTCTTCTAGGACTGTGCTCCTCAGGAAAGGGGTATAGCTAGCCCATGCCTTCTGAGTCAGCTCTCCCACGCCCATGCTTGAGGCATGAGGTTATCTCACCCAAGTATGAGGCCAGCTCATCTGCTGCAGTAGCCAGTGAGGGGCATAACCAGTTCTCCCAGGACCAGTAAAGGTTGGTGTGAGCTCAGCACAGCCTTTGGATTTCAACATGCATGGTTCCTATTGCCACCTGTGGTAACATGGGCCATAAAATCAACACAGACTCCAGCTGCAGCAGGGGCATAGACTCACATGTGCCCTTCTTGGCAGCAGCTTGGGTCTGGACGTCACAATCACCCAAGTATCAATGCCAGACACCTAGATCAGTATGTCCCAGGTGGCACCATAGCCCTGGGACACCAATATACACTCTGGTGGATGGCATGAGATGTCTCTGGTTGTTTTTTGTTTTTGTTTTTTTTTAATGGCACAATGCTATGAACTTGCCTCATAAAAATGCTTTCATTGTGTTCCATAAGTTTGGTTATATTATGCTTTCAGTTTCATTCAATTCTAGAAAACCTTTAATTTCTTTATTTCTGTGCTGACCCAGTAGTTATTCAGCAGAAAGTTATTCATTTTTGATGAATTTGTAAACATTCTGTTGTTTCTGTTTTTTTTTTTCATATCTGGCTTTAATCCATGGTAGTCTATAGGATGCAAGGAATTATTTCCATTTTCTTGGATCTATTGAGGCTTGCTTTGTGTTTGAATATGTGGTTACTTTTGGATAAATTTCATTAGGTGCAGAGAAGAATGTATATATAGGTTTGGGTGAAATACTCTGTAAATATCTTTCAGGTACATTTGTGTTTGTGTGCTGGGAGTGCAGGTATGAAGGGAGACATGTGGGATCAACAAGAGTTGGGAACAGGGGCCAGAAA
Organism: Onychomys torridus; assembly: GCF_903995425.1. NCBI lineage: Eukaryota > Metazoa > Chordata > Mammalia > Rodentia > Cricetidae > Onychomys > Onychomys torridus. The sequence goes on from NC_050448.1 coordinate 26,090,161, forward strand.
GGCTGCCATGGCTGTTGTGCTATTGAACTGAGAATGACACTGGATTGGGTAAACAGAAGGAAAAGAGATCTATAGTCAGACTACCTTGTTTTCTGGGAAGTATGACCTGTGGATTAGCAGGTGGTGCATGCTGGATTTATGGACTGGGATAAAGCAAGCAGTTGATTTATGGGATCCACAGATATGGGCAGAGTGGGAAGTTCTGTTGCAGAATTAGGGATGAGACTGGGGGATTAGATTTGGAGTGGAGGAGGAAATGGTGAAGATCTTCAGTTGCCTTTCCTGTTTCCCTGCCCTGCTTAGTTGGTGTGTTCCTAGTGATTGCCTGATGGTGTTAGAGGAGATACAATTGTATGAGTTGGAGGAAAGAAGGTTGGGGGAGAAGATCCTTGTGATTCATTATTGAGAATGTCAGAGAAGAAAAGAAGACTACAACAAGTTTTCTGCTATAGAGATGGGGATGAAGTTGTGGGGATTGTATCTTCAGAAGCAGAAGGAGAGGTGTGAATCCACCATCAGCCTGTAAATAGATATTCTTGACATTTATAATATATGAATATTTGTCTGTTTTCATTGACAAATATGATAAAGAGGACTTTTCATTATTTTTTTGTACATATGAATATTCAGGTTCATGATGTTTGTATGCATACGCATTACATGTGTGCATGTGAACATACATATATGCTATGCACAAACATGCCTGAGAATTTGTTGTCAATTGTCTTCCTTCATTTCTTTTTCCTTTATTGAAGGAGCGTGTCTCAACTGAATTTAGTGATCACTCAACAGCTGAACTAGGCAGCTATCTTTCCCCAAGAATGTCCTGTCACTGTTTCTCAAGTGCTGGGATTATTAGGTGACCATTAAGTCTGCTAAGCTTTTTTCTAGGCTCTAAGGATAAGAATTTTTATATGACTCATGCTTCATCTACTGAAATATTTTCAACAGCTCTAGACTTTGAATTCTTTAAGTATTTTTAGACTTATTTATTTTATTTTTCTGTGTGTGTATGTACCTGAGTGTATGGCTGTGTTCATCTGTGTGCAGGAGCATACAGAAGGCAGAAGAAGGTATTAGATGACCTAGAAGTGGATGTAAAGGTGCTTGTGAGCTGTCATTGTGAATGTTAGGAAACAAACTCAGTCCTCTAAAAGAGTAGCAAGTACTTTTAACTTTGGAGACATAAGTTTAGCCACAACTTTCAATTCTAGATGATGTTTCAGCATGCAATCTAGTTTATCTAAATTTGTTCATTTAATGATTTTCTACTTAAAGACTTTATGCAGTAAAACCACAATTTTAAAATCTATAAATTGTATGTTTATGTCTTATTTGAAACAATCTTCCTATTCTGTTTTTATTCATATTTCCTGCTCTTGTTGTTTTCCTCATGATAAATAATGAATTTCTATATTTTTGTTCAAAATATGAAGTATTCATTTTCTATCCACAACTTTTACTATAATTTGATTGCTTAAACAGCATTAGAAAAAGTCTCTATATTTCACAAGAAACAAATACTGTATGTGAGTTATTAATCAACTCTGTATCTGGTGATTTGCAATGCTCTCTCTAAATTAATTTATTTGAAAAAAACAATTCTTAATGTCTCTTCTTTATTGCATTTCTTGTTTTTTTAACATCACAGCAAATATCAAAAGTTTTATTAATTTTTTTGATTTGCTTTTTTAATATATTCAGTTTGATTTACAAACATCTTGAATTTTCAATTATTTCATTATTGGGGAAAATAGTTGTCTTTGGATTTTAACAGCACAGACTTTATGCTAACTTATCACCTTTTTAAAAAATGCTGCTAGATTTTAAGAAATCTCTGTGGTTTGAGCTACATACTTGGATGGACTGAAGTCTAAGCGTTCAGATGCTCAGGGAAGACAGTTATACTTTTTTCAGTGCCTCACATTAGAAAGGAGCTGGAAATCTTTCTTTTTTACACTGTTTCAATGAGTCCATATTTTTCCTATGTCACTATTTGGCTAGTTTTATGTCAATTTGGCACAAGCTAGAGTTTCAGAGAGGAGGGGGTCTCAATTCAGAAAACACCTCCATAAGACTGAGTTGAAGCAAGCCAGTTGAGGATTTTCTCAACTAGTGATTGATAGAGAAGAGCACCAGCCCATTGTGGGTTGTACCACCACTGGGATGGTGGTCACAGATTCTATCAGAAAGCAGGCTGAACAAGCCATGAAGAACAAGCCAGTAGCAGCACCCCAACATGGCTTCTGTATTAGCTCCTGCTCCTATGTTCCTGCCATGTTAGAGATCTCACCCTAGCTTCCTACAATGATGGACTATAATGTGGAACTATAATCCAAATAAATCCTTTCCTCTCCAAATTTCTTTTGGTCATATGGTTATCCCATAGCAATAGTAAACCTAAGACACTCATTATTTACCTGAGCTTGACATTCATGACAAAAAAATCATAATTTTAGTTACTTCTAAGTTTGTCTAGAAACTTGTAAGCACACATATTAGTCACTTCTCCCACACATTATTTTTTTTTCTTTTTTAATTTCTAATTCTCTACTTAGGTCCCTTAAGTATTTTATCAAGTAAATTTTGTTGTTATAATTGAACAAAATTATACCTTGCTATTTTGATATGTAGATATAAATCATTGTATCATCATAAGATTGTGTCAAGAAACATTTCTATCTAGAGTTTCATTTTCTCCATGTCTACTGATTTTACATCACACTCAGGAAATTAGCATGGTACCCACAAAAATTTGGAATTCTGTTGGAGTCTTATAATTAATACACTTTATTAATTTTGTTTTATATGATAGCTATCCTAGTTGGCTCAAACTAGAATCATTTTTGTTTTGAGTTACAGTTAAAACATCAACTTTGGTGTTTTAGATTTAACTATACCACTTGATATACACCTCTTCTGAAATTTTAAGCTTGATTCTTGGACAGTGAGTATTCTCAGAATACACTGCTATTCAATTATGTGTTTTCTCTTCTGTGGCCTCCACATGTCATAATTGCTCTGCTAGCCCCTAAATTATATGTAGTCCACAAAGATAGTTTTAGGCTCTGAGATATCTTTAGACACATTTACACAATAACATTTCAGCATGACCATTAACAAGAAGCCATTTACCTGTTTGAAGTATCTGTTCATTTTGTCAATAATAATTGGGTTTTTGATATTTTTGTTTTTCTGTAACTGAACATTTTCATTAAATAAGAATCAACATAGACATTTGTGAGATCATTAATTTCAGGGTATACTATCCAGTTTTTACCATCTATGCATTAAAAAACACCAGTAGCAAAAGGGATTCACTGACCTCTTTTGCCTCTTTCACTTAAGAATAATTTGATCTTCCCCTGATGTGCATCAAGGACTCTTATGTGAATATATTCACCACAAACATGGTAAAAGAGGACATATTTATCTGTGAGGGACTCAAAGGAACAACTGAATCATCAGGCTTTGAAGCTGTTCTCATTTTATTAACAACTGTCTATATTTCAGTTGCCCAATCTCTATCTAACACCTTCTGGATTAACGCTACATTGAAAAAGTCTGTGTTTGCTTGTTTTCTTCAAGTTATCATTTCTGAAAGAGTTTATGTCATATAAAATGATATTTGAAATATCATAGCTACTTAGTAGGATCACTTACTATTATCTATCCATCTATTGCTACCATCTGTCATCCATCTATCATCTATCTTTTCTTTCTTTCTTTCTTTCCTTCCTTCCTTCTTTCCTTCTTCCTTCCTCCCTCTCTTTCTTTCTTTTTCTTTCTTTCTTTCTTTCTTTCTTTTTCTTTCTTTCTTTCTTTCTTTCTTTCTTTCTTTCTTTCTTTCTTTCTTTCTTTCTTTCATGAATCTCCATATAGTTTCTTGGTGATCTGCCTTTCTTATGGGGAGTTCACTCATAATCCTAGTGATAAGAACTAAGAATTTTCTTTCCAACTCTTAGAAAAGTAAAATTTTACTGCATTTGTATTTGGTCCTTAAATAGCCATGGATTTGATTTCATGCTTCAGTTTGATTTTTATTATTGTTTTGTGAAGCTTATTTGCTATCTTGAAAGGTGTTGAATTTCTAGTTTTTGAAAGCTAAATAGCAAAGCTCTGATCTTTGTCATATATATGGAATCCTTGTATATTTTAGCCTTAAGTTTAATACCAATGTTACATATTTTGCTTGAAAATAAGGCATTGCATATTCACAATGGGTTTACTTTATATAAACAGTGGACTTTTTTTCATTTTTCTTTATTAATAAATTTTCTAATCACTCTACCTACCACCAGCAGATTCCACCTCCTCCCTACTCCTACTGCCTAGCCGTCACTCCCAAGTCACCCCACATCATCCCCACATCCCCCAAATCAAGTTCTCCCTTGGAGAGTGAGCAGAGCCCCACACACTGAGCCTAGACAGGTGCAAGTCCATTCCCACTGCACAAAGGCTACGAAACGTGTCACAACACAGGCATCGGATTCCAAACAGCCTGCCCATGCCCAATTCCCTGCCTGGGTGCCCCCCAAACAGTTCAAGCCAAACAACTGTCTTTCATATCCAGAGGGCTTAGTCCAGTCCCATGGGGGCTCCACAGCCACCAGTCCATAGTTCATGGGCTTCCTCTAGTGCGGCCAGTCCTGTCTGTACATCTTCCCATCATGATGTCGACCTCCCCCACTTGCAGAATCCCTCCTTTCTCTCATCGATTGGATTCCCAGAGCTCAGCCTAGTGCGTGACCATGGATCTCCGTATCTGCCTCCATCAGTCACTGGACAAAGGCTCTATCATGACAGTTAATGTATTCACCAGACCAATCACCAGAGTAGACCAGACCAGGCACCCTCTGAACCACTGTCCGAAGTCCAAGGTAGGGTCATCCTTGTGGATTCCTGAGAGCCTCCCCAGTACTTGCCTCTTCCTATTCCCATGATTTCCTCATTGATTTCCTCAGCTATCATGGTATCTTCTTCCCTGCCCTCCCACTCTGTTCCTGTTCCAACTCTACCCTCCCATTTCCCTATGTTCTCATCCCTGACTCCTTGCCCTCCACCCCCTCCCAAACACCCCGTCTGCTCATGTAGATCTCATCCACTTCTCCTTTACTGGCTTATCTGTTTGTACTTACTTCATACTAACTTATTTTAGCATTCAAATAACAGACAAATTCCAAAAGGCATACAGCATTAGATTTTATAATATTTCCTCAAAAAATTTAACATATTTGATCATTGTAGAAGAGAAAATAAATTCAAGGTATCTTTGGGAAATTATTTTATCTTTTTTACAATTATAAATCAGGTCATGGATGGAGGAGAAATAATATATAAATGAAAAAGAATTTTGGATGCATTTTTAAAAAGATGAACCTTTTTTCTCATTCATATAAAGTTTTGTGCATGTACTTTTTTGTCATAAAAATATGTATTTCTCTAAAGTTTACTGAAAAGTTTAACTAGAGGAAAACAAATAAAAGTTAAGGATGTGTTGCTTATCTCCATAGTAATATTAAAGATGACCTAAAATTCTTTTGTGTGTGTGTGTGTGGATTATCAAGACTGGGTTTCTCTGTATAGTTTTGGTGACTGTCCTGGATCTCGCTCTATAGATCAGGCTGGCCTTAAACTAACAGAGATACATCTGGCTCTGACTCCCAAGTGCTGGGGTTAAATGTGTGTGCCACCACTGCCCAGATAAAATTCTTAAAATAAGAGACTTAGGAAATTAAATGACTATCACCAGGCCATTAATGTTTTTAAGTTATTAGAAATTAAAAAGAAATATATATACAAAACCATCATCTTAAGTGACATAGTAGTACACATTAAGTACCATGGAAAAGTAGATGAGAAAAACATCATTCTATTTAGAAACATAGTAAAATACTAAAATTGAAAAAAACATTCAGTAAATGAACTAGTATTGAAATGGAAAGTTAAAAGGACAAAAGACTACCATAATGTAATATACCAAGAGTTGTGTTACATGTTTTAATGCTACATGTTACAAAATCATATTTTGACAACTCTGCATTTGCTAAGTGGCTTCATTCAGAAAACATAAATAATCAGATTTCACAGTTGTTATAAGGTAACTTTTCATCTTATCCTTCTGATAGTTGATTTAGTTAATTTAAAAAGGAAGTTGTCGTAAACATGAGATGGCTAGATATCTTAAAAATCTTTAATACTATGTGTGGTCTGAGAGGTTATTTCCAGAGCAAGTGATAATTTATAAGAAATTCACATGGATAAATGTCACCTGTAGCTGGAAATTTCTCCAGTCCCGCCAGGGCCCACAGACACTCAGACCCAAGTAAACACACAGAGACTTATGTTACTTATAAACTATGTGACCATGGCTGGCTTCTTTCTATCTAGATCCTATAGTTTAAATTAACCAATTTCTATTAATCTATAAGTTGCCAAATATCTAGTCTATTTGTATTTGGCAAAATTAAAGAAGATAGCCTATCTACCCTATTTTTGTGAGTCTAAGATTTTATATCTAACTTATCATTTATCATAACTAAGGAAATTATAACTATCTAGTCTTCAACTACATCAAAGACGTCAGGAGGATATAATATTGCAGGAGAAGGATATAAGCAACTTTCAGGAGTCTTACAAGAGTATACAGAGACAACTGGTAGCCTGGACAGTCATCCAAAGTCCTCTGTAAAAGTCGAGGCATCTCTCTTCAGCCCACAGTTCTAGAGTCTCTCGGTCACTTTTCTCTGTGTTCTATAGAATATCTGGCAGTTTCCTCTGTGAAGCAGGAACCTGAAGGACATTTTACCAGGCAAAGTTTAGTGGTCACATTCCTAAGGGTCCTATATGTCCAGTTGATCATGCAGTCCAGGCAAGAACAGTTTCTTGCCCAAATGGCTTTTTTTCCCCAAAGATGAAGATAAACTCCCTATAGAGAGACTTCAATGCCCATCCTCCTCTCTGAAGTAAACCAGTGCTGCCATGAGCAGACATGTCTCACTGTCCAGAAAGTCTAAATTTTAAAAACATTTTTAATGCCATATTCTGTAGGTCTTTGAAGTGTCTGAAGATTACCTATCTATCTGAAATATCTCTATGTATACCTAGAAGACTTAACTAACATGGCTATGACTATGATTATCATAGATGATTAATTATTAATCTATTTTTAATCATCCATTACAATTTTAAATGAGCTATACAAACATAATACGTTAAACAAGAGTAGAAATATACAAACAGTATAACAAAATTAACTTTAAGTTTGTATCAATAGACTAAAATCTATACCAATGTAAAACATTTTAAACAAGTTGTTGCTCTTTAGAAGTAAGTTCCTTAATCTACCCTTTCTTCCTATTATATCTATATCATATCTCCTTTTATTCTTTAGAAAGAGATCACATTTATAATCAACCTGCTTTAAATAAAAATACTGTTGTTTTTTTTTTCCTGTCCCACACCAGCAGGCTCTTCTGATTTGGGACATAAAAATCTCTTAACCTTTTCTTTTAGCAATATGTCTGGGTTTAGAGAAGGAGTGAGCCAATTCCATCTCCAAAGCCAGCTTGATGATTTTGGGAAATTGGGCATAGTTTCTCTTACTACTTCCTGCTAGAGGGGGGTCCTGTATCTTATGGGGACATGAAGAAAATTTTAGGATTGTGGAGTAGTCTGTGAGGGTAAACCTCTTAGCCAGTTGCCCTTAAAACCTGGATTCTGGATGTTGGATCATCTGGGCCATGGTGTCATCAGAGACCTTTAGGTGGTCTTGGCTGATCAAACCTGATGTATCTTAATCTGGAACAAATCCATAGCCTCTGGCTTTCTGTGGAAACAAAAGCAGAGACTCTTTTCCAAAGGGACATATCCTTATATCCAAATTTTGAAGTCAAAGTACCTTTAAAATTTACATATTTGTTTAACTCAACAACTTTTATGATCAATTCTTTTTCTGTAGTTAAAAATCCCAAAGACAACACAAACCAGATTCTCTATGTAATATTCATCATTGTAAGACTGAAATGCTATTGTGGATGCTGGCTCTGCCCACCTCAGCTTCCCAACATGGTGGTGGTACAGTTTACCACCAGCTCTGGGTCTGGAGCCATGTGTACCATCAACTATCTGAAGCAGTTCTATCAAAGCAGTGCATAGCCCAGAAGCTTTTTTTTTTTTTTAACTAGCAAAGGCTAAATCCACCATGCAGCAGAGTAAAGTGCCGCTTGTAGACTCCTCATTCTTGCCACATTGTAGGTCAGACAAACACGCCAGGAACCCACCATAGTACCTCAAACCAGCAGGCTGCCACTAACTTGAGAGAGACAACCAGGAAGCTGTTTTTAACTCTGTTTTAGAATCTTTTTTTTTTTTTTTTTGTCAGGTTTTAAGTGGAAACTCTGGCCAACACGTTGGGTGCCATTTGTAGCTAGAGTTTTCCTGCCTGGACCACAGTCAGGACAAATCTCTCTCACCCAACAGGCCCATAGATGCTCAGACCCAACCAAGTAAACACACAGAAACTTATATGGCTTACAAACTGTATGGCCATGGAAGGCTTCTTGTTATCTAGTTCTTCTATCTTAAATTAACCCGTTTCTATTAATCTATACTTTGACACATGGTTGGTGGCTTACCAGTACCTTACATCTTGTGTGTCATGGCAACTGCGGGCTGGTCTTTCCCCACCCAGCCTTCCACTTCCCACAATTCTCCTCCTCTTTGTCCCACCTACCCTATCCTTCCTGCCTGGCTAATGGCCAATCAGCACTTTATTTATTTTAACTAACCAGAGCAACACATTTGACATACAGAACATCCCACAGCATTGTTGCTCTTTAAAATTAGGTTCATTAATCTACCCTTTCTTCTTATCATATCTATACTGTACCCTTTTCTTCTTTAGAAAGCAATTGTATTTATAATCAACTTACTTTAAATAAAAATACTGTTTTGTTTTGTTTTGTTTTTCTGTCCCATATCAGAGGGCTCTTTTGGTATGGGACAGAAGACTCTCTTAACCTTTTCTTTCAGCAATATGCTTGGGTTTAGAGAAGGAATGAGCCAATTCCATTTCCAAAGCCAGCTTGGTATATTTGCGAATTTGGGCATAGTTTCTCATACTACTTCCTTCTGGGTGAGCATGCTATATTCTTATGGGGACATAAAGAAAATTTTATGATTATGGAGTAGTCCATGAGGCTGTATTTTCTGAGCCAGTTGCCTTGAAACCATTCTTGATGTTGGATCATCTGGGCCATGGTGTCATTGGAGACCTTTCACGGGGTCTTGGCTGGTCAAACCTGATATATCTTAATGTAGAATAAATACATAGCCTCTTGTTTTCTTTGGAAACAAATGCAGAGCCTCCTTCCCTAAGCAACATATCCTTAGATCCAAATTTTAAAGTCAAGTTACCTTTAATATACATATTGGTTTAACTCAGCAGCCTTTACAGTCACATGTCTCTCTGGAGTTAAAAATCCCAAAGACAACAAAATCCAGATATCTCTGTGTGATATCCATCCTTATGTGGCTTATATTTTATATTACTTTTACTTTGCTTTAAAGATTTTATTTTTTAAAACTATCTATTTCTTTATATAAGTGCACATAGTACTTTTTTTCTTTCATGCCTACATACATTGTACATACATTATAAACTGTTTAGAGGTTTATCTCATCTGAATTTTTCTTACTGTGAATCTATTGCTTTAAACTGCAGCATTTATTCCCACCTCAGTTTCCCATGGTGATGGGTATGTTTACTGCCAGCTCTGGGTCTGAGAGTCTCAGAAGCAGTCGGTCCATGCTTCTATCAAAGCAGCATGTAGCACAGGAATCTCTCTTTTTTTATTTTTTTTCTAGCAAAGGCTAAATCCACCAAGCAGTGTAATGTGTGGCTTGCAGATGCCTCATTCCTGCCATGCTGCAGGTCAAGCCCATACACCAGGAACCCACCATAGAGTAGCTCAAGCCCATATAGTGCAATGTCTTGCCACCTGCATGAAACATGAAGCATGAACCTGGATTTGGTTCCATTTAGAATTGGTTATTAAATATTCTCGGGTTTGAGGTGGAATCTTGACCCATTGGGTACAATTTGTAGTTGGAGATTTCTCCAGTTCCACTAGGGCACATAGACACTCAGACCGTAGTAAACACAGAGACTTATATTACTTATAAACTGTATGGCTGTGGCAGGATTCTTGCTATCTAGTTCTTATATCTTAAATTAAGTCATGTCTATCAATCTATAAGTTGCCATGTGGCTTGTGGCTTACTGGTACTTTACATCTTACTTCTCATGGTGGCTGCAGCCACCAGCTTCTCCTGACTCAGCCTTCCACTTCCCAGAATTCTCTTCACTGCATATCCTACCAAAACTATACTTCCTGCCTGGCTACTGGCCAATGAGCATTTTATTTACCATTCAATCAGAGCAACACATTCACAGCATACAGAAAGACACCCCAGCAGCCATCTAATCTGTTGGAGACAAACAGAAAAGATAGTGGAAGGATGGAGACAGGGAAACAGAGAAAGAGAAGGAGTTTTACTTATAGTAAAATTCATTGATTTTCTTTGGCCTTGTATACTTTCCACCCATGGATTTATTCCTGGACTTGAATATCCATCATCAACTTCTCTGCTCAGAACTTTTCAATCTTTTTTGTTTGTTTGATTGTTTTTTGTTTTTTTGAGACAGGGTTTCTCTGTGTAGCTTTGTGCCTTTCCTGGAACTCACTTGGTAGCCCAGGCTGGCCTCAAACTCACATAGATCCACCTGCCTCTGCCTCCCGAGTACTGGGATTAAAGGCGTGTGCCACCACCGCCCGGCCGAAGTTTTCAATCTTTGTCATGAACTTCTCTGGACATAAATTGTCCTGATTCTGGATCTTAAGATTTCTAAGCCTCCCTAGTCCTGTCAGTTAATATCTTACAGCAAAAAATATCTGAAAATGTGCATATCTATATGTATATATCTATATCTGTATCTATATATCATATATATGTATCCTTCTGTTAGTCATTTTACATAGGGGTATTTTCATTAAGCATTAGAAGAAGTTAGCTTGGAGAGTGCAGTGGTCAGAATAAAAATTACTTTCCATTTGATTATGTATTGAATCTCTTCAATAATGCATTGCAATATTTTAGGAAATGCTCAAAATTTTAGGAGGTGAGGCCTACTTTCAGAATGAGGTCAAAAAGTAAATTTTTTGGAGGGGACGAGAGCTATGTCTTGTTCCTGTTTTTATTTTCTTGAACAGATCTTTAGATCATATTCTACTTATCTATGGCTTTGAAATGATGGTGCCAGTTAATCAGAGACTGAAATCTCTATAACCATGGGTCAAAAAATCCATTCTTCTTTTAAATGGTCTCTTATAAAAACCTAAAATTTGTTGTAACTATTAAAGTTGAACTAACATGGGTGAAATAAGACAACCTTACTAATACATATTGAAGGCAGAGCTTGGATTGGGGTTAAAGCATTCTTTCTCGCCCATGTAAGGATTTGAATTTCAGTACCAACACTAAAATCTGGAAAGAGGGGGTAGGTTCATCTTTCTGGAAAGATGACTGACAAGAGCTGCAGAGAGAAGCTCAGTGAGATCTAGCAAGTTCTGAAGCAGCCTCCTTATGAATCAAGGGATTCCAAATATGTTCATTAAAACGCAATTAGAACTTTAACCACAGTTCTTGAGAAGTCCGCGAAACTGACCAGATGCACATGAAACCTCTCTCATCAATATTGCCGAAGGACTGCTGAAGAGACTCAGACCAGCTGAGCTCTGGGTGAGGCTTAGACCATCCCCATAGCTAAGAAAAAACTTTTTCTCTGCCTGAAAGTCATGTTATAGCTAAAGGATTCCAAGTTTTATGGTCTGCCTCCCACCCTGGGATCAATTTTCCATGCTCATCGAAGTATGTTTTCACTCATATTTTTCCAAGGAGCTCCAGTGAATTTCCTGGGTCACTATTTTGAACAAAAATGTCATTGTTACTTTCGTCTGTCATCAGTTACTTACCTGGAGTACATAAATGTTGGTACAGGTTTCTCTGAGAATAATATCAAACAACTGCAAGAAAGTTCAATGAATGAAGTCAATATGATCAAAACACACTAAACACACATAAAATATATCAATGAAGCACACCATTATATATGATTAATATACAGCAACAAATATTTATAATGCAAATAAATGGAAGTAATGATTCCACTAAGAAGGAATACAGTGGTTAGAACACAGGAACAACTAAAGCTTAGAGTTGGACATACATATCTAGTGAACTGAACTCATGTGCAAAACACAATATGCACTATTCTGGCCTCATAGAGATAATTTGCTAACTAAATCTAGTTAAGATTATTTTGTTGACTATGGAAAACCACATGATATTCCTCTCAACTACAATCAGTTGCTAAAAGAAGTACACAGAGACACCTTGTCTTGAAAAAAAAAAAAAAGAAGTACTTTATCATTGTGAATGCTAAGTAGGACATCAACAGATAAATGTGCATTCTGTGAATCAACATGGCACTACATGGAGATTTTCTCTTGTAGCCTTCTACACTTGCTAAAATGGAAAGAATCAGATGATACTGCAGTGAAAATTTCTAAACCTAAATGCAACTCTTCTATTAATATAGAGGAAATAAATCCTGAGCTACAATGTACAAAGGGGAGAGTAATTTTTGCATTCAGGGAAAAATTATAGTAAGACACCAAGACAAATATGTAAGATTACTCTCTTTAAACTAAGGTTGTACTACATAGTCCTTGCATAGCACAAAGATACGAAAAAATTACTAGTCCCATTTCTGTGGCTTCACTTTATCAGTAGCAGAGTTATGAAAAATCAGATCAAGAATTCAGGATTACAGTAGCTCAAGTGGTTTCCATGGTTTCTGGATAAAGTTAATGATTTTGAGATCAACTGATAAGGTATGAATTTCACAGATTTTTGAAAAATATAATGACAATGAGATATTGATTAAACATATGCATCTGCCTAGAAATTGAATTTCTAATTCAAGATAATAAAATATGGTGTGCCAGAAAATCTTTGAAGATTATGTTTTACTCTCTAAAGTTTAGGCTATTTAGATTATAATAATATTTAATTATATAAGATATGCTTTCTATAATCATTGCAAACCTTCAAGGAATAACTCAAATCTGGTAAATAATAAAATATCTGCAAAATGATAATGTGATGAATTTTTTAGTGTTTCCATAGGGGAATTTCAACATAAGCGGAATTCACTAATTTTAATACAAAAACTTATATTAATGTATTCACTATGTTATAACCTAGATGGAAATTTCTGCAGAAGGTTAAAACTGAAAATGTTTCTGAAGGCAGTTTTCTTCAAGGAAGTGAATCCAGGTAATTTCCCTATTCTTCAGTAGATTTTTTACTGTCATGTACATGCACATATGCCTGATTGAACCATGTGGGGTACTTAAAGATGGCATGAAGTTTAAGGAGTCTGTGGCATGAGGGATAAAGAGGCACTGGAGGAGGATGAAAGGATGTGGTGCTAGAAATGCATAGTGTTCATGAATGGGATTCTCAAGCAGTGAAATTTCAAAAGAAAATATCAGTATAGTGAAAAGTATACAATTTAAATTTAAAATAATTGTTATTAGATGATCAAAAGGGATAACACATATACAGAGAATTTAATTTCATAATCATCCACCAAAAACTCTGGTGAAAATCTTAAAAAGTTTTTTTCTTTATTAATTATATATGCACTCATAACTCAAAAATGCTTTTGACAACTTTTACTTAATAAATATTGCATTTGTATACATGTATTACAGTAACTATATCTTTGTGTTGATGATAACTACTAAGTTTAAAGTGGATATCCCAACAGCAGATATGAGGCTGACATTAAATCATATTGCAATTTATAGTATGACGTGTCTGACAAGGGAAAAGATGATTAGCAGGACTTGGAAAACACAACATGGGGACAAGAGGGATATAGGGGAACAATATGCTCAATATACTGTAGCTACAGTTTTTCTGGTCCTGCCTGGCCCATTGTCAGGACAAATCTTTCTCACCCACCAGACCCACAGCTGCTCAGACCCAACCAAGTAAACATACAGAGTCTTACATTGCTTACAAATTGTATGGCTATGGCAGGGTTATTGTTATCTACTTCTTCTATCTTAAATTAACCCATTTCTGTTTATCCATACTTTGCCACGTGGTGTGTGGCTTACTGGTTCCTTACATCTCCCTTGTCATGGTGGTGGCTGGCAATGTCTCTCTGCCTCAGCCTTCCACTTCCCAGAGTTCTCTCTGCTTGTCCTGTCTATACTTCCTGCATGGGTACTGGCCAATCAGTGTTTTATTTATTAACCAATCAGAGCAACACATTTGACATACAGAACATCCCACAGCACTTTCCCTTTTCTTGTTTTTTAAAAAGGAAGGTTTTAACTTTCACATAGTAAAATTACATATAACAAAACAGTTATCAAGCAAGATTTACAGTTATAATATCTAGTCTATTTATAGTAACTAGACTATTTGACAAAATTAAAGAGGATATTCTATCTTATATTTGCGAGTCTAACATTTCATATCTAACTTATCTTTTATCATAACTAAAGAAATTATAACTATCTCTAGTCTTCAACTACATCAAAGACCTCAGAAGGATATAATATTACCTGAGGACTGGGAGAAAGATGTAAACAACTTTTGTGAGTCTTGCAAGAGTAGACAGAGACAGCTGGCAGCCTGGACAGTCATCCATGGTTCTTCTGTTAAGTTGGGGCATCTGTCTTCAGCCCACAGACCTAGAGTCTCTCAGTCACTTTTCTCAGTGTCCTGTAGAATGTCTGGCAGTTTCCTATGCAAAGCAGGAACCTGAAGGACCATTTTGACAAGCAAAGTTCAGTGGTCACATTTCTATGGGTCCTGCATGTCCAGGCAAGCAAGCAGTCCAGGCAAGAACACTTCCTTGCCCAAATGGCTATTTTTGCCAAGGTGAATATAAACTCCATATGGAGTGTCTTTGATGGTCATCCTCCTGTCTGAAGTAAATCAGTGCTGCCAGGAGCTGACATGTCTCATTGTCTAGAAAGTCTAAATTTTTAAAACAATTTAAATGCCATATTCTGTAGGTCTTTGAAGTGTTTGAAGATTACCTACCTAATTGAATTATATCTATGTATACCTAGAAAACAACGTGACTATAAGTTTGACTATCATAGAAGACTAATTATTAATCTGTATTTCTTAATTATCTATTACAATCTAATGAGTTACATAAACATAATACCTCAAACGAGAATATAAATATATATCCAGTATAATAAAATTAAGTTTAAATTTTTATCAATAAACTAAAACCTATAGCAATGTAAAATATTTTAAACAAGTTGCTCTTTAAACGTTGGTTCAATAATCTACCCTTTCATCCTATCATATCTATATCATATCCCCTTTTCTTCCTTAGAAATAGATCACATTTATAATCAACCTGATTTAAATAAAGATTGTTATTTTCTGTCCCACACCAGAGGGCTCTGCTGATTTGGGACACAAGAATCTCTTAACTTTTTTTTTTTTTTTTTTTTTTTTTTTTTAGCAATATAACTGGGTTTAGAGAAGAAGTGAGCCAAATCCATCTTCAAATCCAGCTTAATATATTGGGAAATTTGGGCGTAGTTTCTCTTACTACTTCTTGCTGGAGGGGGCGCTGTGTCTTATGGGAACACAAAGAAAATTTTAGAATTATGGAGTAGTACTTGAGGGTGTATCATCTGACCCAGTTGCCTTGAAACCATTCTGGATGTTGGATCATCTGGACCACCATGTCATTGGAGACCTTTCAGGTGGTCTTAGTTGTTCAAACCTGATGTATCTTAATCTGGAACAAATTCATAGCCTCTTGCTTTCTGTGGAAACAAAAGCAAAGCCTCCTTTCCTAAGCAACATATCCTTCATTCAAATTTTGAAGTCAAGGTAACTTTAAAATATACATATTGGTTTAACTCAACAGTTTTTGCAGTCAAATGTTTTTCTGCAGTTAAAAATCCCAACGACAACACAATCCAGATTCTCTGTGTAATAGCCATCTTTATGTGGCTTAGTTTTTTTTGTTTTTTGTTTTTTTTTTTTTTTTTTTTTTTTTTACTACCTTTACTGTCTCTTTAAAGACATTATTATTAAAAACTATGTATTTCTTTATATAACTGTATATATTCCTTTTTCTCTCTCTTCCAAGCCTATGTACATTTTCACACACACTGTAAAGTATTTAAAGTCTTGTTTCATCTGAATCTGCCTTATTGTGTAACTATTGCTTTAAACTGCAGCATTTGAAAAACCAAAATGGCAGCTGTGGCTGGTGGCTCTGCCCACCTCAGCTTCCTAACATGGCAATGGTATGCTTATCACCTGCTCTGGGAGCCATCAACTCTTAGAAACAGTGGGTCTATGGTTTTATCAAAGCAGTATGTAGTGAAGCCCAGAAACCTCTTTTTTTTTTTTTTTTTTTTTTGTACTAGCAAAGGCTAAATCCACCATGCAGCATAATGTGCTACTTGCAGATGCCTCATTCCCATCATACTGCTGGTCAAGCACACTCGCCAGGAACCCACCATAAAGTAGCTCAGGCCACAGGCTGCCACTAACTTGAGAGAGACAACTAGGAAGCTGTTTTAGGATTTTTTTTTTTTTTTTAATGCTATCTCAGGTTTTAAGTGGATATTCCTGCCACCCACGTTCTGGCACCATTTGTAGCTAGAGTTTTTCTGGTCCTGCCTGGACCATTGTCAGGACAAATCTTTAACACCCACTAGACCCACAGCTGCTCAGACCCAACCAAGTAAACACACAGAGTCTTATATTGCTTACAAACTGTATGGCTGTGGCATGCTTATTGTTATTTACTTCTTCTATCTTCAATTAACCTATTTCTATTAATCCATACTTTGCCACGTGGTGTGTGGCTTACTGGTTCCTTACATGTCCCTTGTCATGGTGGTGGCTGGCAGTTACTCTCTGCCTCAGCCTTCCACTTCCCAAAATTCTCTTCTCTGCTTATCCCACTTATATTTCCTTCCTGGCTACTGGCCAATCAGTGTTTTGTTTATTAACCAATCAGAGCAGCACATTTGACATACAGAACTTCCCACAGCAATATCCAATATCCAATATACAAATATAGGAACTTACAAATAGAAAGATCGTTAAGAAATGATTATACAATGTATTATTACATGTTGCCCATCCAATCTCCGGTTTGCTATTGTTGTTTGTGTGCTTGTTTAGTTAGTAAAAAAGGAAAAGTAAATTTTGGTTTGTAAATCAGTGTACATGTCTGACACCTTCCATTATTTCTATTTTCATCCCCATTAGAAAAGATAACCTTTCAAGCACAAGAGATGACTTTTCTGTATACTTGTTCTCTTATGACCTTCATACATTAACACTTTTCTGTGTATGATATAATACTCCTGTTTGAGGATAAGACCTCCAGGGAGTAGGGTGTTGTTCCAGTGGGTATTTTGTATTTCCTACTTCTAAAGCAACATCTTAAATAGGAAAGATATTTCATTAACACAAGCTAATTGATGAATGACTTACTGAGTTACAGTAAAATCTCCTTAAATAGCACAGCCCTTTTTTCTAGTGATTCCTTTATAAATTGAAGTATATACAGATTCCCTACAATGTAACTAAATATAATTCTTTCTGATGGGCTGTGTTTAACTTTGGGCAGTTTCTAATCTTAAGAAAATCTAAATACGCTTGTTATTAATTTTATTTGATCAGTCATAGCATGATTTTTAATGTTTTCTACTATTTATTTTGTTTAATTACATTTTCTTACTAGTAGACTACTATGGACTACACAAGCTACACCATAAAATCATTTAGAAGAGCAATAGTAAACTTCAATTGTCTCTTTTCTCACATAATGTTCTCAAACAATAATTGCTACATTAAAAAATAGAGTTTGATATGTTGACAGCTGATACTGAGCAATTTTAAATAGATATTTTATCAGTAGTTATTTAGGTTTTGCAAGTTCTAGACTTTTGCCTTGGCTGCTGATGAAAGTATCTGCTACTGGTTTTAATTAATTCCCTCCCACCATGAAGAACATTTTCTCTAGGCATATCAACCATAAAACACATTTAACCTTCCCAAGGTAAAGCACTGTAGAAATTTGGGATGCTCAAATAGCACTTTAAAAACTATTGTGAATATATTGCATTCCTGTAAAGCTTCTTGAATCTTTGTGAATCCTTTGTCCAGTAGAGAGGAATCAGGGATGGTGGCAAGCATACATGTATATTAATTGCTGTATGCTAATGTGCAAAGGGCCCTTCTACTTAGAAAAGGATATTTAAACTCAGTTTGATCCTAATTCCTTTATAGATTCTCATTGATCTGCTTCTGAGGCAATTATTTGACAAGGACACAGAAACCTTGGAGGAGAACCTCAGCTAATGACAGTATAAAGACACTTCTAATAAGTGGTCAGGAAAATGATCAAGGGTGCTTTGTATTGCTTTAATCTCTTCAAGTTGTATTAATGGTAGTCATATTTTTGTGTTCTGAAGCTTCATTTTTTTAGGCAAGTACAGGTCAAAATATAATAATATTAAATTCAAAATATTAAAGGTATAATCATTATATTTTCTACTTCTATTTTATAAAATTTATACTTAGATTAATGGGATAATTTAAGCATACAAAATTTAAGAAACAAAACTTAAGTCAATTAATACTTTTTTCCTTATTTTATACTCAATCAAAATAGAGTAGATTAATCAACAGAGTCATAAAAATATCTGGCATTGTTATTTTGAATGTACCTATTTAGAAAAACCTTGATGCACGTTTGACTATTTTATTAATATAATTAGTCCCCAACTGTTTTTATAAATAGTCATAGAAATCTATCGTATTAATTAATGTAAGGCTGATACTTATTGCTATCATAAGACAGATGACTGTTTAAAGGCCCTCTTCTGCAGGAGGAACCCAGATTTCTGGACACAGCCTCTGTGGCTTCAATACTACCTCACACGGAGTGTGAAGTCCTCAATGAATCATTTCAGTAACTTTCCAGTGCTAACTTGATATACAGGGCAGAACATAACCCCCTCATGTCCACCCATGTACAAATCCCTTCTACATTTGGATAAGTCCTAGAGCAGACATAGTATAATGCAATTGTCTGCCTGATGCTTTGTGTTCTCAGTTATTCATCATAACAAAAAATGGGCTCATGATGAATCACACATTCTTATTCACACAATTTTTATCTACTTACAGAATTTTTTGATAGAATATATGGGTGAGTTAAAAGGCATAGGAAGCATATTTTTATGGCTTAAAATTGAGTTCATCTCTTCATTATGCAGTAATTATATATTTTTTTATTTATTTGTAGTACAAAATGCTATAATTTCACATGTAAACAATGTATTCCTTTTACTAATGCTTAAAATTTACTTTTAATGAGCCTTGTATACTTTGCTCTAATGCATTATGTACCCTTGAATTAAACCAAACTAACTTCACAACTCTAATGAGATGTATAGAGGAGACATCATTAATTTATATTACAAATTCCCAAATCTCTTTTTGCTACTTCTCAAAATAAATAGTGTGATCTTCAATCACAAGAAATAATGATAATTTTTATTGATGGCTACCATCAGAAAATTTGTAAACAACCAATTCTAAGTTCACTTTGTAAATCACAAAAGAGACTATCTAGAGCAGTCTGCTGTTACAGTGCTGTGCTATGTGATGCTAAAAACTTACAAGAAGCATTATTAGAACAAATTTAAATACCAGTTGTTGTTAGATGAAACACGCACAAGGCAAATCATTTATGGAGAAATACTCTTAACATTCCTTGTTCCTAAGCTTTCTATTTATTTAAAATTTAACATACTATAAACCATAATGTTTAATACATGGTCTAATTATAAACTATGGAAGATTCACCTATGGTTACATTTATTTTGTAGTTCTTATAATCATTTATTTAAACATTTTCAGAACTCTTAGGCAACTGCATATATTTTAGTATTATATAATTCAATCCATACTAAAACATGTCTATTTTTTGCTGTATTATACTATTGATTCTCTCAGCATACATAGAATATCTTCATTGGCGTTTTTTTCCTGGATCTGAGGACTGAACCCAGGGCCTTGTGCTTGCTAGGCAAGCGCTCCACCGCTGAGCTAAATCCCCAACCCCATCATAGGCATTTCTTTATGTCAGCTCTAAATATACTTACTTAACCATTGATTTTTATGATAAAACAGCGACTAGATATGAGGAATAACACATCACATACTATTAAAATTAAATTTGTAAAGAAATTCTAGTTTAGTTTCTGCATTATTAGTAGAAATATATATTGTTTTTATTATTCTTTCACAATTTTTATAAAGTGTTTGAATATTTCTGGATACTTTTTCCTAATGTGTGTGTGTGTGTGTGTGTGTGTGTGATTTTCTTCTCAGCATGATTTGCCAGACTACAAAAAAACATGATCATTGGTGCTGAAAATTATTTGACTTGAATAGTACACATAAATTATTTAAATGCAAGTATCCTTGAAGTGAGACCACATTTAAATAAAAAATTAGAGAAATTTGGTCTTGGGAATAATTATTGTCATATAAATGAAGTTGAATAAAGAATGAGAGGAGTCTGTTTGTCAGGGTAACTCTTCATTTCAATAGTGAGCATTAGCATTCATTGGATTTAGTTACTAAATAACCAAAACATAACTTGAAAGTATTTATATCTAGGTAAATAATATCAATAAATTGACAAAATTAAAACACACAAAATAGCAGGTATCAGTTTTATTTTTGGAAAATACTTTTGTGTCTCCTGGGTTCTAATATTCTAGAAAATGTGAAAGGTCTATCTAACTTTCTTATTTCTTTCCTATGAACAAAGCAGTAAAGTGACTTTCATAAAATAAAATAAAATACAATGAAATGTTTGTTTAAAGAATTGAACCAGAAACTTAACTGTAACCTGTTTGAGATAGAAAATAGAGAAAAAAAAATAGAACTGAGAAATCACTGAAATACAAATGATGTATTTTGTATTTTGATGTTTGTAATTTATGAAAGAAAATTATTTATGTTACTGATAATTTCCAAATTTTGAATGTGTTTTAAAAGCATATTAATGCTGGGCTGTGGTGGCACATGCCTCTAATCCCAGCATTCAGGAAGCAGAGGCAGGCGGATCTCTGTGAGTTCAAAGCCAGCCTGGGCTACCAAGTGAGTTCCAGGAAAGTCAAAAAGCTACACAGAGAAACCTTGTCTTGAAACACCCTCCCCCACCCCCAACCCCCAAAAACATATTAACAATTGCAAACAATTGCAAATGAATTCGAATTTAACAACCAGGATCAAATGCACATTTTTATCAGGCAAGTTTATTTACTGTCCTCCAAATATTAGTACTTTGCAAGAACAAATAAGAACCTCCCAATTTGTATGTCTGTTACAGACTTCCAGATCTGTAGGGAGTTTCTATTCTTCCTAAATCTCTCAGGAATCAAAGCTGATGAAGGAACCACTGCAGGGGGCAGTTATTATACCAGGGAAAACAAAATTGGAAGAGCTCACAGTTGCAAAAAAAATTTTGCCTCAGATGTGACAAATAACTAGAACTAATTACATGCCTTCGTCCATCCTGACCAAAGTAGAAAATGGACAGAATGTACAACTCTGCTTTTTCTTCTTAGTTTGTTTCCTTAGTTTAATTATCCTCTATATCCTGTTTGACCAGAGGTATGCCTGCTGCCACAAGTCCAGGTAGGACATGGGCCCACAGACTTCCCCTTGGATATTTCATCTTTTCTTTGGAAGGGAGTTCAAGACTGGGTTTCTCTGTGTAAGAGTCTTGCTGTTCTTGATCTCACTTTGTAGAGCAGGCTGGCCTCAAACTCACAGAGATCCACCTGCCTCTGCCTCCAGAGTGCTTGTATTAAAGGCATGTGCCACCACAGCCAGACTGAGATTCCATTTTACACCTGTCAGAATGGCTAAGATCAAACCACCTGTGATAGCGCATGCTGGTGAGGATGTGGAAGCACAAGGAAAACTCTTCCACTCCTAGTGAGAGTACAAACTTGTACAGCCACTACAGAAATCAATGTAGTGTTTCCTCAAAAAACTGGGAATTAAGCTACATAAAAACCCAGCTATACCACTGTGGGTATATACCTAAAGCATGCTCCATTCCAGCACAAGCACACTTGCTCAAATATATTCACAGCAGCTTTATTAATAATAGCCAGAAACTAGAAGCAACCTAGATATCACTCAACCAAAGAATGGATAAAGAAAATGTGGTACATTTACACAATAGAGTATTACTCAGCTGTTAGAAAAACCTGCCATTATGAAATTTGCAAGCAAATGGTTGGAACTAGAAAAAAAATCATTCTAGAAATACAAACATGGCATGTACAGGCTTAGAAGTGGATATTGGCTGTTAAGTAAAGGATAATCATGCTACACTCCACATATCTAGAGAGACTAAGTAACAAGGAGGGCTCAAGGTGGGGGTGTGCATTCATCTCCTGGGAAGGGCAAATGGGATTGATTTTGCAGGTGGACTGGAGGTAGGTGAAGATGGGAACAGGGGAGATTGAGGGAGAGAGTAATGGTAGAGACAATTAGAACTGGGAGGCATTTGGACACCAAGTGCATTGGAAACTCCCTGTAATCTATGAGGCTACCTCTATTAAAGACTCCTTGTAATGGGGGATGTGGCATAAACTGGCTATCTTCTACAACCAGGCAAGGCTTCCAATAATGGGATTGGGAATCAACCCAGTCACACAACTTTTGGCTTTGTCCTGCCTGCAAAATATGCTGGGGTAATGGTGGTGCAGAACTTGTGGGAGTGGCCAACCAATGACTGGTCCAACTTGAGGCCCATGCCAGCAGATGGAGCACATGTCTGACATTTCCTGAATGTGGAAGCAAAACATGGATAGCCCAGAGACCTAGAATAAAATTAAATATGACTGGCAAATAAAAAGTCAATGAAATGATTCCTAATGATATTCTGCATTACTCGTAGATTGCTGTCTAGCCTACTCATCACCAGAGAGGTTTAATCTAGCAACTGATGGACCAGATATAGAGACCTACAGCCAAACATTAGGTGGAGCTCACAGGACCCACAATAGAGGTATAGGAAGGATTCTGGGAGCCAGAGGGCTCAAGGATACCATGAGAACACAGCCCATAGAATCAACTGGATAGGGGATAACAGAGACTGAAGTAACACTCACAGACCCTGTAGAAGTTTGAGGTAGGGCCTCTACACATATGTTGTTCTTATGGGACATGTAACAGTGGGAGTGGGGTGTGTCTCTGGCTGTTTTGTCTGCTCTTGGGACCCTTTTCTTTCTACTAGATTGCCTTGTCCAGCCTTAATATGAAGGTTTGTGCTTAGTCTTACTGTAATGTGTTATGCCATGTTTGATTGACATCCCTGGAAATCATGTTCTACAAAGATGGAGTGAATCTAGAGGAGGGGGAGGGTGGTGAGAGGAGTGGAGTTATGGAAAACTGCCGTCACAGTGTATTATGTGAGGAAAGAAAAACAGAAGAAAAAGAAATAAAGCCAAAGAAAAAAGAATTGTCGATAGATGGAAATAATTCAAAATTGGTTAAATTCTCTAGATGTGTCCCTTTTAATAACTCTATAGGAGAGGGCACTTCCTCTCTTATTCTAGTCCACCATTGTCACAGGATCCCCACTTACTTTTGAAATAGTTCACATGCTGAAAATTATATTAAACATAGGCTTTTCTTCGCTGTTTCCTAGTATAAGCAATTTTGATGATCTATTAATTAAAGTTATTCTACATATCTTCTTAAACTAAAATCCTGGATGATTTACATTTCTTCATGCATTCCAAACTGCACATTTGCTTGAAAAATTATTTGCTATTTTAGTGTTAATCATTGATCATTTATTAAAATACAGTTAAACATGAGATATCCTAGAAGATATTTAGCTTGCATATTTTTTTCAATTCACTGAATAATGTATTAATTTTTTATCTTTTTTACACTGAGTTAAGGGTTTTTAAACTGTATTATTAGTCTTTGGTAGAAGGGATATATTAGATATTTTCCTGTAAGTATTATGCCACAAGAATACATGAATCTAAAATGTTTCTAAATTAGTATTTCACTTGAATTTAACAACGAAAGTAGTTTCTGATGCTTATTTCAGGGGAAAAATAACTTTTAAACTGAACACTACATACATTTTAAAATTTCATGGCTTCTGTTTCTATTAGTACTAATCAATAATATACAATCTTATATTTTATAATATATATTACAAAAATTACTTAACAGAAGGGAAACTTATTCTTCTGAAAATAAAGTATGTATATGCACTACATTGAAGCTGTAAATGTTTTCAGTAGCCATCTTCACAACATGAATCCTGCCAATCCATGGGAATGGGAGATCTTGCCATCTTCTGGTATCTTCTTCAGTTTCATTTTAAGTGTCATGAGTTTTCATTGTACAAGTGTTGCATTGTATTATTTACATTTAATGCAATGAAATTTACCTCGGGGGCTGTGGTTCATGGAATTATTTTCCTGATTTAGTTCTTGGTATCACTGTTATTTGTTTACAGGAAGAATGCTGATTTTTGCATGTTAGTTTTATGTATGTCTTATTCTCTATATGTGTTTATGAGCTTCAGGGGGATTACAACGGCCTTAGGGTCTTTTATGTAGAAAATCATATCTGCAAATAAGGATAATGACCTTCTTCTTTTCCTCTTGTCCTATTTCCCTAGCTAAGGCTTCAAGTACCACACTGAATATGAAGGGGGAGTATGGACATGTCTATATTTTTCATTTTAGTAGAAATGCTGTGAGACTTTCTTTGTTTAATGTAAAGCTGATAGTATGTTTGCTTATGCTTGCCTTGAAAATGATGAGCTATGTCCCTTACATTCCTAAATCCTTTGGGTTTGTTCTCATGAGGAGATGCTGGAACTTTTTCCATTTTTTTTTCTAAATCTAATATGATCATCCTGTGGTTTCTATCCATTTCTATACATTTATTGATTTATGAATACTGAACCATCCCTGAATGTCTGGTATAAAACTACTTTGAATGTAGTATATAATATTTTATGTGCTCTTTATTATGTACTATATAATGAAATGTATAAAGTATTAAGTTTCTGATACATGTAAACTCTTAATAATAAGGAACAATTCATGCATTCATTGTTGTTTTAGTCCTTAGATCTCTGTGTCTACTTTTTATCTCATTGTCAGGTGCGAATCCCTTCAGACTAAATGGACTGAAGATTTTGTCTGTTCTTTTTCTCCTATAAAATTTCTGAATAGTACTTTCCAAAACAATATCACATATGTGTCTTTTGTAACTTAATTCTATCTTCTTAGGATATCAAAAATACAACAGAAGAAGTGATGTCTATCACAGATATCTACTCTTCCCAGTTTCAATACTAGAAATCCAGAGCTAAGTAATTTAGGTTGACATCAGTGAGGTGATTTTCCCTGGCTCAGTGAATCCTACCTTCTCACATGGCCCTCAGAGTTTACTCTTCTGGACAATCATTGAGACAAGAGCAAGCTCTATGTTGTTTCTTCTATATCTAAAACTTATTTTGTTAGACTAAAACCACATCCTTAAGGAGTTTGATAGCCTTGACTTCCTCTTCTGTGATATTTCCCTGGTTCTTGCCACACTAGAGCTTCAACAAATGAATTTTGAATTAATTTGCTATGTAAAACTTTCTACATCTTTTACATTATTTCAGTAAATTTTGATTATTTTAAAATTAATTTTTATTCTTTCAGATAATTTAAAAAATACTGTATTCATCATGAGGAATATTTTTATTGTTTATATTATTTCTAGAAATTTCATTTAAGAAAAAGAATATAATTGTTTTATTGTCTACATGGTACCAGTTCCTAGTCCAGGGGCCATGCATCTTAGCAAGTGAAATTGAATTGAAAGCCACAAAAAGAAGCAAAAACAACAAAGAAAACTATAGACAAATATCTATGTTCAAAATTCTCAATAAAACACTAAATAA
This sequence comes from Onychomys torridus, assembly GCF_903995425.1. Taxonomy (NCBI): domain Eukaryota; kingdom Metazoa; phylum Chordata; class Mammalia; order Rodentia; family Cricetidae; genus Onychomys; species Onychomys torridus. The sequence continues at coordinate 26,116,325 of NC_050448.1, forward strand.
AAAACTGATTACAAGAATATATTCCAAAGATCCACCAACACATCATGTTGGCTTTATCTCAGAAATATAGGAATGGTTCGACATATGTCAGTCATTAAATGTAATAAATCTTACAGAGTTAATTATTAAAAAAAAGTGATCATCTCAGTAGATCAGGAATATTCCTTTGACAAAATTCAACGTGTGTGTGTGTGTGTGTGTGTGTGTGTGTGTGTGTAATTTTTTATTTTTTCCTCCTCCAAACAAAAGAAAAAGGAAAGTTTTTCAGGGAGCACATTACAGCAGCCAGAAAATTTTGATTTTAAGCAGCACATTTTAAGAGTGAAGGGGGCACTATTAACAACTTAGGCAGGTCTTAAACAGCTGGTCACTATGGAAACAAAATTGTGTATCTATTCATTTTTGAGTGACCAGGGGAGAAATAGGACCTTAAATAATTCTAGAGTTCTCAAATATGGCAATAATTTCTCTGTTTAGTACTCTTCATTTCCTATTTTGCTATGTCATCAACTCAGAACATTTGTGATTCCATGACCTGGTTGAATCATCAGTTCAACTATTACCCACTAGAATAAACTTAAATGTTTTTCCTGAATTTTTCCAGAGTATAAGAAAGTTTGAGATGCTACACTTTCTACTGTCTGTTCACATTTCTTGATAATAAGTCTAGGGAAATGTACTTTTTCTAGCTGAGGAACGAAGATGGTTCCTTTGAGTTGTGATCTCGTCTAAAATGCTCTTTCACCTCTGCCTTTCTCCTCCATCCTACTCCATTCAGGTGAAGGTTCTGAGGTTAGGTTGCTTGTTCTTCCCTGTCAATAATCCCAATATGAGTGTATTTTATCCATGTATTAACAATTTTTGATTGACTTTTATTTCTATGAAGTGTCAAATTTATGTGAGCTGGTACTTTTATCTGTCATTGCTATGTGTGTAATATACAGAATACTGAAATGGCAGGTGCTTCATAAATAAATAGGATAAAAAATTAACTCCAAATTGAGAAATTTAAAAATTTTCATCTAATCAAGTGGCTTTGGAAAATGTCACAAATTTATTTTGCTGACCTGAACATAGATGAGAACTGGGTATGAAGGTACTGTGAGGCATCAAATGTCATACAAATAGAAATAGTTTCTCCCTGAAACTGGCCAATATTTTTAAGTGAAATCAATATGTTTGTGATTAATCAATATTAACATAAACATTTAAGAAAACAGTCTTGCTCTTGGTAAAAATATGAAAATAGTACATGAGCAAGAACAGGGGATATCAAACACAATTCTCGGTATCAACAGTAGCAAAAAGTATTATTTAAATTTTAGTGGTAGTGTTCAAAGAGTGTTTGTGTACATATTCTTTCAAGGCATATCCTGAGAATGTTATCTTTTTACAACGATTTAGTGATCTTCACTACCACTAACTTTAGGCATACCTCATAATATTCTCTTTTCTATTTAAGAAATTATTTTACTCATTTTACATACCAACCATAGACCCCCCTCTCATCCCTCCTCCTACTCCTTCCCATCCTTCCCCACCCCAACACACTCTTCTTCTCATCCCCTCCTTCAAAAGGATAAGCCTCCCATGATGAGTCAGCAAAGCCATATACTTTCAGTACCTCATGATATTCTTATGAACAGACATGCTGTTACTTAGGAAATATGGCTGCATTCTGGAAAGTAACATTCTAGGCATCTGATTTGTGATGCTTACTTACATGAAAACTGAACCTTGGCAAACATTTTCAATGTACCTTGAAATTATGAATTTATGCTTCAGTACAAATTACACACACACACACACACACACACACACACACACACACACACATACACACACATATACACTTATATAAAGTCATATATTTCACACTGCTCCAGAAATTTTGTTTTTCATCTGATAAAATCACCATGCAGAAATTACACAAAATCTAACAATATAAAAATAACAACATGAACTAAATTTACTTCTTCATGGAAAACTGCTAAGATAGTTTTGAACAAAACATGGGCCCATGGCTTATTATCTTTTTCAACCTGTTTCCTCATCAGTGAGTGAGGAAGAACATTTCCCAGTCTCTAGGGACAATATGAAGAAAAAAAGGAAGCATTCCAGGCATCCTTGGCTCCACTTTTTTGTGAACTGGGATCTCAATGTTTTCTTTAAGACTTAGCAGTAGGAAATTTGAGAGTTGGAATTTCCCAGACAATGATTCTATTGGGAAACATGGGCCAAATGCCTAGAGTTTCAAGACAGATTGCTGTGAAACGAGGCACCTCTCCCTTCCCTTGCAAAATGAGAGCTACTGTTAATTTTATTCTCACTGGTAAGTGACTAGGAATGAAATTCTAGTCCATGAGATTCCATGACTTCGTGCTGGCTTTGTTTTCCTGGCTATTGCTTAAGTATCATCCAGTATTGCTTAAGTACACACCCCTCCAAATTACTTTTCTTTCCAGCCCTCCACTCAGTGTACCTAGCATCACTCTTATGAAGATTATTAACTTTCACTGGGAGTAAATACTATTATATCATTTCATAGACTGTTTTCCCTCTCTATTATTTGTTTTCAGGTAACTGTTCAGCCTGCTGCCCTCCTCTAGTGTATTAGATACTTTTCTTTCTGAAAAAAAGTCACTGCAAATAAAAAAAATGGAACAGAAAAAATACGGTATCATTTAAATGCCTCCTTACCATTTTCACTTGTTTCTGAAACAGTGTAATTTGTATCCATTTTCAATGAAACTTGGACTCTCTACTGGTTGTCTGATAACCTGTGCTAGAGTGAAAGCAGAGAATACTTGCCAGCACACCTCAGTTCCTGACATGATGATTTGCTGCATAAAATTCCTGAAGTGAAAGAGGAGAATATCTGAGCTAAACAGCAAAAAAAAAAAAAGGAAAAGGAGAAGAGAGATGGTGGGTATAAAAAACAAAAACAAAAACAAAAAACAGTACAGAAACTCACTGCTTAGTTACTTTTATTTTTTTTAATATGGATATTTGTGTTTCAATTTTACATATCAGCCATGGGTTCCTCTGTCCTCCCCCTTCCCGCCCCCACCCCTGACCTCCCTCCATCCCCTCTCCCCCCATTCCCATCTCCTCCAGGGCAAAAACTCCTCATAAGTTACTTTTAAAACAAAATTTCAAAAGAAAAATTAAGATGAGATCCACTGAAAGAAGGCTGAAGTGCCCTCTGAAGGAAGGACACCATTAAGTGACCAGAATGTGCTATGAAAATAGAGGGAGGTAATACTGAGTAGCATGGTGTAAACAAAGATGAAGGTGAGGGGATGAAGGAGAAGACAGGATTTAGGGAGAGAGAGGTGAAGAAGCCACAAAAAAAAAACTACGTTATAGACTAGGTTATAGTCTTTATATAAATACGTTATATATAAAAGCTTAACTTAAAAATGGGATTTTTAGAGCATTGTAATACACTAGTGGATAATGCTGATCCCAGTAGCCTTGGGTTATTAAACAAAAATTCCAGTGCTAGGTGTGGGATACTTTACTGGGAATTGTTGGCCTGGAAGGCCAGAGAACTATAAATATTCTGACCATTGCTCTTGATTGCACAGCATAACTTGATCTTTTATTATTTGGTTCCAGAATACAGAGAAATAACGCTAGAAATGAACCAGAAGCTTCCTTCCAGCTGGTTAGTCTTCACAGTAACAGAAGTTACTATGCAGACAACCAGGAGAGAAAAGTCTGAAAATGTATTTCTCATCTTGTATGCTGCAAAGCAATTCACCAGGAAAAAGGGGTTCTTGCTGATACAGTAGTGATGCCAACAGATTTCTAACTGAATCTGAAACCTACTCCATAGCAGAGAGTTCAGGTCCAGTCCTGCAGATCTGGTCTAAGTTCCATGTCTGGGGAGGTCACTGCCCCTAGGGTTGAAAATAATACTGTTGTTTCGCTAAATCAATATTTTTACATACTGCTTCTTGAATCTTCATAGACTAGTGTTGTCCTCACCCTTTATGAAAGATGCTTCGGTGTTCAGCAAACAGTGATTAATAAATAGACTCATGGCTGGTTAAGATGCTGAGAACAAATGATGGTTGAATGTTTAACATTAAACAAGACATCCATTTCACTCCTTCCAAGGATGAGGAGATATCATGGAAAAGGGGGCAGAAAAAATGTAAGAGTGAAAATATGAGGTGTATGGTTGTTAAAACTTGTTATATAACATGACACTACCATGATGTGTGTGAATTTATAGCTTCAGTCGCCTTCATAGGACATGCTCAGTACTAAGGAAGTAAACATTCACTCCTGTGATGGAATAATTCATGGGAGCCTGCCCAGGGAAGTAAATGGCAGTCAAAGATTATTGGAAGAAAGCAAATCATTGTCTTCGGTGATCCATGTCCTCAGTGCCAATAGTGAGTGACTTATGCTCCAATGAACAGCATTTCACCCATGTCCATTCCAGTGTCCCTGGTTAACCCCACTGATTCACAAAGTTAAAACAAAACAAAATATATGGAATTATGATTGATGAGTTTCAGTGAGAAGCAGAGGAGGAGTTGTAGAGATGGAGAAAATGAGCGCAGAGAGATGTGTATGGATAGACTGTTTAGTGTACATGCATGAAATTTCAAAGAATAAATTAGTAAAAATTCACATTATGTTCCACATTTGACTGTCTCTCACATTTCAGTGATAGCACAGGAAAGAATGGTCACTACTTTGTCATGGCACTGATTTCAGGGTAAGGATCTTTCCTGCTAGGCAGAGAGAGCTTTGAATGTATCATACCTCCTTCCAACCCCTAAACCTACATATCTAGCACCAAACAAAGAAGGATTAGTTCAAAGAAAAGAAAAAGATGACAGAAATTTCAGTGTTGCCCATGACCATGGGCTAGTCCTCTTCACATATGGAATAAACTTCCCATAGTTACATAAAAGCTCTTGTATTGAAGTGATGAAATCAAACCAGTTATACTATGGTCATTAATAAGTGCCTGCATGGGCGAGGTGTGTGTGTGTGTGTGTGTGTGTGTGTGTGTGTGTGTGTGTGTGTGTGTGCTTGTGCGTATGCTTATGCTTGTCTGTGGGGTGGTTCAGATGTCCACTTTTGTAATTTTCTTAGTTACTAGTTACTTATACATTATTTTTGAGAGAAAAAAAAATGTCTTTCTCTGATCCTGGGTCTAACTGAGTCTCAATAATAGCTAGCCAGCAAGCTTCAGGGATACTCTGTCATGCCCTTCCCAGCACTGAGATTAGAGATATGTACCTCCATGCCAAGCCTTTAATGTGGGATCAGTGGATCCAAAATCAATTTCCCATGCTGTATAGAAAGGCCCCTTTCAAGTGAGCCAGCTATCCAGCCACAGGAATGTATTACATTATCAACACCTTGTCTCAGTGTACTTCAAGTAGAAGTGTTGAGGCTGCTAGTGCTTAGTAAATAAATGGAAAAAAAATCAAATAACATTTTCTTTGCCTTAGGAATATGCAAATCTCTCAATTGTGGTCCTAGGTAGAAGAGATATTGCAATTTATCCAAATTCTCTGTGGGCTGTGAAGGATATACATGACTATGCTAAGGACAAAATTCTACTAGCAACAATAATTCATTTCACAGTATGTTTGTGACATGGTCTTATCATCTCCATTAGGGTTGGATAGTTGATCAGTGTGTAAATTGTTGACTGTGCAAATATTAGGAACTGAGTTTAGATCCTCAGAACTCAGTGAAAGCTAGGTGCAGAAGTCCATGTATGTGTTCCCACCACTGTGGTTTTGCAGCCAGTTAGCTCAACCTAATCATCAGGCCTCAGGTTTTGGGGGAAACCCTGTTTCAAAAAAATAAGATGAAGAGTAGTTGATGCAGACATCAAGTATCAACCTCTGGCCTCCATATTCATGCTTATACACATAAACACACAAACATATATGGCCTCACTCTCACACAAAAGAAAAATACATTTTTTTTTTAAATTATAGTGGAAGATGACAAGAAGACAAGCCTGATAACTTCATTGTGCTGCAAATTTGCTACATGGATTTCGAAATATTTGCATTCATTCAATATAAATTAAGACTTACTTCTATTTGTTTTCAAGTAAAACAAAGCAGTATGCACACAGAAGAATTGTTTGCTAAGGCTAGGTTTTAAGAGCACTCCAGGAATTTCTTTTGCTCAGTGGCACTGTAAATATACAAACCCATATCCACTTAATTTCGAACAAATGATACAGCATTATATTCAGAATTTTGAAGATCTTTAAATGAGATGCCATATAATGAAGGGTGAATTTATGCATTTCATTTAAGTACCTCCAATTGAGGAAACATTGATGCTTAAAGCAGCTCCAGAGTTTGCTTGTGTGGATATTTCTTAGAGGTAACATTAGAAGGAACATTGCGGTATACCTCAGATACCCAGTGGCTTGGTGTGTAAATTACACAACACTTGAAAACACAGCTATTACTTGTTTATTTTTCTATATTCTTCTTCTTTCATTTATGGATATAATGATTGTACTTGATCTGTTTTTCAAATTCTATTATTTTATCTTTTATTTCCTTTCTTAATCATTTTCAATATGACTAAATAAAAGCCAGCAATATGAATCATCGTGTCTTTAACTATATGACTTCTTACTGAAATATTTAATGATGGAATAGAAGTAAATAATGGCCTTTGGAGGCCAGGAGAGCCAACATTTTTAATAAGTAGTAACATTTTTACTTTTCAATTGCTTGCTTAAAATATTTTTGATTATATGCTGCCTATCAGAGCAATTTTGCCAAAAAGTTAAGAGAAATTTTTATAAAAAATGATGACACCTATGATTTGATCTTAGTGACATCCCTATTGTTTGACTTGCAATGTCAAACATGGAAGTGGTAAGGCAGGTGTAGTAAGGAAATTGCTGTAACTCAGTAACCACTAGTGTAGGATGACAATGTCCCCATTCAACCATTTGGCTAAAATGCAAACTAACATTTAAGAGTTGAATAATAGGAATCATTGATTTGTCTCAACAGGTAAAAACATTTTACATGTTAACCTGATAACCTGAACTTTATCCTTGGTACTCACAAAAAAGGGGTGTGATAGCTGGCATTTGTAATCCCTAAACTCCTACTGAGAAATGAGAGGGAAGGCCAGGAATCACCAGAAAGCTCAGGGTCAAAGAGACTGTGGTACACAGTGCAGCAGACACAGTGAAACTATGCTTCAAAAATTCGGAAAGGGAGAACCAACTCTTATAGTTGACCTTTGACCTCCCCATAAGTGTTGCCTCATGCAGGTGCATACAGGTGTACACACCTTCACACACACACAGACACACACACACACACACACACACACACACACACACACACACACACCAAATAACATGAAAAGATTTAAACATCAAACAACTCAAGGTATCAAGTAAAAATGAACAAAATGTCCTTAAATCTGTACTAAATCTAAATCATTCTTTTGAATAAATTTGAATGAGAGCCTCCACAGACTGCTTCTTGGTCTCCTCAACATCAGTGTCTTAGTAAACAACATTGTTAACAGTTTTGGAGATGGAGAATTTTTTCCCCTGTTTGTCCACGTCAGTTAAGTGGATGCTACTGTCAGCAAGGAAGCAAATGCACTTTATTTTTCTTGTAAAGCTTATGGATAAAAAAAATACTGTGACTATAGGGCAACATAATAATTGGGCATGTCCTATTTTATTATTTGTGCTGAATTGTCTTTTTACTACAACAGATTGCATTAATACAGTAATAAGTGCAGCAGAAATAACCCAGAAAACTACACATTTTCACACTTAAAGACCAGATACTCAGCTGGCATGTACGCCAGCATTTAGCTTCGAGAATGCTAACTTTTAGGACTTGTCTGTATAGACAGAATTTCCTACCAGTAGGTCAGATGGGACAAGTTTTAGGATAACTGGAATTTTTACTGAATGGCTTTTATGTAAGCCAATCTGTGTATTACGTATTGAACATTTTATATACAGTGATGAGTATGATCTAATGTTCAGTTATCAAATCTACTAAAATAATAAATATATGTAATTTGGTGTTTCTCATCCCTCACAATTTAACAAGTCTGTAGAATGCAATGATTTCATCCTATAACTAGTGAGATGGTCCCCTAGTCTGCTGGAAATTAGTGCAGTCATAAGATGTCAGCAATTTGATCTCTGCTGACCAGTGGGATCCAACTCATAGCACTACGTAAAGCAGATGTAGTGGCACATGCCTGTAATTCTAGCAATAGAGAGGTAGAATCAGGAGCAGAAGTTCATCCTTTGCCATACAAAATCCAAGGCTACCCTGAGCTATTAATATTATGCCTCAAGATAGTAAAAGTAATGGATTAATGAATTGATACGTGGGTTAAAAAAGGGTTAATACATAAATGATAGAGAGATAGCTAGATAGACAGACAGACAGATAGATAAGTGTTATATAGCATTATAGAGATAGAGGTAGAGTGACATAAAGCAAAATCAGTTTGCATTGTGGAAAATTTCACTGTTCTTTTAGAATTCTGGTTTAAAGTTGTGGAGTAGTAAAAACAAATGTAGATACACTAATTACTCTAGCTTTAGGGGGAAGAATTGTATTTGAAAATGCTCTTTTTTAAACAGTGAAAGAATCTGTAAAGTATAAATAAGCCTTGGTTATTCAGCTAATGAAACAGCTTCAAAAGAACTGAAGCAGCACTCTGTATCTGATGTTCACACGGCCATTACTGTCCTGTAGGCTTTTACAGCCTTGCAGTAACAAAGGAAATGTCACTTCTAATGTGAAGTCATGGTCCATTTTTCCTAGCTGATGTAAACTATTTGTCTCATTTTTAATGGGCCCAAGAAATTTTTAGAGATGTCACACCAAGTGGAAAAAATCGGGCTATAAGTTTGGATATAAAAATAATGGTATCATCTGTAATTTTTGTTGCATGTAAATTATTTTAGACAAAAATATGAATGATTTATTATGGATAAAGGAGAAGAATGAAGCTATTGTTATCCTTTGTTATGCTGTGCACAGTGACTGGATTTGATGTCATGGCCAGAACTAATTACAGGAAGTACCAATGACATCATCCAGAGATAAGGGCTTCGTACATCTTCCTGTCCGTGGATAAGTCATGCTATTATTTAATATCAATATTTGAAGTCTCATTGGAAAGTTTTAGCAGGAATTATAGCTACTCATGTAGCTCTGACTGATAATTGGTCATTTTGGTAAGATTATTCAGAAAGATCTTCAACTGTTACCAATCACACAGCCTCAGAAGAGAAATACGTGGACATGAGGGAGGAGGCACAAACCCAACATGACAGATGGATGAGCTGATGTAAACCCAGTGTTCACTGGCTTACAGATGTAAGCATCTTGTCTTCACATTTTAGTAAAAATTAGTAAATAAGTCAAGTTTTGGATTATTAATACAGGAATATTATCCAAAAGAGGAGATTGTTAATGTGTGTCATGATTTGTTTTAAAGTGTTTAGTTAAATAAGTGTTTTGTCAGGTGGCACACAGACAGAGAGAAGACAAACATGTAGCAAAATAACTATAGAAAACTATTGGTTCTGAAAGAATGAAATAATAATAAAAAAAAAAAAAGCCATGTAGTTCAGTGGTTGAATGATGAGGTCCATGATGACATGGAAAAAAAGTAGATAGCTGGATAGACAGCCAATACATGGGAAGACTAAATAATAAATAATAAGTGAACACTTCTAAATGTCTACTACTGGAATCTCTACATTTGAGAAAAGTGACAAAGACAGTATAGATTTAATACATGTACATAAAAAATGGAGAAGGGAGCCATCATAAAAACAAATTTAGTGAGATTTGCATTGTATAAGGATATCTAGAGTTTTCAAAAGAAAAAAAAGCAGAAATATATACATGTATAACAACATACTTAATGTTAATATTTATATTTTCTTACAGATAATTTATTTTTATATTCTAGTATGAAGTCTACACAAATGCATGCAATTAGGCATTTTAAAATCCCTTTTGTTAGTGGAGAGAATGCTTAAGGTCATTTAGTTGTCTTTAAAATCTGCTATGTAAATTATTTTCAGCCACATTTTGGGGTGGCTAAGTCTCATGCATTATTATTGCTTCTTTTTCCATGGAATCCTAGTTGCAAATCAAATCTTGACCACTCTAGATAAGAACAATGGAGTCATCCCTTAGTTCAATTTCAATACAGTTGTTTTTATTTATGCTTTTGTTTATTTCTGGAAGCTCCTTTGAAGCAATACAATTTAATTATCATTGATCACTAATCGCTTTTAGAAAAAAATAATGTATTTTAAATTAATTAAAGATGGCAATCTTACCAAAACAATGGAAAAAAGAAAGCATCTTCAACAAATGGTGCAGGCGTAACTGGATATCAAAATGTAGAAGATTGCAAATAGATCCATATGTGTCAGTGTGCATAAAACTTAAGTCTAAGTGGATCAAAGACCTCAACATAAATCCAGTTACTCTGAACTGATAGAAGAGAAAGTAGAAAGTAGTCTTGAACATATTGGCACTGGAGATCACTTCCTAAATATAATACCAGTAGCACAGACACTGAGAGAAATAATTAATAAATGGGACTTCTTGAAACTGAGACGTTATCGTACGGCAAAGGACATGGTCAATACAACAAAACAACAACCTAGAGAATGGGAAACAATCTTCACCAACCCCACATTTGACAGAGGGCTGATATCCAGAATATATAAAGAACTCAAGAAATTAGATATCAAAATACCCAACAGTCCAATTAAAAAAAAAAAATGAGCTACAGAACTAAACAGAGAATTCTCAACAGAAGCAGCTCAAATGGCTGAAAGACATTTAAGGAATTGCTCAACATACTTAATCATCAGGGAAATGCAAATCAAAAGGACTCTGAGATTCCATCTCACACTTGTCAGAATGGTTAAGATCAAAAATACTGCAAGGCAATGGTGCTGCACTCCTTCAATCCCAGCACTTGGGAAGCAGAGGCAGGTGGATCTCTGTGAGTTCAAGGCCAGCCTGGTCTCCAAAGTGAGTTCTAGGAAAGGCGCAAATCTACACAGAAAAACCCTGTCTGGAAAAAACAGAAAAAAAATCAAAAACACTGAAGACAGCTTATGTTGGAAAGGATGTGGAGCAAGGGCAAAACTCCTATACTGTTGGTGGGAATGTAAACTTGTACAGCCACTTTGGAAAGCAATATGGTGCTTTATTAGAAAATTGGGAATCATCCTCCCTCAAGACCCAGCTATACCACTCTTGGGCATATGCCCAAGGAATGCTCAATCACACCACAAGGAGACCTGCTCAACTATGTTCATAGAAGCATTGTTTGTAATAGCCAGAAACTGGGAACAACCTAGATGCCCTTCAACTGAAGAATGGATAAAGAAAATGTGGTACATATACACAATACACACAGCAGAGAAAACAATGACATCATGAAGTTTGCAGACAAATGGATAGATCTAGAAAGAATTTCCCTGAGTGAGGTAACCCAGACTCAGAAGGACAAACACGGTATGTACTCATTCATAGGAGGATACTAGATGTAAAACAAAGATGACTAGATTGCTACTCACAACTCTAGGGAGGCTACCTAGAAAACAGGATCCTAAGAAAGACACAGGGATCACTCAATGACAGAGAAATGGATGAGATCTACATGAACACCCTGGATGTGAATGGGGATAATGAAAGGAAATGTTCGAGGGAAAGAGAGCTTAGGGGAGCAGGAGATCCCAACTGGATCAAGAACAGAGAGGGAGAACAAGGAAAGAGATACCATGATAAAGGAAGACCCCATGAGAATAGGAAGAAGCAAAATGCTAGAGAGGTCCCCTGAAATTCACATAGATACCTCCACTGTAGACTACTGTCAATGGTCGAGAGAAAGCCCAATCTGACCTAGTCTAGTGATCAGATGGTCAAACTCCCTAACTATCATTCTAGAACTCTCATCCAATGACTAATGGAAGTGGATGCAGAGATCCAAGGCCAGACCCCAGGTAGAGCTCCAGGAGTCCAATTGTCGAGAAAGAGGAGGGATTGTATGAACAATAGTTGTTGAGACCAAGATTGGAAAAAGCACAGGGACAAATAGCCAAACGAATGGAAACACACAAATTATGAACCAATAGCTTAGGAGCCCCCAACTGGATCAGGCCCTCTGGATAAGTGAGACAGTTGAATAGCTTGAACTGTTTAGGAGGTACCAAGGCAGTGGGACCTAGACCTGTCCTTAGTGCATGAGCTGGCTGTTTGGAACCTGGGGCTTATGCAGGGACCCTTTGCTCAGCCTGGAAGGAGGGGACTAGACCTGTCTGGACTGAATCTCCCAGGTTGAGCTGAATCCCCAGGGGAGTCTTTGCCCTGGAGGAGATGGGAATGGGGGGGGGTGTGCTGGGGGGAAGACAGGGGTGGGAGTGGGGAGGACAGGGGAACCCATGGCTGATATGTAAAATTAAATTAAATTATATTAAAAAAAGATTTCCAGACAAAGAGTTTGGAAGGCATACATATTATTTTTCTTTCATGTTATCGTGCTGAAAAGCAACTGTCATCCACTCTTTCACATTTGTAGTGAATAAAGAAAAGTAAAACCCCAAATATCTTATGGAGAATTAAGACATACAATTTTATAAACAAAATGAAATAAAAATGCCAGAAATGACTGATTATGGTAGATAGAAAATGGAATTGAGATTATGGATAATCAAAGTATTTTCAGAATGTTGAGCACAGAAATCATCATAGATATCTATAGCTGATCAAAATACAGAGAGGAAGAAGTCTGGGGGACTCACCCCAATTATACTTCCAGAATAAAACATTTACACAAGGGATCAGAAAACATCATGGAAGATTTGACTGGGGAGTGGGCAAAAAGACTGGATAAGCCAAAGGACAAGGAAGTCTCCCAGAAGTGATAGAGAAGCTACAACAAGGATACTGCAAACATGTGGTCACCTAAATAAGTCCTGAGTAATGACAACATGAAAGACTTGTGGAAGAGCAAGTCCCATCAGGTCCAACTCCTAGACAAAGATCTACAGATAAGTAGTAACTTCTGGAGAGGTAAAGTTAATCTCTGTCAGAAATTAGGCTCCTAGTTTTTTAACCAATAGCAAGTGTTGTCCTGAAATCATTTACACAAAGGGCACAGTAAGCAGATAGAGTAGGTTGTCTTTATATAGCTACACACACACACACACACACACACACACACACACACACACACACTAATCCTACTAAGGCTACCATTACTACTACTACTACTACTACTAATAATAATAATAATAATAATAATAATAATAAAAGCAAAATAAATCCTGAATTTGAGAAGGAACAAAAGGGAGAAATAAAGAGGAGGTGGAGAGAAAAGAAGGAGATTGTGTGTGGAGGGAGGATGATGTAATTATAATTTAATTTTTAAAATTTGGGGGAAAAAAGAGAAATTGGATCAGAAAAAAACCACAAATAACAAGTTGAGGGAGCACTGACATATATGGGCTACAGAACAGGCCATAGCCCTGAACATAAAAGCAATACTATCTTCTAAATTTTCAGAATCTTCATCTACTGGAGAGAACACATCTGAGATAGATAGTTAGCAGAGAAACAGAATAATTTGTGGAAAGTCAAAAAACTATGATAAATGGCAGATGGAAAATAGGGTAGAGTCAATATTTGTAATCTCTGAAAATCTAGTTGATTAGCTGGCATCAGTTTAAGAGAGTGACATCTGTGATTTATGTCAAAATTATCAAATTCTGACAAAATTACCTACAGTTAAGCCCTCTTTGTCAATTATACTCAACAATGTATAAAAACTCAAAATTTAATTGAAAGAGCCATAAGAAAGTTTAATAAAATTTTTTAAATAAAGGCAATAAAAATAACAAAATAAAAATATGACAGTGAAAATGAAAATCAAAGCAGAAATCATTATATATATATACTTACATACTTACATATAATGTATATATTTATATAAGTATATGCAGAATTATTGATTATATCATCTTTTTAATAGACAAACAAAAAGGAACCAGAGGAAAAGCTTGAGAGATGGGTTAATGACCATTTCTAAACATAGGAAAATAATTTCCAACTGTCATTAAGATTAGCAATTAAAAACACACAAAAATAGAGGGAAAAATGACCAATGAAATCATTTTAAAAAATGGACTAGGATTTCTATGCAACAAAGCAACTAGGTCCACAGGTCAATGAATGGAAAAGCTCTCACACAAAGTCATATGATAGGTATAAAAATCAACAATGTAAAGAGAAACCCTGTCTCTGAAAATCAAAAGAAAAAAGAAAAAGAAAAATCAACATCCCACGATAAATAGATCATAAAATAAGAAAGAGCCATTAAAATTTGGGGAGAATAATGGTAAGTCATGTAAAAAGCTCACATATCCTTTACAAAGAACCAAGGAGTAGAAATAAAGATTTTTACATGCAACACAAGAGATACATGGCAATGATAAGTAGGGATGTTCAAATTATTTCTCTTGTTCCTTTCAAGGTTGGTAAGAGCAAACTCTTAATGAGGATTCAAAACAGAAAACAAATGTAATTAGTAAAACAATTAACAAACAAAGATAAAATAAAATATATGAAAATGTCAAGAAGGAATCAAAGAAATAAAAAAGAAGAAAATTAAAACTTTTGAAAACACATTGCTAACTATATGAACATAATCCCTCACAAAGCAAGTTTTACACATTAGAAATAAAAGAAGAAACACTTAAATCACTAATGTATGTCAGGAAAACTATGTATTGAAAGGGACACTTTGAACAACATTATGCTGTGTCTGGCTTACAATAAGAGGTATACAGAAAAGAACGTTCCTGGAATAACCACACTGCTTCTAATTCTGTTTGGACAGTCAGCACTAGTTTTCATACTGTGAGGCAAAAGTGATGAATCTGGAGTGGACTGAGACATACCAGGGATTTGGAAATATGGCAGCTTTCTCCAAATTCATGTCACCACTGTACAGAGTCCATGCTAAATTCTCTTGAGGAATGTCTTCAGGTACTCTCCTGCAGAGACTCTATTATCTTGTCTGCTCTCTAAACTGAACATGAGTAAAAGTTTGCAGTAATGTTTGTACTCTCCCATCTGTCTTAGCCTAACCCATTCTCTAATTTAGAAAAGATAAACCAGGCTAATATTCAACTGAAATGGTAGACAGGGAGCCCTAGTTAGTTTGCAAAGTATTTTGAGACAACAAACAAAATAGCAATTAGCAAACATTGACGTGTTCTCTGGAAGTAAAAGGCAGTATACCAAACAACATTATAACTCAAGTGGGTTCAAATTTTTACATTTTAACAAAATTGATTAAAACTTAATGAAATTGACAGATGGTAGATCATGAAATCTATTTTATGTCATTTTATTATGCTCCTTTGATTACAAAACTCTATTATGAGAATAATTTAGCAGCATTACTGTAATAGGATTCTGACCAGCACTTCCCAACTCATATTTGAAAAAGAGTTCTAAAACTTTTATCAATAAGAACATGAAATAGGAATAAATTCAGAGTAAACTCTAGTTCATTCTTTTCAAACCCTCTGGTTTTGGCTGTTCACACCAGGAGAATATATTGAAGGGTTACAGGCAGAAGGTAAATGTGCTCTAATATTACAGAGGGCCCAGGTTCAGTTCCCAGCATCCCTGTGGGACAATTCACGATCTTTAGTAACTCTAGCTATAAAAGATCTTATGCCTTTTACTGGTCTACACAGATACATGCAAGAGACAGACAGAGACAGAGAGGGACAGGGAAAGAGACAGAGAAGACATAGAGAGAGAGAAAATGAAAAATACAAATTAAAAAAATTGTTAGATATTATTGTGATTTGAGAGAAAAATAAGGGTGCATATCTGGCACATTGTTATTATTTCATGTCTTAAATTATCTTTCAGGTGTCTGGTTTGGTCAATGATAGGATTAAATAGAGCAAATCATTCTTTCATTGGTTACCTATAAGTGAAAACAGTTTTCATATATTTTCTTGAAGCATATAAATACACTTTAGAGAAAAATTTGATTAACTGTGAGACCAACATCCATCATTAAGGAAGTGTTTTCCAAGGAGATGAACTTGGAGCCTAGATGTACTTCTCAGCCAGAGGCATTTCTGTTTCTAAAGAGAAAGGAAAGCTATGTAAGCAATGTTATGAAGCACTGTGCAGACTTTTCTCTGGGAAGATGGTAACAAACATCTCCTTACCTCAAATAGGATGGAAAGAAAGATTCATCCCAAGTTCAGCTCAGTGAACCAATGAGCATATTGGAGTTATTTACAGATGTATGAACAACCTTTGTATGTCTTTACTGTTGAAGAAAAAATATCATCCTCCTAGCAACCCTGTGTGCCTATAAATCCTTGGGAATGGCCTGGCCTTCTAGGCCTCTCCCTGACTTCATCATTGAGAGTTAATAGGGCAATCTTTTAAGGCTTAGTGTTAGTAATCACATGGGTTGGCAGTTCAAGAAGTAAATAGCCATGCCATGCCCAGAGGGCAGCATTACACAAGAAGCTAAGCAGAGATTTTCAGTAGATCAGCTGGTTTGAGGAGGGACTATTTAGATTATGGGATCTCAGAAAGGAAATGATAGTTTTTAATAACTGTCCTCAATTAAGTCTACTCGTGAACTTTTTCAAGTTTATTCATTTATCTTTAATTTTTTAAGGCAGTGTTGTAAAACACAGAAACATGACACTTTATGCTGTGGGCAATGGGAAAGATTAGTAAATCATTAAATACCAGTGAGTATGCATTCATGAAACATAATAGCAAAAAGACCCAAATATACATTATACAAAGCATACACAAACAATAATGTAAACATTTGCCAGTACTTACTGGCTAATGGGTCACAAAGAATAATTTCACACATGCTGAGGTATCAGTTCTTAGTCCAAACCTACTTCATGCATTTTAAGGGGAATTACATCCTGCTTCTCACATACTTAATATTTTTTAGTTTTAATTGCTTTATTTATGCTGTAAGTCTAAAGTTCTCATCTCCTAGGCTGCAAATGAAAATACTACAAAAAGAAAAAGAAAATAAGCAATAGACAATTGATTCTGAAGAAATTTCCTAAGTTTCATACATAAGAAATAATTTTTTTTCTGACAGCCTTTTATTTAAATGATGACATTTAATGTATATTTGATGACAAATCTGAATGTTAAAGCTAAATATTTGTGGTAATAATCATTAATTTGAAACACTTATTCTCTACTCTTTCAACTTATTACAAAATAAAACAGTACACTCAAGAATTTGAAAAATCTTTGTTTATGATATAATAGATATTTTATACAGAAAGCATATTTTATATAAATTTTGAGAGGGATACTATCCATATTGATTGAGTATCTGTTATCCACATTAGATATCTACACAGTTTCTGTCAGACTATTGGGAGCCCACATGGCTAAAATACCAGAAAGAAATTAGTTCTAAAAAAATCCAAAGAAGAAGAGAGGTAGACACCTGGGGCCAGTCAGCCAAGCAGCCACCCACTAGCCAGTCATGGTGGAAGCAGTAAAAGCAGGATAAAAAAAAAAAAAAATGACAGAAAGATAAAAAGCCCTGAGGCAAAATGAAGAGAAATAAGTTCAGTCCATTATCATCAAGGTGGGAGGCATGGCAGCTTGCAGGAATATATGTGCTGCCTACAGTTTGGCTTTCAGGGAACAAAGTTTACTGCCTCACTGGGTGGTATTCTTCAAAAGCTTCAAAGCCCACCCACAGTGATGCACTTCCTTCAACAAGACCACACCCACTGCAAAAAGCCATAGCTCTGATTGCGCCACTCCCTGTGAGATCATGGGGGCCAATTACATTAAAACTACCACAAGAAGCAAGGGTTTATTTGGCTTACACTTCCTTATTTCTGTTCATTATTTGAGGAAGTCATAAAAAGAACTCAAGCAGGGCTGGAAACTAAAGGCAGGAGCTGATGCAGAATCCATGGAGGATATTTCTTACTGATTTGCTTCTTGTGACTTGTGCAGGTTGCTTTCTTATAGAGCCAAGGATTACGAGCAAGCCCAGAGATGGTACCAACCACCATGGGCCTCTCCCCGATTAGTTACTAATTGAGAATATCCCTTGCAGTTTGATCTCATGGAGGCATTTGCTCAACCGAGGCTCCTTCTTCTCTATGACTCTAGCTTGTGTCAAGTTGACACACAAAACCATTACGAGGGATTTTTAAGAAAAAAATTTTAAGAAGAAAATTAGTAGCAATAAATACACACACACACACACACACACACACACACACACACACACACACACACACGAGAGAGAGAGAGAAAGAGAGAGAGACAGAGAGACAGAGAGACAGAGAGAGACAGAGAGACAGATTTCATAGTAGTAACTTAACTACTCCTGAAAGCTCTAGAACAAGGAAAAGAAATTACATGCAGGAGTACCTGGCAAGAAATACTCAAAAAAAAAAGGCTAAAACGAATAAAATACACACACACACACACAATATGTATAGAAATTAATGGGGGAAAAAAGGTAATTCTTTGAAAAAGATCAGCCCGGGTGGTGATGGCTGCGTCAGTGGCTTCACACGCCTTTAATCCCAGTACCTAAGAGGCAGAGCCAGGCGGATCTCTGTGAGTTCAAGGCCAGCTTGGTCTACAAAGCAATTTCCAGGAAAGGTGGAAAGCTACACAGAGAAACCCTGTCTTGGAAAAACAATAAAAGAAAGAAAAAGATCAGTATGATTGACAAATCTTTATTCAAATCATCTACAAAGAGCAGAGAGACATTGTAAATAAACAAGACTAGAATGAAAAGAGTTACAAAGTAAGATGCTGAGGAAATCTAAAGAACCATGAAGACATACTACCTGTACTCACCAAACTAGAAAGTCTAAAAGAAATGGATAATATGCTCAGTAGGTACCACTAATTAATTCAAGACACATAAGTAATTTAAACAAATCTATAGCCTCTATTGATATATAAGCAGTCATTAAAAGTCCCCCAACCAAACAAATTCAGGACCAGATGGTTTTACACAGAATTCTTCTAGACTTTCAAGTAAGAGTTAACGCCAATCCTCAAACTATTCCACAGATAAAAACAGAAGGGATATCCCCCCACTTTGTGAGGCCTGAGTTTTCCTACTATACAAAACACATTAAGCCCCAACAAAGAAAAGAAATTGCATAACAACTTCCCTTATAAATACAGATGTAAACTTTTCATTAAAATACTTGCAAAGTAATAAAATACATCAAAAGGATCATTCACCATGATTAAGTAGGTTTAATTCCCAAGATTCTGGGATGGTTCCATATACATAAATAGATAAATGTTATCCACTATATAAACAAATTAAAAGATAAAAAATATATATGATTGTTTCATCAAGTGCAGAAAAGGCCTTTGGCAAAATCTAAAAGCCCTTCATAATAAAAGTCATGGAGAAATTAGTCATACAAGGAAATAACTCAATATAATAAAAGCACTTTTCACCAATCCAATATCAAGTTTAATGAAGAGAAACTGAAAGCAATTACACTAAAATTAGGAACAAGACAAGTTTTTCCACTCTCACATTATCTATTCAGTGTAGTACCTGAAGCCTTAGTTAAAGCAGGAAGACAACTAAAAGCAATAAAATGTATATAAATTGGAAAGGAAGAAGTCAAAATATCTTCATTTGCAGATGATACGATAGTATATGTAAGTGACTCTGAAAATTGCACTAGTGAACTCACACAGTTTATAAACACTTTCAGCAAAGTAGCTGGGCTCAAAATTAACTTACAAAAATTAGTAGCTTTCCTACATATGAATCACACAGGGACTAAGAAAGAAATCAAGGAAACTACAACAGCTTTAAATAACATAAAATATCATGAAGCAACTCTAACCAAGAAAGTGAAAGACTTGCATGGTAAAAATGTTAAGACATTGAAGAGAGAAAATGAAAAAGATATGAGAAGATGGAAAATTCTTCCATGCTCATGGATCAATAGAATTAATATAATAAAAATGATCATCCTACCAGAAGCAATCTACATATCCAGTACAATCCCTCGAAGTTGAAAGGACAGTTTTCAGCTTTTTATGGAAACTAAAAAACTCAGAAATAAAATAATAATAAAAATCTAGATTAATTAAAGAACTATTGAAAGTATCCGTATCCTTGTCTATAAATTGTACTATAAAGCTACAGAGCTATAGAAATAAAGACAGCATGGGATTTGTAAAAAAAAAAAAAAAAAAAAAAAAAAACAGACATATTGACCCATGAAATCAAACTGAAGACCCAGACATGAATTCCAATGCACATTTTTTAATAAAGCATCCAGAAATACACAATGTAAAAGAGGGTGACATTTTCAACAAATGATGCTGATCAAATTGAATAGCAGCATTAGAAGAATCCAAGTAGACTCATACTTATGAACCTGCACAAAACTCAACTGCAAATGGATCACTGACCTCAATGACCAGATACACTGAACCCAATAGAAGAGAAATTAGGGAATAGCCTTGAACTCATTAGCATAGGAAAAGACTTTCTGAATGGAACACCAACAGTGCAGGCACCAAAATAAACACTTAATAAATAGGACCTCATTAAACAGAAAAGCTTCTGCACAGCAAAAGACACTGTCATTTGGACAAAACAGCAGCTTACAGAATGGGAAAAGATTTAACCAAACACAACTCCTATAGAGAGCTAATATTTAAAAGATATAAATAACTAAAAAAAAAACTAGATATCCAGAAAACAAACCAAGTTGTAAAATGTGGTAAAGATATAAACAAAGAATTCTGAGAAGAGGAAACATAAATGGTCGAACAGTCCTTAAAGAAATGAAAATCAAAACTACTTTGCGGTTCCATCTTAAAGTTTTCAGAACTGTTGGGATCAATAAAGCAAACGACAGCTCATGCTTGTGGAAATGTGGTGGAAGAGGAAATCTCTTTGCTTCATTGGTCCTTACATGAAAGCTTCCCCTTGAAAGGTTGCCTTTTGTTAAACCCTCAGTCTGGTTTCTTATCATTTGAAAACTCCTTTCCTTATGTTGTTATCATATGACATGTGTAATCTGAATGTGTTTTGGTAAACAATTATATCTTTTTCCAAAAGGACACCACAGCAACATATATGTAAATTACCACATATTAAAATATCCCCAAAAGTCCATGCCTTCAAGATTAAATAAATAACTAAAACATAACAAACCATAATCTAGAAGTATTTATTGAAATAACAAGGGATATAATGACTTCATATAGAAAGTAGCCAATTTAAATAAAATAAATAAATAAAATTGCCCCCTTACTTCACCTATCTGTAAACAGAAGCTTATGAAAATGTATATAGACTCATTTCAAACTCTCGATATTGTTGAATTAAATTGAGCCTCTTTATGGATCCTCCTTTTCTAATCTAGGTATAACATATTCCCCAAAACTCACTTTAAGGAATTAATGAGCAGCAAAAAATGTGTGTGTAAAAATAACCAATGTAGGTTGCTTTCATTTCTGGTTAAAATCGCCTGTGTGTGTCACACATTGAAGTATTTAAGGAAACCTAAAAGGAAAGTGTTTATCCAAACAAAAAAAAAAAAAAGCAACTTCTGCAGCTTAAAGACAAGCTCTTACTGTTGCTTGGCATTACAAAGAAAGAACAGACAAATATTGATGCAGATGGAATGGCACTGTGGCATTCTCTCATAAAAAAACAAGTGATTCTATGGTATCCTCTCTCTCTGATAAAATGTAGACTACAGCAATAGATAATCCTTGTAGTAATTTTAGATTTAGTTAAAATTTTCCATTAGTGATACGCATTGTACAATTTCATTTCTGTGTTATATATTTACCTTATACAATGAATGATTTCATTAAGACAATTCCCCATATACCCATAGAGTACATACTTCATGTTTAGTACATATCATCCTCAATTGCCTCCCTTTTCATTTACATCATTTAAACTTATTGATAAATGTGTGTGTGTGTCATTTCTTCTACTATATTTCTGCATGCAATAATAGCAAAAAATCAATTAAAAACCTACTAATTAACAAATTTAGTATTCTATGAAATTTATAAATTCTTTTTAATAGGTTTAATACCAGTAGCCAGACAGGGGTTGAATGTGCTATATTTTCAAGATGGGACTTATATTCCTGATCCTTGTGCATCTACACACAAATACTATTCTCACAGGTATGTGAGACCACCCTCAATTGTAATAACTTTTATTTTTAATTTATGATACCTATCCTAGTAACAGAATAGATAAAACTTATGCTACACAGCAAAAATGAATTAATTAGAATAGTACAATAGATAACATAAATGTAAAATTAGTTTTAATTTTTTTCTTTGGATTTTTATAAGCTTTTCTTAGTCTGTAGAATTCTTATAACATAAATACTATAATGAGATTCTTTTAACTACTGAATATTATAAGAAATCATAGCTTCAAATGTGAGTAAAAATATACGTGGTTCAATCTAGTGTTTGGTATGACTAGATCACATAATCTTCCCTTTAAAACCCTTGCCTAATTTATATGTCAGTGTGCATCTGAAATCCAAATGTGATTCTTCCTTCTAAAATCAAATGCTTTTTCCAGTGCTGGACTTCAAATGAGAGTCTTGGGTATCCTCAGTGAGCCTGTTGCCGTTCAGCTGTCTCCTTACACATGTCAATGCTTCTCCTTCTGTGTCATTTGCTCTTCATCAGCCATCGATTTTCACTTCTGTCCTCTCTGCAGCCAGGGGGATGCGGTGTCCGATCTGTGTCAGATGTTCTGTCTTGGAGTTCTTATATCCTTCCTTCCCAGAATAATCTATCTTCTAGGTGCCCAGAGCTACTTCTCCAATGAACTAAATGTTTTAATGCCTTTATTTAGAGGTGAACAGCGAATGGTAATTAGCTAGCCTTACAAAGCAATAAAGAGCCTGTCTTTTCTAAGAAGACTTTTTACTGACATCAACATGAAAATTATAGGAGGACACTAGGGACAAGCCACACAGCCACACAGTCTACCACAGAGTAAGATGGAAAGAAATATATAGAGAATAAATAAAGAAAAAAGGCACAGAAGCAAAATGTAGTTAAAGAGAAAGGAGATAATTTAAGTGAGAAAAGCTGAGTAGATACAAGCCAAGGTAAGGTTGGAAATTCATAAGTAAGAGTAAATCTCCAAGTATTTATTTGAGAGCTCTTCATAACAAATCGTATTAATCTTTGATATTTTGAAGCTGTTAGAAATCTCTGGACTCTAAAAATATTAGAATTTATATACCTTTTGTAATATATTTATTTATAATTATATTTCAGCATATATTTCAGTTTTATGCATAACCCAGAGATTCAAATAATTTTCCTTTTTCTTTTCTTTTTCTTTTTTGGAGACAGGGTTTCTCTGTGTAGTTTTTTTGCTTGTCCTAGATCTCGCTCTGTAGACCAGGCTGGCCTCAAACTCACACAGATCCACCTGGCTCTATTTTCTGAGTGCTGGGATTAAAGGCGTGAGCCACCACTGCCTGGCTCCTGTTTTTTTTTTTTGTTGTTGTTGTTTGTTTGTTTGTTTTTAATGCACAGCCATGTATGTTATCTCTTCTAAAACTATCCCTAAAGATTAGTAAGATGGGAGCAGGGTTTGGGGGAGATATGTAGTGGATAGCTATCCCAGCATTGGCCTGGAAGTTCCAACCCCCATTGAGGCTTCGGTAATGGTCACACCCACAAGGCAGGGTGGAGGAGGAAGCAGAAGACCAAGGATCGAGAAGAGCTCTCATGCTTGGTTCCGGGAGCCTGGACGCTGGAGGTAGACCGAGCAGAGTTCTCCAGAGAACACCGCCAGACTACGCGACACCTTTGCCAGACCCTGCAACCTACCCCTTCATTTGTAAGTTAGCCCACAAAATAAACCTCCCTTTTAACTACGTGGAGTGGCCTTAATAATTTCACCAATAGAGATATATGATTTGTTTCTATTTGAATAATTGTATTCATAATGTACTTTGCAAAACATTACAAAATAGCAAATTTGTCTTGAAACTTGAAGAAATTTTATAAATATATTATCATGTCTCCCTATTTACATTACCAAATTATCCTTCATTTTAATCTTGAGACATCTTCAAGATCTAAGTCAACCAATCATTTAAAACCACAAAATCCATATAGCCAAAGCATATCCCTTACTAGGAAGCACATAGACTCACATTTACAGAGTATAAAAGGATGTCAGATATCAAAGCACTACTTTTATGGATTGTATTGTTTGTTTTCACTTACATGTTAAAGATCGAGTAACTGCAACCACCCATTTTAAAAATACTAATAATATTTAATCATTAGGTTCATTTAAGTAGTATGATAATTGAAAATACTGAACACATCAGTTGAAGTGATTAAAGTCACTTTTAAACCATTATTTTTTTTCTGCTATAAGACCTATAATCTTAATTTTCTTAGCCTATAGGGTGTACATATAATTTGTGCTTACAATACTAAAATCTTCCACAGTTTCCAAAGTTGAAGAAATGTAACCTTAGACCATGGAAAAACACACACCACATATTTAGCAAATAAATTGTTTTTGATAGAATGGTGGTACAGGAACACTTTCCTTTAAAAATAATGTTATCTGTAAGTTAACTGAATGGGAACTAAGCTTCACTCAGGTAAACAGCTCCCTCAGTCTCATTAAGAATACAAGAAATGTGAATTGCTTGACAGTCTAGAAAACACTAGGTTTTATTGCATGTGTTCCCTTTTTTCTTGCATAGCAAAACTGCTACCCTGTTTACAAAGAATCCTAACAAAATAATTTATGGAATTTGTAGGAAAACTTCTAGCCTATAGAATCCACAGCAATAGTATTTAAGAACAGGCTTTCAAAACTAACAAAATTGTATTTTTGAAGTAATGCTTTTTATGAGCATGTTTTTCTTCAGTTTCATTCATGTCCCTATTAAATTTATTTCATAAACATGCTTCTTCTTATCTCCTATCACCTCCTGACTTGCAAGGGAGCTATAACGTAGAGTGTGGTGGTATCTTCTAGTTGCCTTCTGCATAACAGTAAAAAGGAAAGTAATAGCTAATGCAAATGAGTAACAAATTTTAAACTGCTCTGAAAACCTCAAAAGTATTTCAGGGCTAACACTTACTATTCTTGCCCCAATACTACTTTCATAACCACATACCAACTTCTAAGACTATGGTGGATTTATCTTGGAGCAGTTTTATTTTTATTTGTTACTCCTTCAATATTGTCTATTAATTGGTTTATGTTTATATTTGTATGTGACAGTTTCAGTTAATAGCTGTGGAATAATCCTTTACACTGTGCAAACATTTCTCACTGTGATTAGGTAATAAGGAAGCTGATTGGCCAATAGCTAGACAGGATAAAGTTTTATAAAAGAGCCAAACAGAATTCTAAGAAGAATAAGGACAGAGTCAGGAGTTGCAAGTAAACACAGAGAAAGCAAGGCAGGAATGCTGTACTGAGGAAAGGAACCAACCACATGAAAATAAATGAAAAAAATATATAGGTTAATTTAAATGTAAGAGTTAATTAGTAATAAGCCTAAGCTACTGGCTGATCATTTCTAATTAATATTAAGTCTCCATGTAGGTTATTTGGGAACTGGTAGATGGAAAAGAAAAGTCTTCCTACATATGGCGTTCCAACCTGGGGCTGGAATTTCCACATACAACCTGACAAAGCTTTAAAAAGCATTCTAAACACACAAAAAATGGAGTCAAGCATGGCATCTTGGTAACTGCTTTATTTGGGTAGGCTGTGTTTGCTAGCAGCAAGCAAATCAAAATGATTCTGATATATCACCTTACACCAGTCAGAATGGCTATGATCAAAAACACTAATGACAGTCAATGTTGGAGAGGATGTGGAGCAAAGGGAACACTCCTCCACTATTGGTGGGAATGCAAACTTGTACAACCACTGTGGAAGTCAGTATGATGGTTTCTCAGAAAATTGGGAATCAAACTACCTCAAGACCCAGCCATACCACTCTTGGGCATATATCCAAGGAATGCTCAAACATACCACAAAGATACATGCTTAACTATATTCATAGCAGCATTATTTGTAATAGCCAGAACCTGGAAACAACCTAGATGTCCATCAACTGAAGAATGGATTAAGAAAATGTGGTATATATACACAATGTAGTACTACTCAGCAAAGAAAAACAATGACAGCATGAAATTTGCAGGCAAATGGATGGAACTAGAAAAAATCATCCTGATTGAGGTAACCAAAACCCAGTAGGACAAACATGGTATATACTCACTCATAAGTGGATTCTAGATATAAAGCAAAGAACAATCAGACTGCAACCCACAGAACCATGGAGGCTATATATATGGGAGACCCTGGATGACTGTAACTTATAATAAGATTTGGTTTTACTCAATTACTGAGAAACCCTCAATGAAACATTACACTATTAAGATAAGAATTTATATTGTATCAAGCTGATAATAGAAAAATAAATTAATTAATCTAAAAAAAGAAAAAAGAAAAGAAAAATTTGAACTATTAAAAAAAAAGAAACAAACATATTTTGCTAAAGCAAAAAGGGGAAACTAGGGGCTCATCATTCCACTCCACATTTTATTCTTTCCCTTGTTTTATATATTTTAATTTTTTTATCAGTGGATTCTGCTAGAGTATTCACTGCAGATAAGCACCAGAGGGCTCCTGTTGCAAATCACCCTCTGTGATAGTGATAGAAGGATCTTCCTACTGACACTTGGAGGGGACCTAATCTGGTGTTGTGTGGGCCCAGGTTTCTGCTTATGGCTTTCCTCAGGACAAAGAGATTCCTCATTGGGTTTCTGAGTGCTGTGTGTGTGTCCTGTGGCTTCAGCTGAAACCCAGTATGGCAGAGATCTATTGTGCCTTCATGAAAATCTCTCCCTTTCCAATGTCAACGGGGATTGAAAGCCCAATATGGCCAACTTTGGCCAGCATTAACATAAGCCTAGGAACTGCAGCCATTTGGTTGGATTCTCCAGAAGGTAATGTATGGCAACTGCTTTTTCAAGTATGTATGAGAACATGTCACCAAGACACCTTGGAGATTAGGGATAACATTGAAGATCACAGACTTCCATTTATTAACAGTAGCATGCCAGCTAAGCATTTTCATTTTCACAATCCTATTCAAGGTGGAGTAGTACCTACTTCTCTGTGCAACATTTTTTGCCTCCTGAAATTCATTTAGCCCCCTCTGAAGATACCTTAAAATTTGTGAGTCTGAACGTAGCCTTTATGAAACCATTAGTTCTGCTCCTTGTGAACTGCCTGTTTCTTCTTTGTGATTCTTAGTTGTTCTTTTACAGAGCTGCCAGCTTAAGTTGTGCTGGGATCAAGAATAATGGTGGTTCATGTTCCTGGAGTTGTGTCCACGCCAGTGGATGCCCACACACTCCAGAAGAGAATTTGACATCACTGCTACCATTGTTGCTGTTATAACAATGACGACCACCCGACCACCGCTACTACTCTTTCTGGGATTGCCATTTCATAATTGGTTACTATACCTAGCACAGTGGAGACCCTGACAGCAAAAATAGCTACCACAGTTAGTTAATCTTTCATTCTATTGGGCATGACAAATAAGGTGACCTACTGATGTCCCATGCAACCTAAGTCATAAGCTCATTTTTTAGTAAAAGGAGGGACCTGTAGGGCCCTGGCCCCTGATTTGGGTAACTGTTGCATTGCTTGCTGACCTTGACCTTGATATCCTTCCTATGGTAATTCCCTGAGAGATTCACCCTCCTGAATGCTTAAGGGAAGTTCCTTGTCTGTGTATCCTGCATATTGGGTGTTAACAGCTTAGATGCAAGATTGTAAAACAAGAACTTCTGCCCTCTGGGGTTCTCCCATTGTGCTGTAAGCCTGTATTTAAGACTTCCTCCCCCCTTCAATAAATGGCATTCAGCATTCAAAAAAAAAAAACCTAAACAAAATAATAATAATAATAATAATAATAAATACAACCACAAACTTAAAAAAACAAGCAGAAAAAAGGAAAAGTTTACAGATATGCAATAAAGACAGATTCAGATTTTAAAAAAAGCTCTAAAAGGGTTACAGTGTGTTTAAAAATATACAAAGGCTTGGGAGAGAAAAGGGAAAGGTATAGACAGTCAAAAATATATAGCTTTAAAATAATAAGTAATGTGTTTAAAAAAGAGTGAAGTAATATAAAAAGAATAAGCCATGTGAAGTTGGAAAATATACAGATGGTCCTGATACTGTATGCTATTGTGAGGTCTTTGAGATTTTTGACTGCTGAGGAAGGAGCAACAGCTGCTAAAAACATTTGATTATAAATGCTGCTGGATTAAACCAACCTACACATTTAAAAAATGTCTTGACTTCAAGATGAAAGTCAAAAGATACCTTACTTTGTGGAAGAGATTATGCATTTATTCCCATAGGAAATGAAAGGTTGTGGTTTTGTCAGCCTTTGCCACACCTTACGCATACTCTAGAAAGCTTGAGCCTTCTGTTTGCATTATTGTTAGAAAAATTGTTGTTTCTAGGAACATCTTGCCTATAGTCCCTCTTCAAATAACCTTGTCAACCACAATTAAAATGGCTGACTTTTAAATTTTTCTTAAAATTTCTAGAAACTTCTTCTCTTATCAATGCAGCATCATATGTGTGAAATTCAATATCAGCCATATTTCTGACCCATTCATCTATTGGTGCTGATCTTGCCTTTAATGCCTAATCATCTTTCTGTATTATGGATTAGCATTTTCAAAAACCAAAGATTCAATTAATATTTATCTATCTTCTGGATCATTCTATTCACAGCTAAAGTCAATCTTGTAATAAATCAGTGAAGTATTCTTCTGGACCTTGTATAATTTTAGTAAATGACTCAGTCATCTTTCACAATTCCTTAACCCTGTCCCAAGCATTCAAAGCTGCTATGTGACATAGCATGAGGGTATGATTATCAAATTTATACAGTCTTCACAAATCAGTGTATTAACCCCCACCTAGAACCTGACTAGGGAAATTTCAATATCTCTAGCCCTATTTCACTGTTCTATGATCCTAGCTGCCTCTCTCTACAATATTTTCCATTTTAACTGAGGACCAGCTTCCAACATTGTTGTGGCTAAATCTTTCCAGTCTTATGGAATAATTCTGTTTCAAGTTGCTCATGAATTTAGCATCTGCTTAACAAAAGGTGAATGCATAACATATGAAATGACTGCTTCCTTAAATCTCTTCAAATCTAACATTTCTGCAGGATCCCAGGCAACATATATGTAGCCTTGGGTGTACCTATCATCTAGTGGTAACTGGAAAAAATTAAGTTTAGTTTACTAATAACCTTGGGCCACTCCTCTTCAGTTTCACAATGCAATAGTGTATGTTCTTCTCTAAATTTCTCTGTGTCTGAGGTTTTTTTTTTGTTTGTTTGTTTGTTTTTTTATTAGTAGGTTTTGCTAACACTCCTGTGTTACCAGTAGTAAGTCTAAAACTTGTATCTTATCAGTCAAATTATCTCATATTTGGCACAGTTATCAATCTATGTCTAAGGATAAAATATGATTTCCAAATTGATAATTGTGATTGAAATTTTGTCAAGCCATCTAAGTTATTTATCCCTTCTTTTTTTTTTCCATTTGCAAGCCATCCATAGTAACACCAAACAGGTTCCCAACTGCCTGCAGTGTGTGATACTTCCTGTTTTTCAATTGGAAAGATCTCTCCACCTTCTTTTTTATTTTAAATCTAATTTTCCCTTTAGGAATTCCCAGGTATCTTACCGGATCTTCTGATGGTGACAGCAAAGGTAGAACTGTGCAGGAGAGTAACCAGCTGTGTCATAGGCATTTGGCTAGAGGCAGGGCATGGCTAGTTGTTGCTGCTCAGCACGGCTGGACAGAAAGTTCAGGTAGTGCAAGGCTGGATCCCCCATCAGCTTGCAGTGGAGCTCAAGCCCTGCATGGCCAAGCTGGGCTGGGTTGGTGGCCTAAGAAAAGGCTCTAGGGAAGGCCCATGTGGCAGGAAGTGAGGGCACAGGCCAGTGGTCGGGTGGCTAACCCCACTGGCATTTGGGGCTAGAGACTAGCAGCAGGTGGAGGCTACTGTAGAAAGACTGTGACAAGAAAAATGCTGGACACAGAAAAACAGGCATGGTGTGACTGAGGAGAGAGAGACAGAACTGGGCATAGTGGTGAGGGCAGTGACTGAGACATGGTGGCTTCACTGCCTTTTATAATGCCTAACGTTGGGTGCCAGGTGTAATGATTATCTAAATTATTCTTTATTAATGAAAGCTTGGGAGTCAGACAATAGGGCATGCACCTTGCAGATCCAAAAAGAGATGGAAGAAAGCCTAGCAGACCCTCATCTCTGCTTTTCCAAGATCCAAAAAATGTCTGCAAATCTCTTAAACACCTCTCCATTCCTTCCTTCCTGTGTCCCTGTCTTCCCATCAGAGTCTGCCAACAACAACAAAACTCTACAGTTTATTCTGATCAGCTGAGCATAGACTCTGTCCTCTGAATCAAGGTTCAATTTATTGGCAGTTTCAGAGGCCAGAGCAAACAAATCTTCCACAACACCCACCATGACCACCACCCCAATCTGCCTTGCTTAGTTCTCAAACTTTACTCAGGATCCACTCAAAAGTTTCCCCTCCCAAGAGATGAGTTTTTCCAGGAAACCACGCTTATAAGCTCCTACTAATTCCTCCTCATTGTTGTCTTTTTTTTTTTCTGGCCATTGATCTAATAACTAGTGGATAGTATATTTAAGGTGTGCTATTAGTGAATAAGAATGTAAGTTTCTTGAGGTATAGAATTCTGCTAATTTCCATATCATATCACTATATCCTGAATATTTTCATAGAAAAAAAAGGATGATCAATCATTCTTGAATTATTAGGTATAATATAAGGTTTAAAGTTTTATTGTTAATTTAAAAATATGTATATGCAAGTGTGTCTATGTGGGGACATATGCACTTGGGTGAAATAGCCTACACTGGATAGAATGAGGATCAGATTACTGTGCCTAAGGTTAGATATGGTTCTGTGCCTACCAAAGATGTTTTGGAAACTGAATTTGGGTCTTAGCTGCAAGAGTAATATCCACTCTTAACCACTGACCTTTCTCTCCAGCCCTAGTAATATGGTTTTTATTTACTAATTTTATTACCTTCTGTGTAGCAAATGTGACAATATTGTTAGAAAAGAATCTAGGTTTCTTCAGAGTAGGTTAGAAGAGGAAAGTTCCTGGATGAAAGAGTAAATAGCCAGGAGTTGTGAGAGAATAGCAATGATGACGGGGAGTGGGCACTCACACATGTTTCCTGGAAGCATGCATTTGTATATTTTATTTTGGGCAAAATTTCTCTTCTTGATAATTATCTGGACCCTGTGGTCAACCCAAGTCTGAATTTTGAACTTCAAAGTGAGTAAGAATAAATAAACATAATAGTCCAAGTAGTACCCAAGTCATTCAAGACAGTTTTAGAAACCTGCATTCTCTCACATCGTTCAGTTTCAAATGACAAATTTCAATTACTACAATTAAATTACAAAAACCCAATTATTACACCTGGTATTCTGTAGTATTGGAGTATTAAGAGGCTAAAAATGTGTCTACTGTTTTCGAATACTTCATTATATCCCCATGTAAAGACTCCACTAACCTCAAGGAAAACAAGTTTCATAAAACTATAAAAAATACATGCCAAGTCAATAGAAATGATATGAAATATATTTTTGCCAAATTGAGCTTACATTTTAATAACACATTTTAAATCACATTTGGTAGCCAGTAACTTTAAGTGAGGCTCTATATTCCTAAGAAGATTATATAAAAATGCTACTTGCATAACATTCTAGGGAGAAGATTTAGAATGTGTTATCTTGTAAAGATCATTTAAATATAAGACCATGCAGCAATTATCCATGCATGTTTAAAACCTCAGATGGCAAAAAAGAAAATCACCTCATTCTGTTCAATGGGAACAATCCTGAGGCAAGTGGTGTGGTGGTTGTGATTGTTTTATTATTTTTAGTTTAGGAGAATATGCTTGTCAGAATTTGATTACCTGCCCAACCTCCATAAGGAGCTATAAAAAATACACTATGGCAAATCTGTCTATTAGTCAAAAATGTGCTTAAATTCAGTTAATGTATGATGTTCCAAACAACTTTAAATTAGAATCTTGGAGATTCTTGACACACTTTTTAAGATTCAGAGCCTGCCTGGGAGAAGTCGACTAAAGAACAACCCATGCCACATTCACTAAACATTGAAACCTCAGTCCTGAGAAATAAAAGATCAGAATTTTTATTCTCCAGCTTTTTTTTCCCTTTGAAAAATAGTCCAAACACTAAATGGAAATAATTGTTGTCATATTTTACCATTTCCAGACTAAATACCACAGGAGAGAAAAGGGCAGAGAAGCAGAAAGGGAAAAGAAGAGGAGAGAAGGGAAAGAGAGAGAGAGAGAAAGAAGGACAGACAGAAAGACAGACACACACACACACACACTCACACTCACAGAGAGAGATAGACAGAGACAGAGACAGAGAGACAGAGAGAGAGAAGCATTCTTCTTTCCCAAACACTCCCTGTTTAAGATAATGTATTCTGATTTGACTTTGCCTTCTGCTCAACTGATCTAAATGAATCTAGCAGGAATGTAAAAACGCCTGTTGAGGGTTGTTATGCATTCCTGCAAAATTCCATTCATTCTGGAAATGTGTCAACCCTGATATAAGCCTGGCATGCTTTTCAGGTCTGTTGGTGGAGTCAAAGACAAAACAGCGAGGAACTCTACCTTCAGGGAGTTTATTTTCCATTCCTCCCAGAGTCTCCTCACCTGCTTACCCACACAACCTCAAGTTTTCTGTCCCTCTCTCCCAAAAAATAAAGGAAAAAAAAATGAAGTTTAAAACAAGCACACACAGCACATACACACACACACACACACACACACACACACACACACACACACAATTAAACACTAACAAAACAAAAAGCATGCACATAATCAAATCATGGATTCCATTTTGTGTTAGCTAGGTACTTCTCAGCATGAGGCCTGCCCTGGAGTATGTTCCTGTATCCATTGACATTCTACTCAAGAAGACTAAGTTTTCCTTTTAAATAGGTATCCATTGCAAATTTGTTTCTTGGTTAGGGTGGGAACATTGGTTCCACTTTCCTGTCTCAGTGCTGAGAGTTAGTCTTGTTTGAACCTATTCACAGGTGCATGCCATCACAGTCTTTGTGAGTTCATTTGAATATCATCCTGTTGTATCCTGAAGACATTGTTCATTTAAAATCATCCACCACCTTTGGCTCTTGTAATCTCTGCTTCCTATTCCTCATAGATCTTTAAGCTTTGAAAGAAGTAGTTTTACGGAGATATTTCATTCAAAAATGAGTGCGGTGGCTCTTTGTTAAAAGTAAAAAATGGGTATATTCATTAAATTCTGATACTCATAATATCTACAGAAACAGTCACACTTGTGCTATGCTACTTAAAAGAAATAGCTATCAGTTTCAAACAGACCTCAGCAACTTTACGTTTAATTCAGATGAGTTGACAGAAGTAGGGTGACTGGTTGTCACTAGCATGCAGTCAGGCTGAGGTATATAATCAATAGCAGGCCAGTTAGGGTGTGTGTGTGTGTGTGTGTGTGTGTGTGTGTGTGTGTGTGTGTGTTACTTTTTATTCACATACATGCAAGAGGAGGATGTGAAAATAAATTCTAGAAGGTATTATCAATAAGATGTACACCTCTTACCTCCTCCTGGAATAACATCTGTCCTCAAATTTGGCTTCTTTTTAATATGCCTTTCACCAGAGTGGGTTTCCTCACTAAAACTTTGATTTTTTTTTTTTTTATTAGATTTTGATATGGTTCAAAAGCACAATCTTTTCTGTACACAGGAGGTCAATGTTCAATCTACTTAATGAATAGATAGCTGTAATACGAGTAACAACAACAAATCCACACTGGTCAGGCCTTTGGACATACGGCAGTACATTAAGCAAAAGCATCTGAGGAAAGAGAGAAAAAATGGTGGTGTAACAGGAACTATCAGAGGTGAGTGAAGTTCCTGCAGCCAGGGATAGCTAGACTCCATCACCCAAATCCCCCACATGAAATGATGAGTTAGAGGTAATACTGCTGAGTGACTAGATAATCCTGCAAAGACGTTATACATGCTTAGAAGAAAAAGCCAGGTTCAGGTAGATTTAAACAAAAGTCAAAATAAAACAAAGAAAAGAAAAGAAAATGGAAGTGAGCATGTAATGAGCATCCTTGAAAAAATATTATTCTTAAGGGAGATTGAAGAGAGGTGGACTGTGGGTGCCCACAGACATTTCCTAGTGAGATCTGAGCTTGCTTTACCCAGCAGGGCTGCATTAGAGGATGGCTTGACAACCTATGTGGTTGCCAGGTGTTTGGAAGGGTCTGCACTAGGCTGTGCCAGGGGGAAGTCTTTGGCCTCACCTCATGGCATTCCTATTAAAAGCCCTTTTAAAGAGACAGAAGGGGATGGTGGATATTGATCCGGGTCCTCCTTAAGCTATCCTGTGTTTCTGTCTGTCTCTTCTCCATACTATCTTTGTATCTAAATATT
Source organism: Onychomys torridus (assembly GCF_903995425.1). Classification (NCBI taxonomy): domain Eukaryota; kingdom Metazoa; phylum Chordata; class Mammalia; order Rodentia; family Cricetidae; genus Onychomys; species Onychomys torridus. Next base: position 26,151,091 of record NC_050448.1, read on the forward strand.
TCTTATCTCTCTCTCCTCAAGAGTACCCTGGGAAAAAGTGGGAGCTGGCCTCCCACTGTGAGCCATTAATGTTCTTCACTATCTGACTTTCTTCTGCATATGGAAGTTCTTAAGAGTTGTTTCCTGGATATAATATTCTATAGTATCCCATGTTTCCATATCTGCCTCACCAGATAGAGAATATGAATAATATTCAAAATTTTTAAAATGGTTTCATATGGAAATTGCTTTGTCTTTTATTATACAAAAATAGCTGTTTTCCCTCCAAAACAAACAGAATTGTTTTATTTGGTTTCCTGTTAAATGCCTCTTTCAAACTCAAGTAAACTGCTGTCCTTCAAATCACTAAGTTTTATAACTGCAGGCTATATGAGTGTACGAAACTTGCAAAAATGTGCTTAACCTTTCTCTGCTTCAGTTTTCCCATTTACAATAAACTACTGACAAAATTGCTTGCATAAAACTAGTATGTAAATATCAATTGTTTGGCATCTGTACAGTCTATCAAGAATTCCAAATGATCCAAAAACACACATTTCTTTGCTTCTGCTATTCTTTTTTATTTCCTCTGAGCCTTTTGGATGCTTATTTTGTTAGAAGAGTTTCCTATTCAAAACTTTAAAAAATCAATTACATAACCTGGATTCCATTTCTAAGTCAACTCTGCACTTGTAAAGGAGTTTCATTTGGAAATAAGCTTGACATTCAAAGCTCACGCCACAGCCTCCAGGGCTGCTTAGCACAGGATGTAATCCGCACTAAAATAGTATTTGATCCCGGGGAGGAGAAAAGATATAATGGATTGTCCCTCTGCACAAAAACCATAAAAGAGAGTTCTGGGTTGCTGCTGTCCTCACCGATAGGAACCAACAACCACACTCACACCACACTAGCTGCAGTTTTGTAGCATCTGTAGACATCGCTTAGAAAGTGGTAAACTAATGTGCAGACCCTGTCCACTTAGGCATTACTTCTTCAATATGTCCCCCATTTCTATCTAGAAAGAGAAAGCAAAAGGTGGCAGGTTGCTGTGCATGAAAAGAAAAAAATATATATATCATTTGTATTCACAGCAGCAACAGCCCCAAGCTTGCTCCTCCTCTGCCTTCTCTGTAGTTCTTCCTTCAGCCATCTCTAATGTTGCTTTTGACAACCTAAGACACCCACACTATTTTTTAATAATGTAGGCTGGACTTCTGAGTGTCAGCCCATGAATTAAAACCTATCAAACAACTTTATAATTAGATCCTGTCTCTTCTTTAATACACTCTTTTATTCTGAGTAAACTAATATCTAAACTTCACCTTATGTAAAAACTAAATATTAATAAATACTAAAGCATGTCCAGTTAGCATCATACTTTAGGAAGCAGATATCATGATCTTCTTTATACAAATAATGAGACTGGATTTTAAAGAAAAAACAAACAAACAAACAAACTTGCATTTCACTTGCCTATCCTGTATTAAGAAACCACTTGCTTTCTGTCATTTAGTATCCACACTGAGAAGTGTCAAATTTGAAAGCTATTCCACTGTGTGTACTGAATGTGTGAATATGGAAATGTAGCCTAGATGCATATGCACTTGCTCTCTTTTCTGTAACAGGCCTAAAACAAGGGAGGCAGTTTTTTTCTTTCTTTCTTTCTTTTTTCTTCTTCTTTTTCTGTTCCTAAATACAGCATCAAACTTAAATCAAGTTCTTCTCTCAATGCCATAGACATTGTGTCCTTGCAAAAACACGTGACATGGTAAAAAAAAAAAAAAAAAAAAAAAAAAGAAGGTTAATCTTCTCTAGAAAGCACAGCCAAATACGACAGTACTGATAATGTCACATGAGGAAGTTACAGGTCATGCTGTTTTCTGAGCAATCTTCCATCAGTTGCTTGTAAGAAGACACTCTGGACTTGTACTTAATTAAAAGGGTATTCACTTAAGGAAAGGGTAAACATATAAGTGAGCCTTAACTTGAGGCTTACTATTGATAAGAATGAGGAACATATGACTCACAGTGATATGCTTCCTTAAATCAGCTTTTGTCCAGTAAACAAGCAAACAAACAAAAATATATTTCCTGTCACTGTCAAATCTGACGGAAGGAACTGTTAGAAAAATAATAGGAGTTAAGATGCTGCCTTTGCCTGGGAGGAGGAGACTGGACCTGCCTGGACTGAATCTACCAGGTTGAGCTGAATCCCCAGGGGAGTCCTTGCCATGCAGGAGAATTGGGGGCTGGACTGGGGGAGAGGGGGAGGAGGGAGGACAGGGGAATCTGTGGCTGATATGTAAAATTAAATCAAATCATAAAATTAAAAAAAATGAGAGCAAAAAAGATTCTGCCTTTGACATCTTTGTATGTTTAAAAATCTTAAAGAAATGTGTAAACAGGTTTTGGTATATGTGTTACATAAATAATAAAATCAGTAGCTGTATTTAAATATTTCAATATATTTTCTTATGGGTTACAGAATCAAGAGTCTACATATGCAAGTATAGGAAAAGTATCCGGAGTTTAAAAATTGCATTTTGAAATATTTCACTGTAGTAAGCTGGCTGGCCAATGATAGATTGAATGAAAATGCCCCCATAGATATTTGCTATCACTTGCTACACAGTTGTTGGAAGTTTTCAGGAAGAATGAGAGGTTTGTCCTTGTTGGAAGAGGTGTGTCATTAGGAGCAAGCATCGGACTTGCAGATTAGGATGGCAGGGGGCTCTCAGTTCTTCCTGCTGCCAAGCCTTAAAACCCCTATCATTGACTTTTGTCCTCTGAAACTATAGGCTCAATTAAATGCTTTCTTTTAAAAGTTGCCTTGGTTATGATATTTTGACATAGAAATAGTAAGGTAAGGTAACTAAAACGGTGAGTCCCAACATTTGATCCTACTTCAGAGATTTTGTTTTATTTAGCTAATGTAGTCAATCTTTTTTTTTTTTTTTTTTTCAAGACAGGGTTTCTCTGTGTAGTTTTGGTGCCTATCTTGGATCTTATTCTGTAGACCAGACTGGCCTTGAACTAACAGAAATCTACCTGGTTTACCTCCGGAGTGCTGGGATTAAAGGTATGCACTGCTGCAGCCTGGCTATAGTCAATCTTCATGTAATAAAGTTTGGCTAGAATCTGATTCCTACACATGTAATTGATAAACTTGCCAATGGTTCTTCTACATATTATATTACCTTACAAGTACCAACATTCAGTATCTAAACACTTGATATTTGGACAAAGTCTCACTCTGGTGGTCATCTAACATGTTGCTCATGCTAGCCTTAGATTTGTGTTGATTCTTTTATCTCAGTCCTAATTCGTTGATTTTATTTCATCATTTAAAGATTTATTTATCTTTATCTCATGTATCCTGTGCAAGAGCAGCAAGTGCTCTTAACCATGGAGCAATCTCTCAAACTTCTATCTAGCTGATTTTATTTTCACTGGAATGCAAAATATTCCAAATGTCAGAAGCCATGTTTAAATTATTATCAAATGTGATACAGGCAGGACACATCTAATTTCACTTAAAACATTTTGTATTTATTCATGCAATTTCTACACAATGCTTTCTCTTCCTACTCAAGGTGTTCATCAGCTACACAGTCCCTGATATAAACTGGTGTACACCATCACTGACTAAATAGCTAAATAGAATAATGTCATTCCATTCAACAGTCTGAAAATGGACTACTGATTCATACTTTTCAAAATACATTTGATTTCATCTAAGTATGATGTAGCAAAGTGATCTCTTAGATGTTAAAATAATGTCACCAAATAATACAATAACTGAGTGAATACATGAGGGGAGCTGTGGTGTCGTAGATTTAGTTGGTTTTGTTTTTAACTTAAGATAACTGTGTGAATAACATGGGGCATTATTTAAAAATCATAAGTGACATCACAGAATAAATAAATAAGAAACAAATAAATAAGAAAAGTGTGACAAATTGAGATCAATCAAGGAGACCTTAAATAAAAGAAAGTGGATATTGACCTTTTTAAAAACTGATTGTCTTTTTATCAGAACAATGAAGGACAGGAGTTTCTGTCCATGGCAGAGACTGTGTGCAGAAGACTTGGGATTTTGTAGAGCAGAAAGGGAAAATTTGGGGTGGGACGTTTTATTTGCAGGCCTATTTTTTGCTCTCCTAATACGTGAAATTTGGTGGACATCTTCATCATGTTCGCATCTTCACTAGGAATTCTGACATGTTGAATTCCTCTTAGGAATGTCTCTGCTCCTAACTGGCCCCTAGGTATCAGGTTTTTTTTGTTGTTGTTGTTGTTGTTGTTGTTGTTTTTTGTTTTTTGTTGTTGTTTTGTTTTGTTTTCTGTAATGAGTTTCTCAGGCCACCTGAAGCTATTAGGTTATTAACCCTTCAATGTGGATGAGTAAACTGAGGAATACAGTCTCTGTAAAATTCTCTGGGTGTTTCTGGTGTTCAGAGACTGCAATGTTCTACTTCTAGTGGAGATGGATAGCTGGGTTACCCCTGAAATCATAATGCAACTTGAGTAAACAAATAAAACATTTTCTTGAAGATGTAACTGAACTATTTTCCTGTTGATGTATTTCAAATAATTTAGTGATTTTAAAATGTAAATTCCCTCAAACCTTGCCCTTCATTACCAACCCCCCTTCTTGTCCAGGTTGGTCATGTAAATCTCATCCATTTCTCTGTCATTGGGTGATCCCTGTGTCTTTCTTAGGGTCCTGTTTTCTAGGTAGCCTCCCTGGAGTTGTGAGTAGCAGTCTAGTCATCTTTGTTTTACATCTAGTATCCTCCTATGAGTGAGTGCATACCATGGGAAAGAGATCTTAGGGGAGCAGGTGATCCTAGCTGGATCAAGAACAGAGAGGGAGAACAAGGAATAACAGACCATGATAAATGAAGACCAAATGAAAACAGGAAGAAGAAAAGTGCTGGAGAGGTCCTCAGAAATCCACAATGACACATCCCCTGTAGACTACTGGCAATGGTGTAGAGAAAGTCAGAACTGACCTAGTCTAATGATTGGATGGCCAAACACCCTGAATGTCATGCTAGAAATCTCATCCAATGACTGAGGGAAGCAGATGCAAAGATTCACGGCCAGGCCCCAGGTGGAGCTCTAGGAGTCCAATTGGCAAGAAAGAGGAGGGATTGTATGATTGAGAATTGTTGAGACCATGATTGGAAAAAGCACAGGGACAAATAGCCAAACTATTGGAAACACATGAACTATGAACCAATAGCTGAGGAGCCCCCAACTGGATCAGGCCCTCTGGATAAGTGAGACAGTTGAATAGCTTGAACTGTTTGGGAGGCATCCAGGCAGTGGGACCCGGACCTGTCCTTAGTGCATGAGCTGGCTGTTTGGAACCTGGGGCCTATGCTTGGACACTTTACTCAGCCTGGGAGGAGGGGACTGGACCTGCCTGGACTGAATCTACCAGGTTGAGGTGAATCCCCAGGGGAGTCTTTGCCCTGGAGGAGATGGGAATGGGGGAGGTGGGCTGGGGAAAAGATGGGGGGTACAGGAAAATCCATGGCTGATATGTAAAATTAAATTAAATTATAAAATAAAATAAAAATTGTAAAACTCAAAATACAAGAGCTAAAGAGTGCTCAGTGGGTAGTGTTTGCTTCACATGAATGAGGACCCAAGTTCTGTCCCCAGCATCCACATGGACTTGCTGGCAGTGGTGTTATGCAACTTGGAATACAGTATCTAGTGGTTTGGAAAGAGGAAGTTTTCTTGCTTCCTGACACAAATAGCCAACTTGAGGTTCAGTGAGAACACCTGTGTGATAAAGCAAATTGAAGTCAGATAGAAAGAAGCAACAAGCATTGACTTCTGGCTTCCACTCATACAGACCTGAGCTATTACACTTGCAGCACACACACACACACACACACAATGATATATATATATATATATATATATATATATATATATATAATAGGTATACTAGAGGTGGAAATTACTCATTCAACTCAGTGTCCTCTCATCAATGTGTAGGGTCAGCAGAGAAACAAGTCGTAAGCCACAGCTCTGGCCCCAGATTCTATTAATCTAAGCAAGTGGGTGCAACTATAGGGATGGATAGATGTTCCAGTGTATAAAGGGACTCTGTGCAAAGATGAGGACCTGGGTTTGAATCCCTAGAATCTATGTAAAGCCAGGGTAGCTAGAGAAAGTCTATACTTCTACTATTCCTAGAGCTCGCTATTTTGGAATTTGTAATAACAAACAAAAGAGATCCAGCATCAAAGAGGAAGGTAAGGACTACAGGTGACATTCCTCCCTCCTCCACCACCACTTCTGTTAGTACATACACATACCTGCACACAAAGACTACACACACACAAAGACTACACACACACCTGCATATCCCTCTTGGCCTTTGGCTGTTCAGAGCAATAAGAGCCAGCCCCAGCTCCACATGACCTTTTAAAATTGGGGAAAGGAATAGAAACCCTGCCTTGGCACCCTAGAAATAAAGAAACAGTCATGCTAGGGAGAAAGAATGGATTGTGGTGGGAGTAATAACATCATTGTACAGAACATTGATCTTTTGAGGAAACAATTGGTATAAGAGATGTGATATCTTCATGTTGTACTGATTGGACCTTGTTAACCTTTCCTTTGATATCTTCTTGGCTAATTACTTCTGAGATAACCAGTCTCTTAATTAGAATGATGGGTGGTAGACCTTAAGTGATCATGCCCACAACTTTCATAAATGATTCATGTCATAGATGATATTATGCTGTTCTCCTGAGTGTTTTAGTGGTTCATTAAATATTCTGAAAACAGGAAAAAAATAAAGAAGTAAGGAGGGAAAGTCAGGTCACAAAAAATGCTCTGGGAAGACACAGCTGTGAAATTTGTCCACAAATAACTGGGAAAGAAGGCTAATGATGATCCTTTACTCCAGGAGACTTACAGGTAGTTAACAGGTAGTGAAAGCTGAAGGGGGGTTGCTTTTTCTTCACTGTTATATACACATACAACTTTCCCATTTTCTTGTGTGTAATTCCTCATTCATGCTCCTGTATGTAACCTGAATTGCACTCATCGTTCCATCAGGAAAGTCCTGAGAGGAATTAGTTTTTGTTCTGTAGTTGATTCCCTAACTCAAGAGATAGATGTCTCTTTCTTCTCTCTAGGACAAGTTAAAACTACATGCAGATGCACAGACACACACACACACACACACATCAACAGAAAAGTCAAAAGGTATAATCCAAGATTCATTAATGCATATTGCATACACATATGTACACAATGACACACACTCACATACATGCATATGAATCTGAATAAGTAAATTAATAAATGGGATCTAACTATCTGTGTGCATGGTTACATGTGCCATAACATACACACTCATTATTTTTATAAATACATTAACCCATTTTGTTTTTATTTCTATATTGCTTCTTTTTGCTAATTATTTGCAAGATTTATAGTAATACTTAGATATTATTCTTCACAAGTGACATAGTTGTAATTTGGACATTAAAGCCAGGTCTTTGAAAGTATGTTTCAAGGTTAAAACTGTAGATCATGATGCATGGGCCATATTTATGTCACTTTTGATCCTCATGTATGTTAATCATCTAAAGTATCATTGCTTTAGATTAGCAAAGAAAGCTAGAGACCCATGACAATCAGATTTTTCTGTGCGCTGTGGCTAAAGCTCCAGTGGAAGAGTATTTGCCTAACAAGCACAAATCTCTGTGTTTGATTCCCAGCACTTAATAAAATCAGGCATGCTGGCATCTGCTTGCAGTCTCAACACTCTGGTTGTGAGAGCACGCAAGAGGATCAGAAGTTCAAGGTCATCCCTCACTACACTAGGGATATTAGTCTGTAATACAGGAATCTCTCTCTCTCTGTCTTCTGTCTCTCTCCCCACACACACAAAACATGCACACACACACACACACACACACACACACACACACACACACAGAGACAACAACAAAAAATGAAACAAAACAAAAACAAAATAAATCATAGCTTTTTCCCAAAGTCATCTCTTTTATTGATAGGCAGTACAAAGTGTCTGGAGCAATTAAATTATCAGACTGGGTGATTCAGAGAAACAGACATTTAGTTCTCACAGTTCTTTCAAGTAGAAATCTAAGATCAGGGTCTTTTAAAGTTTAATTTCCTCTGAGTACTCTCTTCCTATCCTTCTCTCTAGATCCTTTGGTGTTTGACCCTGGGTCTGGGTGTTATCTGTATTCTAATTTACTCTTCTGATAATAACATGAATAATATTTAGAGTAGAATTATGACCCTCCACATGACTTCACTTCACATCAACTCTCTCTTTAAAGAATGTCTTTCCAGAAAAAGTCTCATTCTATATTAAGAAGAGTCAAGACATCAACCCTTGGAGAATGATAGATTACAACTTAACATAAGATAAACTTAGACTCAGATAAGAAGACAGATATTTATTTGAGATAATCCACAATTAGGACAGTAGTTCATTTCTCAAGTATTTTCACACTTTGGGTAATCTGTCCATAAAGTAATTAATAGCCAGGATTCTGAAGAAAAGGTAAAAAAATATGATGAAGTATACATTTGCTATGGTGGTTTAGATAAGGTGGTGTCACTTAGGACAGCTCTTGGGGGTGGATTTTATTGGTATAATTAATTACAAATGACATATGCCAGTATCCACAGGATTCTCATGGAGACTGAGAATAAGCATGTCATATGCTTGACTTAGAGATATTTTAATATGAAACTAAATTGATAATACACATGAGTGATCATCATAAAATAATAATGAGGAAACCATCAAACTATTGTCATTTAAATATTAGAACCACCAGAGTTTAAATTTGGAAAAGTTTGAAATACAACATTTTTATATGCAGGGGCATCCTGCTCTCTGTGTTTTATGACAGTGGTCACACTCTAGTATTTTCATAGTGACTCAGTGCATCATGACAATACCAACAAGCCCCATGACCTAAAAACCTGTATTTAAACTTCAAGACTTACATGGTGGATGAAGAGAAGTTAATCCTGCAAACTGTCATCAGACCTTCAAAAGCATACTGTGTCAGATACTTAAATATGGACACATAATTATTAAACACATGCAATAAATGCTTGTGGTGAACCAAACAAATATGAGGCCATTTATTGCATTTTTATGTGATTTGCTCTTGGATACATTTAGTATGTTTCAAGACATTATTTTACAATGAACTGGATCTGCTTTTCTTAAGCTATTTTTATTTACTCTATCCAAATCATGCTGTTTTCAAAACTACCTTAAGAGATATAATCCCATATGAACATAAGTAACAAATCATTAATTTTGTTACCACAAAGTAATATACATATCACTGAAATAATTTTATTAGGTACTTCAAAATTTCAACCCTGATATTCACTGATGTTAGGGTACAGTTTTCCTCTGATGCCTTCCAATCATACTTTTTAAAATTAGATAATGATATACTACTATTTGTGGTCATATGGTTTGCACAGGATATCCAAGAAGTTGTCATTCTTTTTGCTTATGTTAGTTTAATTTCTTGATGACAGTGCTACACCAAACTAAACAAAGCTTCTTTGAGCTACCAAAGTAAGATCCATGAGTCCTTATTCAGGTTACTGCTCCTGTCTCAGCAACTACAATCTACCAATCCATCAAGCCACATCAAGTTCTCTGGTCACTTTCCTACTTATAACCTTCCACATGAGCAAGCATCAGTGAGATCTTCCATGGTAGTCTACCAGAACCTCTCTCTTTTCCTTTCTTGACAACCTCAAGAGACCTAAAGGAGGTCACAAATTGTTTTCTTTTGGCCATACATTTAGGAATAATCTAAGGTGTTGCTTGAAGCTTGATGAATTAGAACCTTCCCTTACATGAGACACCCAGGTGAGAAGTTGATACCTTAACCTTGGGGAATTCTAACCTGTGAATTCTCTGCAGTGACTTTTTGCTTGAGGCTCTTCCCCTGTCATCACTGGTTTATCCTCCATCTGTAACCACAATACAGACATGAGACATGTTTCAAATTCATGATCCTCAAATAGTTTAAAGTATCACCAGGCATCATTAATTGTTCTCTTCTGACATGCAGATTGTTTAGGTATTTGAACAGTTTTCCTCATATTAGCATTTCAAAACTTTAAACCTCAGTCATGTTACTTTTCTGCATTCTATATCATTAGCATCTACAGCAATCTGCAAACATATCTACTATGCAACACATCTACAGCAAAATCATCACCCCTGTACAGGAGGAAACACTGAGGTGTGAAGGGAAATAGGAGACAGAAATGGCCTATGATTAGGGCTTCATAAAGTTGGGAAATCAATTCCAACTTGTGTATGTGTGTGTGTGTGTGTGTGTGTGTGTGTGTGTGTGTGTGTGAGTGAGAGAGAGAGAGAGAGAGAGAGAGAGAGAGAGAGAGAGAGAGAGAGAGAGAGAGAGAGAAGCACTGCTCAAAAACACAGAATGATGGATGTTGACCTCTGAAAATCACCAAGGCAGAAAGTATAACAAAAATGATCACTGTGAAGATGTGATTAAGTTAGACTATCTCAATAAATCACAGTGATGGCACTATTCTAGACATCACCTGCAGATGTGAAAAATGAAGTTGTTAGTGAAAAGCCATATGCAAATATCATCAAACTCTGGAACATTTCCCATTACTTATTAAGAGGACATTGCCAACTTGGAGTGACACACATTTCAATTTTCAGATAAATTGCTATGATAAAAGTAGTGCATGAACTTGAAGACTAAAATTGATTTGTTTACACTACTGAAGTATGTATGTCAACATCATGCAACAAGTGACAGAAGGTCTGAAAATAATATTTTAAGTAATAATATAGTGATACTTAGATTTTCAATTAAATGTTTTCCACATTTTCAATTCATTAATTTTTCACAGGCAACAATGAGTGTTGAAGAGGTGACTGGGAGGTTATGGGTATTTCCAGCTCTTCCAGGGGACACTAGTTTAATTACTGGAATGCACATGATGGCTCACAAAGATCTATAATTTTAGTTTCAGGTAATCCAACTCCATCTCCTGGCTGTCATGGGCCCCTGCACACATATAATATAAACACAACCATTTAAACAAACACTCATATGTATTAATTATTTTATTAAGTAAGTAAAAAGGAAAAAAGAAAATAACACTATAGCCAAAGCGAAATATTTTAGGTGGCTACTATTGTCAAATATTGTTTTTTTAAATCAAAAAGCATTGGATATTAAATATTGAATTTCTTTTTTAAATGGTTGCATGTGTTCCCATATATATATATATATATATATATATATATCTTGAGAAAAATTAAAATGAATTATTCATAGGTGCAATATGATTGAAGTTCATTAGTAGTATAAGTGCAGAGGAAGAATAATTTAGAATACTTATAGGTTAAAAAATGATTGGTAATTTAAGACTATGAGAGCATTGAAAAGGTTTGAGTGTCCTTATTTTCTTATCAATGGGGAACAGGAGAGATGACTGAAAGCAGGAACTGGAGTCAGCATTTGAAAGCTTAGCATACTAGAATAGAGGCGTCTGCTCTGTAACTGTCATAAAGAGGAGACATGAGAAAGCAGCAGGATGACCACACAGATTGCACCAGTTCTGCTGTGGACTTTTGCTGCTTCTCCCTGTATGGTGCTGTGTATGCATACAGAGTATGTAAGAATGCTGGCCCATGTGGGTACTTGTGGGATCAAGGTTGACAGTGGCTTTCTTCCTTTATTTCTTTCTATTTTGTTTTGAAGCCAGGCCTCTCACTGAATCTGAAGTTTACTTTTTATATTAAAATTGTGGTCCTCGAGGCTAGGAAATCTACCTGTCTGTGTCCTCCAGCAAGTAGGTTATAGGACTCAGCTATTGGCTCACTTTTATGTGCTGACTGATTCTTATCTCAAGTCCTCCTAAGGCTTATTCAGCAAGTTCTTGTCCACTGTTCTCTCTTCTCAGCTTCCTACCTCTCATTGCTTCTTCTAGGTACATCCTTGACCTAACTGATTTCCCTGTAATAAAATTGATGGCCACTAGGTAACAAAGTCTATTGAAAGCCAAAATTGATCAAACTTTGTAAGTTTTATTTTCTTAAACTAGTTGGTGATTATGATATGATTTTTAAAATCACACTTTATTTTATTGTTTGTTTATCTGTGCCTATGCCTATCAGTCTGTCTGTGTAAGTATGTGTTTCATGGCTCATGGAGTCCCAAAGCGGGTTTTAGACCCCTGTAGTTGGAGTTACAAGCAGTTGTGTGTCATCCAGCAAATGTTCTAGGAAAACAACTTGGGCCCTCTAGAAAAGCACCATGAGCTCCTAGCCTGTGAGCATCTGTCAGATCTGTTTGATAGGGTTTTCACTCTCATACCATACTATGATAGACATTGTGGTCTCCTGGTTACTGATAGCTGAATGTTAATAGGGAATAAATCTAATGAATTGAACTCAAACAAAATTTGAAATTTGACAGTCTGTCAGGCCTATAGGATATGGGTACAGGGGTAAGGATGGTTTGGAAATTGTGGATGTGGCCAACTGATGACTGGTTCGGCCTTAGACCCATACTACAAGAGTGAGTCAACTCCTCATACTGTCTGGAGTCCCAGGACCCAGAGGCTGGATGGTCCAGAGGTCTAGGACAGAACCAAACAGGATTGAAGAAAATAAAATATACCAATGTAATAATTACTAACAATATTCTGCTATACTCAATGATTGGTACCTTGGCATCAGAAAGCCTCCATCCAGCAACTGATGGAAACAGACTCAGAGACCCACAGCTAAACACTGGGTTGAGTTCTGGGAATCCTGCTGAAGAGAAGGGAAGAAGGATTATATGAGCCAGGGGAGTTAAGGACACGACAAGGGAACCCACAGAAGCAACTACTCTAGTCTCATAGAAGCTCACAGAGTCTGGACCAACAACCAGAGATCCTGCATGGGGCCAGCCTAGGCCCTCTACATATGTGTGACAGTTGTGCAACTTGGTCCACTTGTGTGACTCCTAGCAGTGGGAGCAGGAGCTGTCCTTAACTCCTTTGCTGGCTTTTGGGAACCTACTTCTCATACTGGGCTGCCTTATTCATCCTTAATACTAAGGGAAGAGATTAGTCCTATGCAACTTGATAGGCCATGTTTTGTTGATACACATGAGAGGGCTGCTGCTTTCAGAATAGAAACAGAGGAGGATTGGATTGGGATGCAGGGTGGAGTAAAGGTTGAGGGAGGGAATGGGAGGAGTAGAAGGAAGGGGAACTGATGTCAGGATGTAAAATAAATGAATAAATTTAATTAGTTATAAAAAAGAAAAAAATAGGAAACAAAAGATATAATCATTACCATAATTTAGCTGAACAATCTGTTAAGGAACAACGTATGGAACTAAAGAGATGGTTTAGTGTTTGAGAGCACCATCAGCTTTTTCAGAGGACCCAGGTTTAACCCATAGCACTCTCGTGGCATCTCACAATATGAGTTACCCACATGTGACTCCAGTTCTAGAGTATCTGATACCCTCATAAAGACACACATGCAAAACACCAATGCACATAAAAAAATCATTTAAAAGCTCCTCTCCCCAAATATTTAAAAACAAAAAAGAAAAAAATCATGGAAAGAGTTTACGTTATAAATTGAATATTTTTTAAAAGATTCATTTATTATGTATACAGTGTTCTGGCATGTATGCCTATATATCAGAAGAGGGCCCAAATCCATTTGTAGATGGTTGTGAGCCACCATGTGGTTGCTGGGAATTGAACTCAGGAACTCTGGAAGAACAGCCAACGCTCTTAACCTCTGAGCCATCTCTCTAGCTGGGTACTTGGAAACAGAACTTCCTTCAGGGCTAAGGAGAGGCATGAAAGAAGAATTCTAAAGGGCTAATGTATACCCAGAGACTTAAAAGACAGAATTGTATAAACACTTTTCTGTCTAATTCCTTCCAATACACAAAAATAATCCAAGCTTTATTTCATCATTTAGAGGGCAAATCACTTTCTTTCTTCTTATGCTTGCATCATTTAATATTTTGGACATGTAATTGAGCTGTAAGCTAAAAGAGTCCCATGGGAATCCCCAACTGAGGCTGTTGCCAAGACTGTACATAGGTTGTTCTCAAAGATCAGCAAAACCCCATTGCTGAAGCCAGCATCCACACAAGTAACTAACATAGAGAAGTTGAGCTGGTGCCTATACATATCCTTCACCCCTACATTCTAGCATCTTTGGTATAAAAAGGTACTCTGCAGGCTACCAAAAGAAACATAAACTCCATGGCAGCTACATACCCTTTGATCTACAATGGTGTCCTGCTTGCAAGATATGCTAGTGTAATGGTGGCACAAAGCTTTTGTGTATAGCCAACCAATAACATTTTCTTACTGAAGGCCCACTCCAGAGGATGGAACCCATACCCAACTCTTCTTGGGTTACAAAGCACCTTGGGTTACAATAGCCCAGGGACCTATGGTAAAACTAAACACTACTGGCCTAAAAAGAAGGAGCAATGAAATGTCTCTTAAAGACACTCTGGTCTACTAATAGATCAGTGCCTTGCTCAGCCATCATCATAGAAGAAGCTTCCTCCTGCAACAGATGGAAACACGTACAGACACCCAGAGTCAGACTTTAGGCAGTGTGAAAAACATCAGGAAACTCATCCCTAAATGGGATGTCTCTATCAAATTCTTCCCCTCGGGGCTCAGGAAACCCTGTGGAAGAGGAGGCAGAAAGAGCGTAAGAACCAAAAGGGATAGAGGACAACAAGAAAACACCTCTAAATCAACAGGAACAAAGCACATGTAAACTCACAATGACTGGAGCAACATGCACAGTGTTAGAATTCCTAGCCACTCCCCCAGGTACATGACAACACATGCACTGTCCAGCAGCCAGGCAAGATGCTTAGTCATCCCAGGGCCTTACATCCTACACAATACATGCACAATATGATCACATAATCTATGTGCATTCCTGATGTAGCTACATAAGCTCATATTCTCATGCTGGGGAGGGGGGGGCAATAAAAGCAGATTACAGCTCTTCCTCTGCCCTCGTCCACACCAGTCATTTCCATAGGCCTATGTGCCTTTTCCTCTTATTCCCTTTCCTTAATAAACTCTTATAGTGGATTTTGTTGTATCTCATGTTTCTCTACCATGGTAAACAGTGCTGCATAATAAATAACATTGGTGTAGTCTCAGTTCAAACATCTTGTCAAAAGCTCATAATTTTACACATAATTCAATCTCTTAAAACCAGATTTTCAATTAATTAAATGGCTAGTCCAATTAAGTTTTAAATATCCTGTATATTAAATATCAAGTTACTGTCACCTGTGTATAACCTTTAACACAAATTGTGAATAAGCCCAAAATCACATGCTATTTATTTTATGTATTTTTGACATTTATACATTTCTCTCTCTCTCTCTCTCTCTCTCTCTCTCTCTCTCTCTCTCTCTCTCTCTTTCTCTCTCTCTCTCTGATTCTAGGTATGCTAATATTAAAATGTAGCTGTCAGAGGATAACTTTCAAAGTCTCTTCTATGCTTCTACTATGTGAGTTCTAGAGCTTGAACACATCTCTTCATTAATGACAGCAAGAACAATTACACACTGAGCCATTTTGCTCATCCTATGCTACATATGTTTTTTCATAAATCAGATTTGTATAATGTATAACATAATAAGACATGTGATTAAAATCAATAAAATATATTACATTGAATGTTATCTATTGTAGGTTCTTAATGACTGAATGAAAACCATTACCATTACAGCATCACTATTATTCAGGTACTATTTTTCAAGGCATACCAGTATTTAAATTTTTTTAATAAATAATTTTTTCGTTATTATTATGTGTTTTAAATTTTATACATCAGCCATGGCTTCCCCTGTCCTCCCCCCTCCCACCCCCACTCCTGCCTTCCCCCCAGCCCCTCCCCTCCATTCCCATGTCCTCCAGGATCAAGGCACCCCTGGGGATTCATTTAAACCTGTGGATTCAGTACAGGCAGGTCCTGTCACCTCCTTCCAGGCTGAGCAAAGTGTCCCTGTGTAAGCCCAAGGTTCCAAACAGCCAGCTCATGCACTAAGGACAGATCCTGGTCCCACAGACTGCATGCCTCCCAAACAGTTCAAGGTATTCAATGGTCTCACTTATCCAGAGGGCCTGATCCAGCTGGAGGCTCCACAGCCTTTGGTTCATAAATATTAAAGAGAGAGAGAGAGAGAGAGAGAGAGAGAGAGAGAGAGAGAGAGAGAGAGAGAGAGAATTGTCATTTATGTGTGCTTTGAATTCTTAATTTACTTTGATAATGTACATATTATGTTCCTTACATATTATGTTTTATGTCTGGTAATTTCCAACTTTGCATTCAGAAAAAGAGAGTATTAGGATGAACCAACCAACCTAGGCTTGTGGAGGCTGGCAGAGACTGAATCGACAGCCAGGAAGCCTGCATGGGACCGACCTGAGTCTTCTGCATGTATTTTACAATTGTCTTCTAACTTGATCTTCTTGTGAGACTCCTAACAGTGTATGCAGGCATAGTTGATGACTTTGCTACCTGCTCTTGGAACTTATTTCTCCTACTGAATTGTCTCATCCAGCCTTAATAGAAGAGCAGAAGCCTAGTCTAACTGCAACTTGACTTACTGTGCCTGGCTGGTATCCACGGGAGGCCTGCCTGTATCTGAAGAGTAACAGAGGAGAAAAAATGGATGGGGAAAAGGGGAGAGAGGAGAAACTTTGGTTGGGATTAAAAAAAAATAAATAGATAAAAATAGATTAATAGCAATTCAAGTATAAATTTGTACTTTATTATTAGTTATAAAAATACGTTCTGTATATTACATATAGTAAGTCAACTTTTTGGTGAATTGTCATATAGTAAATATTTTAGGCTCTGCAGTTCTTGCTGTAAGTGTGCAATTCTATTTATAGCATGGCAGTCATGAAAGAAAACAGCTGTTCTTATGATCATGGAAGCCTCTACTCATGGACACAGAACTGTACATAAATTATGTAATTTTATACACCTTCAAAAAATATATGTTTCACTCCTTAGAACTGCCTATACATGTGAAAATGCTGTTAGCTTGAAGAAAGTAGGAAAATACAGCAGTGTGACATGATATCCATTTATATTTATCCCCCAAATCACACAAACACATCTAAAATTCATATTTGCCTAATATTCTCTATGAATGAAAAATATTTCTGCTTTGGCTGTTTGATCAATTTTGGTACTGAGTAAAAGTGAAGGGTGCTATGTAAGGGCATGAAAGCACACACTTGACAACTTCATGTCAATATATTCACAAACATTGGCACAACTGTTGATACGCAATTATCTTTAACAAAACTAGACTTCAAATTCAGATTTTTCCTATAATCGATAATAATAACTTTACAGAAGACTTTCTCTTTTATCTTGAGATGAACATATATTAAAAACTATACAGATTAGCTTCATGAGATGATTTCCCAATATCATTTTAAAATAATTTATATTTTTTCTTTAAATAATATGCCATTACATCATTTTCTTCTTTCCTTTTCCTAATTCCAGTCCCACTCAGAACCTCTGCTCTTGCTCCCTCTTCAAATCACAGCAGTTTTTCCTTAGTCTCCATTCTCTGCAGTGTGATAAGAGAAGCATAGAATTAATTTTATGCACACAGGGACAAGATTTTATTGTAGACTTTTCTCTTATTATTGCCTAAATCTCTCTTCTTTGTTGGTACTTGATATTGACAAATCATCTAGTTAAATTTAAGACAAGTCATATCATAATAAAGTTGTAGAGAAATTAAATATTAGCCCTGCCATTCCTTCATTTCCCATGTAGTTCACACCAATTCATCTTAATTACATGAAAGAAAGAAGTGATCCCCTTCAGTGTCAATACACAAGTAATCATCTCAAAGAGAATATCAAATCCAACATGCAGACAACTTTCCTTTATCTCCTTTGGCCTTTACTTTAACCATAATTGCAACCATGGCATGATTACCTCCGACTGGAATTGGTTGACCTGAACACAGTCTTTGTTAATGGAAGGACAACTTGATTTACAATGCCCTGCCTTACTGGAACAAAAACAATTCCTGCTTTCTAGTTACTCAAGTTTTGAATTTTTGTATTTACCCATCTAATGATAATACAGCACATGTTTTTTTCACATCCTTCTGGAGCAGTAATGACCACAAGTCTGAGCTCCCTGGCAGATTGCTAAGGAAGACAACAGGACCTATGCAGTGCCCAGCATTGCTCATGTATGAAAATAATTTGATTATGCAAACAAAATATATATCTGACCAATATTTTCTAATTGTCATGACATTTTCAAGATGGAACCCCATGAGACATTAAGATGTGTTTGTGTAATAAAGTCAGCCTCATCTAATCTGTAGGAAATAAAAACAACACTGAAGTTACCTAAGAGAGACAACATTCTCTCTAGTTTTCTATATAACATGCAGATGAGCAGATGACAGTAGTAACATCCCCTACCAGGGCTTGGTCCTGGTGTAAATTAATTATTGAAAAGTAATCCTGTTCCTTTCATCTCCTCCCTTATCCTTTCTTCTTTCCTCTCCTTTTCTCTGCTCCCCTCCCAGACCCTCCCGTTCCTGTCTTCTATCCAGTTTCCCCTCCCACCTCCATCTCTCTTCCCCCTCATACATAGATCCAAGCATATCTCAATTTGTGATGACTGGGTTTATGTTGATAAACCCACCACATGCTCAAAATATGACAAGTCAAAATCATTGTCATTACATCTGACCTATTGAAATGATGCTTCTGTCTGCATAAAGTGTATTCAGCATATTTGCAATAGCCTACAGATGAACAAAGACCATCCAATATAAAACTGATAACTTATTAAATGGTATGAACAACTCATGTAATCTACTGACTATTACACTTTATGTGAAAAAGAGAATACTTATGTGGATATACATTCAAAACACTTTAAAGTTGAAAATTTAAGTAGAACTATGTGATGCATGGGACCTATATGAGTGAGGGGTGGATATTATCTGTGAATGTGGACAGACATTCCACAGTTTGTGTGGGTTTTACAAAGTACCTGACAGTGGATCATTTATAAATTAAAAAAAAATGTATTTTTCACCATGCTTGAAGCTAAGCCCTATGCAATCATGAGTTGCATAGCTTCAGGTCCCACTTTCAAATGATTCCGTGAATTCTGGGTCACACCAAGTCAAAGAATGTTCTGTTCTAATATAGCAGAAAGTTGAATGAAAACAAAAAGGAGTGAACATCTCCCTAGGGCCATTTTATAAAGGTTCAGAATCAAATTGTGTTCATGGGTCCAGAGCTCTCTTAACCTCCTCTCAGTCATGCCTGAAAGTCTATAAGAACCAGAAAAGTTGTTTTGTTCAGTACATTAACAGTGTATCAGCCACTTTAGGACAGGCATAATGTTCAGAAATAGTTGACCAACATATATTGGACACCTCAGATTTTTTTTGTGGGCATTTAATTGGTTACAATTTGTTTTATTTTGATTTTCTCTGTTTGGGGGGTCATGTTGTTGTATTGGTGATTTGCATTTTGAGAAAGAATTTAAGGTTGGGTAGGTAGAGATGGGGAGAGGACCCGGAAGGGTTTAGAAAAGGGGAAGAATATGATCAAAATTTATTTAAATTTTAAGATTATTTTAAATAAAAAGAAATAAAATAAAATAAATGAGAAATGTACTGCACACAAAGGGGTGGAGGGGATCCTAAGGCTATACCTTTTCCAGAGAAACTTTTGGGAACCATGATTCACTAGAGAGTGAGAGTCTCTGTCTTTTAGGAAGATTATCGCTGGTAGATTGCCCATGTTCTAGTGGATAGCCTCAGACCTGAGTGCACAGGGTTAGCACTGATTGGACTAAGGGTTACTCACAGTGAAAACATGAGGACATGCAATTGGGAAGGAGACAGGACAGTGGGCAGTTGGAAAGAAGTATCTGATGTGATCAAAATATATTCCATAAATGTACAAAAATCCAAACAATAAATAAAAGATAGTATTTGAAAACTAATTATAACAGAGGGCAGATCAAAAAGAAGACACAAACCTCCAAGTAGTATGGGTTGCTGGTGACCCTGTCAGAGGAGCAGAAAGTGGCAATTGAAGTTCAAGGCATCAGCTCACCAGGAGGAGAATCCCTGATGAAGAAATCTTAGATAGGCAAGGCCCCAAGACCATAGACTCCAGAATGTCTTTTCATTCTGCTGAGCCTTTAAATGTTTATGTGGCCATCTTTCTCCAGTGTCTGTGTATGGTGTGAATGGGTGTGGGGAGATCCCCAATGTCTTTAATGTAGTGTGCTTATCTCATGGAAACGTCCTGTTCTACTGGGCATTTTTACCTATAGATTATTATAAAGATGATTTCTTCCTAAGATATACTGTCTCATTGATAATAATTGTGTTAGTTTAAATAGCATTTTAGTGAAAAAAAATAAAACAAGGAAGCACCACACAGCTAGAACATATCAGTTTCTATTGAGGAGCCACATAGACTGTGGCTTGGGTTAATGATTTAAGCCCAACTAGCTTAAATCCTTTTAATCTTGATGTTGGCAGGTGTGTTCACAGGTTTCAGAGTGCATCATAGCTGAAACAAAGCTTGAAAATAGTCTTAAAATTAGACTAAGATGTTTTTTGTTAAATAGCTTTGAGGTGAAAAACTCAAGAAGACAATTTAAAGTTATAGAAAGGCACATAGTTGAGTGAGGAACTCTTTAAGGGCAGGAAATAAAAGCAAATTAACCCAATTATCATTACCTGACTTACTTTTCTTGCTATATTTAGTTGATGACCAGAAGTGGTTATCAATTCCTTATACCCAATTTTTCCCTCAATCTCTTGATATAAGAAACTATTGATGAGTGGGTATGAACACCAAAGCTTTAAATTAGAGCTGAAGCTGACTGACTGTTTTTCATATATTAACATTTAGGTTAGATTCTTTTAAGATTCCTTATAAGATTTCCTTTCAAGATAAATAATAAAGTAGTTGGTCTTTTCTTTGTATCACAAAATGCAGACTGACAGTGAAAGAACTGACTGAAAAGAATACCTTGCTTCCTTACATTGTTAATCTATAACAGGTTGATTGGATACATGGGTTCTTGACACAACTTGTTTTTTACCTGTAATATGTAAAGTGTTTAGTCATGTAAGGGATATGGATAACATTCTTTTTATAATTATATTTGTTGTAATCATTCACTTGAATAATAGAATGTAAGCACATTATAATTTCTATATTGCCTGAAAGATTTTGTTGGGGTAAATGAGCTATAG
Organism: Onychomys torridus; assembly: GCF_903995425.1. Taxonomy (NCBI): domain Eukaryota; kingdom Metazoa; phylum Chordata; class Mammalia; order Rodentia; family Cricetidae; genus Onychomys; species Onychomys torridus. The sequence continues at coordinate 26,172,459 of NC_050448.1, forward strand.
AGGAAAAATACAGATGAAGGAGAATAGGGAAGAATAAAGATAGAAAGAAAACATCAAGATAGACAGAGGGACATTTATGGATAGAGATAATAAAAGAGAACATAGAATACAGAATCAGAATGAAAAAGAAGAATAAAGAAAAAATCTGAAGGAAACCATCAAAAGAGTGTATGAATGTCTTCTCCCTAAATCCCTCAGATTAAAAATGTCACCTTACACTGACTCTGTGGATATCCCTTTGAGCTCTGTTCTCCTGGAGCCTGGCTCCCCAGCTGGCAGTAATGGTATAGGAATTCCAGTTGCCTGGGAAGCACATGCAGTTGAATTCTACATTCATGGCTAGGCTTGTCATCATAGTGTGACTGTTTCATAATTAAATAAATATAAAGGGGATTAGGAGATAGCACAATTGGTTCAGTACTTCCACTACAACCATGAAAAACTGTGATTGATCATCAGAGCTCACTTAAATCCTGGCATCCTTCATGCTTGTAAATCCATCTTTGTAGAGGTAGAAATGAGAAGATTCGTGTAATTTACTGAAAAGTCAGCAAAGCTTACTTCCTATGTGCCAGGACAACAAGAAACCTTGTCTCATTTGAATATTCAGCCTTAAATGTAACATCTGTGTAGCACATTCCCATTCCATTGATCTGGGATTTTTGCAGATGAAGGGTGGAATGGATATGAGAGCAAAGGGTTGTAGATAATAGCAAGGAATTAATATCTCTTGGGAAAAGTAAATCAACTACAAACATGAACACACAGGTTATAAAATCATGCACCAGCAAGCTCAATGTAACCTCAAACCACAGCAAATTCCTGCATGGAGAGGTGAAGTGGACATGACGTTCACAATTAACTGAGGAGATTCAGGCAATTGATAGCTGCTAGGAGAGGGAGCTAGCTTTCTCTAAGAATATTTCCAGTGCTAGGTCTACCAAACTCCAGTGGAAGTCCAGACATGCATCAACATATAAACATATAGGCTGCACCATCTGGTCATGATGGGTGAAAATGTGATATAAATTTAGGTGCATAAAGAAGGGGAGATAGGCCTGGAAGTGGCTCAGGAAGAGGTTGAACATGATCAAAACCTGTATGAAATTTCCAAAGGTTGTCCTCTCACCTACACAAACAAATACACACACACACACACACACACACACACACACACACACACACACACATCAGCCCACACATAAACACAAAGGGAATTATAATAAAGAATGTCCCATAATATACAATAAATTGGTTGTCTCTCAACTCCATGGTTGTACAGCAGCTGTCTATAAGAACTAAGTAAGAAGGGGTAGGTCAGATGATAAAAAGTAGCTAAGAAATTGAAGAATAAATCTATAAAAAACCATTTATTCAACATTTATTTATATCATATGGGATATTTTCTTTCTGCAAAATAAAAAGAAATCAAGGGGATAGCTACAATTTTCAACCCAGGGAGACTGTTTCATAAACAGCTTATCCAACCTCTTACCTACAATGGGCATGGAATGCTACATACAGATATCAATCCTCAGTATCTGTAAATGACAGAAATGTATATATTTCTGAAAGTACCTTTGCAATGGCAATTCAGCTTGTAATAAGAGCTAAAGAGGTGCTTATACAGGATATAATACCTGCTTTTTGGAAAATAAAAGAGAGTGAATCCATTGGGTATAAGAAACTCCACAAGATTCAAGACTTGAAGACACTGAAATTGCATATTTGAAAACAAGTGGTATTTAACCAAGAGTAAAATGTGGGATAAAGTCATGCTAGAGAGCCAAAATCTTGCCTAGAGGCCCAGAGGAGTAAGGGAGAAGGTCATTTTCAAACATCTATAAATAATCAAAGGTGCAGTGAGAAGAGGGAGGCAAAATGGGAAAAGGAATATAAATAAGACAGGCAACAAATTATACTCAACCTTTCCCTGCTTATGAGAGTAAGTCACTGAAAGATTTAAAGCTGGGTGTTATGACAAATTTTCAATCTTAGAAGAACATTCTGGAAACACTTTAGGTGTGGAGTGGGTAAAAAACTGGTGGAGAGGAACTGAAACTGTTGAAAACTTCCCTTAGAAATAAGATGGCTATTGGCACGACTGAGTGGGTTAAGACGCTAGTTTTAAGGCCTGATAGCATGAGTTTTACTCACAAGAACTATATGGCATAAGGAGAGAACAGACCTGAAAGTTGTCTCCTGACCTATGCACATAACTGCCCATCCTGGACACAAATAAATCAACATAATAAAAATAAAATATATAAAAAAATAGGATGGATAGCTGAACTTAGCAAGGATCATGATGGAAGATTTCTGAGTTTCCAAAGCTCTTCCATGTACATTCTCTTTCTACCATACAGCTTTAAATTAGATAGAATATACCAAACACTTTGCAACATTGTAAAGCATACATTTTAATCATAAGCTTAAAGTTATATCTATTCAAATCAATTACCCCATTTTCTACTTACAGTACTAATAATAGCTATCCTTTTGTAATTAAAAAGTTTGAGGCTTTTTTATTTGATAAACTTTTAGAACGTGATTAAGAGTGAATTTGGAAGTGAAAATTCCTTTTGATCAATCTATAGTGATATTTTATTTGTATTGACATGTGGTTTTATTTGTATGTCAATAAAGTTGCCTTGAGGTCAGAGCAAGCCAGAGCAGAAGCTGAGCAGTAGTGGGGCACGCCTTTAATCCCAGCACTTGGGAGCAGAAGCTGAGCAGTAGTGGGGCACGCCTTTAATCCCAGCACTTGGGAGGCAGAGGTAGGCGGATCTCTGTGTGTTCAAGGACACAGCCAGCATGGCAGACACATGCCTTTAATCTCAATACCAACCATAGAAGACCTGGAGGTCTGTACAAACAGGCAGTGACGAGGTCATGTGGCTGGGTTTACAACCAATGAGAAAACAGAACAGAAAGTCTTTAAATAGACAGGACGCACAGAAGTAGGTCTCTGGCAGAGAGGAAGAACAGCAGAAGCAGTGAAGGGTAAGGTTTTCTGCTCTTGCCCTGACCTCGTGGTTTTTAACTCTGCGATTGGTTCTGTGTTTCTTATTTAACAAGCCGGTTACATCTACAATAATCCAATGATAGATCTTTCTCTTCCAAAAGGGAATGGGCCACAGCTTGTAGAAGACATTAACCCTCCTTTTAAAATACATTTATTTTATTTTATGTGTATGTGTGTACCTGAGTGTATATATCTGCACTGCAGCATGTGTCTGAAGGAGCCCAAGGTGGTCAGAAGAGGTGCTTGATTTCCTGGAAACTAAGTTATGAGTAGCTGTGAGTTGTGTAGGTGCTTAGAACAGAACTTCATTCCTCTGCAAAAGAAGCAAGTACTTTTAACCACTGAGCCATCTTTCCTGCTGTTTAACTCCTCTTTAATATTAATTATTTCTGCCGGTCAGTGGTGGTACACGCCTTTAATCCAAGCATTTTGGAGGCAGGCGGATCTCTGTGAGTTAGAGACCAGCCTGGGTTACATAGTGAGTTCTAAGACAGGCTCCAAAGCTACACACAAAAAAAATATTAATCATTTCTTATGGCTCCTAATCTTTTACTTCCTTTAAGGAAATCTCCTTTAAGTTTTGCTTGTGTTCTCTTCTTTCTCAGAGAATATGTTTTCAAAGGATTGATATAAACTAAGAAAGGAATTAATAAGTAACCTAAAAGTTTATATTGTTCGTTCATTGCTGATAGAACATTTACAATGGATTGGAAAGAGTGTAGGAGCTAACTATCTGTTGGTGGTGAGGCAAGCTTGGTCTCTATTCTGATTAAGTTTATTGTTTACCATATAAGATAGTGCAGGGCTTTTAGAGAGAGAGGTATAAAAAAAGAGAGAAGAAAGAGGAAGGGAAAATGAGAGAGAACAGGGAAGGGAGAAGGAAATAGAGGGTGGACAGCATTCTGCAGATTGCAGAATGTAAATTCATATTAAGAAAGCAATGTCATCCTTTAAGGAGGAAATAAAGTTCATGGGATCATGGGGAGAGCTAACATGAAAGAGTTTTGGTTTGGACTCAAGGGGTACAATGAGGCAGATAGTTCTTTGGGGTAAGAGATTTACATGAAGTATTATTAGCACCATGGACAGGCTCATATGACATAGTTACAATTCTGTCTTGTGTGTTTCAGAGGAAGAGGGCATGCACTATGCCATGTAAGTGAAACTAATGTATGGTATGTGCTTGTAATAAGTTTGTCTCTGAATCAGTTAGGAGGGCATGAAGGGAAGAATCTGAAAAATAAAAGCAATTATAGAATATATGAACCTTTTTTGAAAAAGAAAGAGAAAATTATCATTTTTATATAATTGAGTGAAAGTTATTGCTGTTAAGAGAATAATTTTTTTTTTTTTTTGGTTTTTTGAGACAGGGTTTCTCTGTGTAGCTTTGTGCCTTTCCTGGAACTGACTTGGTAGCCAGGGTGGCCTTGAACTCACAGAGATCCGCCTGCCTCTGCCTCTCAAGTTCTGGGATTAAAGGCGTGCACCACTACCACCTGGTAAGAATAATATTTTTGATGGAGATTTTGCCAAAGAAATTGTGCTAACTATAAATGGATCAGTTGTCTTTAAGTGCTTGCCTAAAAAACTGAGTATTTTTAATTGATAATTGGAGAATTTTAGCCTAACTGGACTAGCTTCATATTGTTGTTGCACATTTAATAATGAAACAGAAGAATTAACTGATGAAAAAACCTGGGTGAATGACCTCACAGTAGAATCATCATGTCCATGAGGCATGACCTCTCTAATAAGAAGATCTGTCACAGGGCTGAGGATGTTACTGGTAACATTCCAAAAGGATTGTAAATACAGGGCCAAATGAGATAGTCACACTGCACATATACAATTGCCCATCATCGTACAGCCAGGGAAACTTCAAGAAATAATGCAAAGGTCAAAAGAAAAATGATGAAAATCTTACTAGCCAATGATGCCATGAGACACATTATGTGCTTTATAGCTCTTGGATGATTTTCAAGTACTAAAAAATATATTAGAAAATCCAACAAGCACTTTGTTGAGAACTAAAGATAAATGGAATCATTAAAAATCATCTCAAGTGTGGGATAAAACACTGACCCTATAAAGCAACTAAAATTGATGATGGTATGTTCCTACTTAATTGGTTATTTATATCTATGCTCATCATAAAGCATAATTTTTTTGTCTTTTTCACATTGTTACTCAGCATCATTCCTTCCTAAAAATTGAGACATGATAAGGCATCAAGAGGAAAAGCATAAAGGTATTAAGATGAATAAATTTGTTTACAAATTGAAAGATTCATAACATATCATTTAAGTTAAGAAATTATTTTAATATTCTATAAATACCTTTGTCTTCTGTTCAACATTAGATTTCATGCAAAGATGTCTAACAATTGTAGTTATAGCATGGACACAAAAATTAAATCTCTACATTCTCAGTGAGAGATTTGCCTGTGTATCATCTTGCCAAAAGGCAAAAGCTTTTAAGTGTCAGTATTTAAAATGTATGGTGTTACAATTTTCCTTTTTCTTCTTGCCCCTTTCTGTCTTTCATTTATTTAATTCCATCACCTGTTATTTCAATACTTGTATATAAAACAATGTGATTGTTATATATTCAAAACTAAGCCACTACAATTTATTTTATTCCATATTCCAGCCTCACAAGATGGCCTTGAGAAGCTTTCCATATTGGAGTATCCTATATTCTCTCTCTGATGTCTGGCTAGGCTGTGCTGAGTAGCAAGGCATATACAAAGCTAGCTCCTAGAAAAAAAATATTCCTATCTTTCTCTCTGGGCATTTTATTTTGATGTGCTGAATCTAGCTAAGTCCATGAACTTCATCATGAGGAGGAACCACATAGAAGAGTCCTGATGCCTGAATTCTGGAAGTTCTCCTGTAAGTTGTAGTAGTCATGTGAATGTGTACATGTGTAAGACCCACAACAGAAGTACTCATATAGTACATATAGTAATTATATAAGCCATTTTTATTATCTCACCACAGAAATCATGGAAGTTAAAAAAAATTAGTGTTCTAAGCCTCCAAATTTGGAGTGATTCATTACACAGAAAAAAAAAAAAAGCATGAAGAAACATGAGGTTAATGTCAGGACTTATAGATGGTAAGGTCACAAATAGCAATGGTTTTCCTGTTCATCTCTTTGTGACCTAATTGAAAGAAAATATGAGTATGTTAAAAATGACAATGTGGTCCATAGCGTACACCTGAAATCCACACATTCCAATTTTCATGGGCTAGAGGATTATAAAGAGGATTTTCCATGTATTTTAGCTGGACATACAAGGAATGCATTTCCTAATTCAGTGGTTAGTGTGAGCCAACATGAATAAATTCATGTTCCTTTTGCCTCTATCTAACACCTTGTGCTGATACAATAGCCTATCACATGATAGGTATTTGTGGAGAACAACCTGTGCTTTACCACTGTCTAAGGAGGCCCAAAGGAAATGTTAACAACAACAATGCTCTTTCATTGTAATAAATCAAGTCTTTTGTCTCTGACCCCAAAATGAGGTGATTTGTTCTCACACTTGAGTAGTGGCAGTCTGGCTGTTACTTGTACTTAAGTTACACCATCAGACCTTGCACAATTCTGTCAAGATTGTTGCTCCTGCTTGCCTTAGAAAGACAAAAAAAAATAATTCAGCAATTATGATACCTTTAATTTTTCTTACTTTCATGTGTGTATGTGGATTACAGCCTCCATTTACATGGCTGCACAAACTGCCTTCTTGATTAAATTAAACCAAAGCAATTTGATTTGAAGTGTAATTTTTTGACTCTTATGTTTATGATAGTGGAAGTTCATGGCTAGATATCTCAGTACTCTTAGATAATATACAGATTTCTGGATTTAAAAATTAATTAAGGTTTTTGCCAGGTAGTGATGGCGCATGTCTTTAATCCCAGCACTCGGGAGGCAGAGACAGGCAGATCTTTGTGAGTTTGAGACCAGCCTGGTCTACAGAGTGAGATTCAGGAAAGGCACAAAGCTACACAGAGAAACCCTGTCTCAAAAAAACGGTATTAATAATAAAATAAATAAGTAAATAAAAATTAAATAAGTTTTCATCTTTTCTGACCAATAGTTTTTAAAAATGTTTTTTTTTTTTAAAAAAAACAGCTATTTCTTATTATTTGTCTTTGAAATTTTGTTATCAGCACCTAGACTTTATTTGCAGGAGACTAAATTCACTGAGGATCTCTTTGTGCTATATCTCCAGAAATACCAATGTGTACCTGAAGAGAACACTCCCTAGTTTGCTTCACTGGATTGGCACATTCTCAATTAGTAATAGACAATGGCCATCTGCTTTTAAAAGAATGACATTGTGTTTTATGTTTTATAAGACGATCCATCAACTTAAATGGAGAAGAGGGTTGAAAGGATAAAGACATTTGATCAAATAAATTGCTTGGGTCTCAAAGCAAATTGACAACAGTTTCTTGTTTTGCAATGCTTATTTTCCAAAAACAGTTTGAATGCCTCAGAACTATGGTAATTATGTATAAATGAAATAATCACCATGCACGGGGAAACAATGTATTCCCTCACTATACTTTGTCTTTTTTATCATTTGAAGCATTTGCTTGATAGCTCTAATATCTGCCTATGAAAGTTGTCTTCACATATGTTTCTTAAACAAGAATAACCTACTAGTCATATTGAAAGAGCTAAACCAGCTTGAAAGGAGGAATAGACAGAAGGATGGTTCAGCACGGTTAAGTTCTGGCTTCATAGAACCCATGACCAGAAATGTAGCCTGGGAGCCTATGTAAAAGTGTAAGGAAAGACCCAACTCTACAAAAGTGTCCTCTAATGGATGCACCTGCTCTGTGGCTCATGTTACTCCCACATCAGGGACACTTTGCTCAGCCTGGAAGGAGGGGGCAGGACCTGCCTGTACTGAATCTACAAAGTTTAAATGAATCCCCAGGGGAGTCTTGGCCCTGGAGGAGATGGGAATGGAGGGGAGGGGATGGGGGAAGGGGAGGGTGGGGAGGGAGGGGGGAGGACAGAGGAACCCATGGCTGATGTGTAAAATTAAAGCACAAATATAATAAAAAAGGAGAAAAAAAAAAACCATGCAGACCTCACTGTAGTTCTGTACAAATATCAAGACGCAACCAAAATTGCCTATCCATGCACTCTCCCAATCTTACTAAGCCCTTTATTAATATCAGCTTATTTTACTTTGTTCTAGAGATGTGAAGAATGTATCGCACTTGCCTTTCTAGCTCTGGCTTATGGGTCCCACAGAATACTCCAGTTCCATACATTTTACTGCAAATGACAGGATTTCATTCTTCTTATTTTATTTTATTGTTTTTGGATAAAGACTTGGCATTCTTAGAGGTAATATTTTATTTTTTTCCTCATATTCTCATTTGAGACAGGCTTTCTCTGTGTAGTCCTGGCTGTCCTGGAACTCACTCTGTAGACCAAGCTACTCTTGAACCCTCGTTTTGAAAATAGATTTTTTTTTCACATAATATATTCTGATTGTGGTTTTCCCAGTTCCTCCCTACCTCTTCTACTATCCAGAGCTTTCTCTCTCCCATTAAAAACCAAACAGGTTTCTAAGGGGTAATAATAAAAATAAATTACTGTAAGTTAAAAAATATTAGCACAACAAAATTGGAGAAAACATACAAACTTAAGGAAAGAGCCCAAGAAAAGGCATGTTTCATTCCCACACTCAGGAATCCCACAAAAATACTAAATTGGAAGCCATACTATATACACAGAGGACATTTGGTATGCCTCCTCTTTTGTAGAATAACCTTAATCATGAAGGATTCAATGGAGGTATTCCATTCCATTTAGAGCTGAGTGTTTCATGGTCTCTCATTCTACATAATGTCTGGCTGTTGGCCTCTGTATTTGTTCTCATCTGATGCAGGAGGAAGCTTGTCTGATGATGGCTGAAAAAGTCATTGATCTATGAGTATAGCTGAGTATCATTAGGAATCATTTTAGTGATATGTTTTGTTATATTTTTAGAACAGTAGTATTTGGTTTTACCCTAGGTCCCTAGGCTTTCTGAGCTCAGGTTCTTGGTCACCCAAGCAGTGTTAGGTACAGTTTCTATCTCATGGAGCAGACCTTTAGTCAAATCATATATTGATTGTTTAATCCCACAAACTTTGTTCTACCATTGCACTAGCATAACTTAAAGGTGGAACATTGTAGATTACAGGTTTTGTGGCTTGGCTGGTGTTTATGGTTCTTCTTTGGTAGTGTACATAGAGCTTTTTTTAATCAACCACTTTAGTACATAGGTGTAATGGCTCTATATAGCTCAACATCTCTATGTTCAGTGAGTTGTGTAGGTGTTAACTTCAGCATTGGAGCCTTGCTCTCAGCCTGTGAAGAGTAACCTACCATTTTGGAAACAGATTGGTAATTTGCACTTAAATGGACAGAACTATAAAATAACCACCCTGAGTGAGGAATCTGAGGACCATAAAGACAAATATGTTATGTATTCACTGTTTGGGTTACTAGCTGTTAAGTGACTTACAACCAATCTATAAATTGTAGGACCCCATAGTAAGGTGTAGAGTAAGGGACTGGGGTTGGTGGTGTCAGGTAGATTGCCTAGGCAAGGGAAATAAAAAACACATGTTTGGATGATGAGGAATGGCTCGAATGGGGTGATCAAGTAGAGAAGGGAAAAGAAAAGAGAGGTACAAGGGTGGCATTATGGGGAGAGTGAGGTAAAATTAAGGGCCATTAGAGGGGTAATATGGAGACCTAATATAGTAGAAGCTTTTAAAAATATATTCATGTATGAAGGCAACGTAAATAAAATTGCCAAATAATGGTGGAGACAGATTCCAAACTGGCTATCTTTTGTCACCAGTTGAAATTTCTAGTACCAGGATTGGGCTACAACTAACAGAACTGTAGGCCTCAAGGGTCCTGTGAGAAACTCCAAACAACCCAGAATTTCATTCTTTTGTTTGTTTGGTTGGTTGGTTTTTGTTTTGTTTTATTTTGTTTTTGTTGTTTGTTTGTTTGAGACAGGGTTTCTCTGTGCAGCTTTGGTGCTTGTCCTGGATCTCACTCTGTAGCCCAGGCTAGCCTCAAACTCATAGAGATCTGACTGGCTCTGCCTACTGAGTGCTAGGATTAAAGGTGTGCACCACCACCACTTAGCTCAGAGTTTCGTTCTTAAGAGTGGAATAACAATAGAATAAAGGAAACATGGAATTACATTCTGTGTGTGTGTGTGTGTGTGTGTGTGTGTGTGTGTGTGTGTGTGTGTGTGTTATAGGATCACAATAAAAATGGGTACTTAGTTCTATCTCAAATGTTTCTGACTGTTTATCTTGTAGATACACACTCATCAATAAGACATCAGGATCTTGAGACATTTGTATATTTTTTAGGAGCATCTACAGGGCTTCATAGCTTGTGATAACCCCACATGTTAATTTTTATTTTTTTCCCATTGAGTTTTGAGTCCCACTTACAGTGTTCTTTCTAGGACCTAAGAACCTGGTGATTTTGCACTTTGATAATTTCAGGTGCTCTGTTTGAAATATTTTGAGTTGGTTTCTTACAGCATTAAGGATAGAGATATAGTTTGATCTTTTACATGTAGATATTTACCTTTACTAGCATATGTTAAATAAGCATTGTTTCACTCAAATAGGGTTTTAGTACTCTTTTCAATATTCAAATAACTAGAGCTGCATGGGCTTCTTCATTCCTGGGTCCACTACTCACTTCTATTTTCTGCATATCTGTTTTTATAGCAACTTCATGCTGTTTTGTGACATACACACCTCCCTAGTGCATCGTTTTTCTTTTCTTCCTTTTTTTTTTTTTTTTTTTTGGTTTTTCAAGACAGGGTTTCTCTGTGTAGCTTTGTGCCTTTCTTGGATCTCACTCTGTAGACAAGGCTGGCCTCAACTCACAAAGATCTGCCTGGTACTGTCTCTCCAGTGCTGGGATTAAAGGCGTGTGCCACCACCAAGGGCCCTAGTGCAATTTTAAATCATGTATTGTGAGATCCTAGAGTGACTCCTGCTGTTCAGGAATGCTTAGGTTAGTGGGGTCTTTTGTACTTCCAAATAGACTACTTCTGTTTGAATCACTTGAGATGTTTTAAATTTGAAAAAAACAACAAAAACAAAAACAAAAAAATAATGTATGCATATAAATGCACACACACACACACACACACATATATATATATATATATATATATATATATATATATAATGACAAAAAGTTGATTTGTGTATACATGTATATACATATTAACCTTTTGTCATAATTTCTCAAGTATTTACTCATATATATATATTAATCATTTCCACTTCCAAAATATAGTCAGTACACACTGTTCACACTAGATAATGATTTAATGACAATGCTACTATGTGAAATTAGTGAGTTTATATATAACCTTCCTAGCAAAAATAGAGGGTTATGTCTCTAGTCATATTTTATGCATGCTACTCTTTGGAGACACCCTATTTAATTTAGGCTCTTTGTTCATTACCAGTGAATTTGATAGTCTATGTTACTATAATTCATATCAGAACAAAGTTTGTCTAACACATTGCATTCCATTAAGCCTAACATTAACTTCCTATATGTAGGGACATGAGAGTCATTATTCTTGAAAAACATTTTTAAAGGGAAAACCACCAAGAAAATGTGCCCAAATCAGATAAACATTAAAATGCAGAGACCAGCAAAGAACACATGTTTATAACCTGGAAATCGAAACATTGATGTTGGGAGGACTTATTTCACCTCAGCAAGGAAGCTGCCTGTCAGGTAACTCAGAGGTTTCACTGTTTTGATCATCATTAATGTGCCACCAGGATTTACATGACAAGCACAAACAAATTTAGGTTAATGGATAAAGTCACAGTTGCAAAATTCAAGAAGAGAGACAATGATGAGATATAGATACTAATAAGATATGTTGAAAAAACTCATAAAGAATGAACAGAGACAGCCACGGACACAAACAGCCATGGACAAGATGAAGAAGAGGAAGAGGAGGAGGAGGAGGCAGAGGGAATAGGAGTGAGGAAGGGAGGAAGGGTGGAAGGGAGGTAGGAAGATCTTTGATGAAAACAGAAAGAATATGGACATTTCTTCCTGAATAATATAGCACCTTATATTATAAAGTATTACGTTAGTTTCTTTATACTGCTGTGACAAACACTGTGGCCAAAAGCCAAATAGGTAGAAATGGTTTTATTTGTCTTATACTTCCAGATCACAGCCCATCACTGATAACTATCATACGCTTCTATATTTTTTATTTGAAATTCATATTTCCTGTCTCTAAAAAAAAGAGTATAAAACTTGCTCAATATAGGATTTTTGTCTAAAATGTAGGAATATTTTAACAAAAATTGTGACATAGTTTAATAGGCTATATGTGGATGCTGCATTTAGTAGAGAAAATTAAGCAATAAAAAAATCATTTTATGTAGCTGAAAAAGAATCTTCAGAACCAATAACAATCAAAAGAAGAGGTCAATAATATGAAATAGTGCAGAGCATGAGAGGTAGGAAGGAAAGAGGGAGTAGAAATGATGTAAGTGCATTTTTCATATTTAAAATTATTTTAAACAAATTAAGAAAATAAATGTTACTGTGAGCTGAACAGATAGCTCAGTGGTTTAGACCAGCTATTAAAAACACTTGCCGATGGGTTCTAAAAAATGAAGACTCAAACAGGTGGTTACTGATAGAAAGGTGGATTTGGAAAGATTTGAGTGAGGGGTGTGAATATGATTAAACGACATGTCTAAAATCATACATGTAACACGAATCTTAAAAGGTCTTATTAATAAAATCAACCCCAGTGCCAGTCATTGGGGTGAATGCCAGAAGATTAGAGAAGCAGAACAAGCCACAGCCACCTTGCCTCACCAATTCCTCTGTTTTCTCAGACTGGAAACCTCTGAGTCTTCATCTGAGTGGATCTCAGCTGAACTGCTGCTAAAATTTAAAAGCTTAACTAGGCTCTAGCTCCTGGTCCTCATCTCTTAAATACTTTTCTGCTTCCTGCCATCATTTCCTGGGATTAAAAGCATGTGTCTGGATGCCTGGCTGCTTCCAGTGTAGCTTTGAACTCACAGAGCTCCAGATGGATTTCTGCCTCCAGAATGCTAGGATTAAAGGTGTGTGTGCCACTATTTTCTGGCCTCCATGTCTATCAATTGACTGTTCTGTTCTATGACCTCATATAAATCTACTATGGTACACAATATATTGGGGGGGACACTATCACCACATATTTATGCATTTTGTATTTACCATCATTCTTATTTATTACTTTAAATTTTCAGCCTTTTTAACTGTTTAAAGTAGTAGTAAGTAAACAATTTTTCTGATAGTGGTCTACAGTTTTCTTCTTCTTCTTTTTCTTCTTCTTCTTCTTCTTCTTCTTCTTCTTCTTCTTCTTCTTCTTCTTCTTCTTCTTCTTCTTGTTCTTCTTCTTCTTCTCCCCCCCCCACCCTGTTCTCTTTCTCTTTCTTACTGTGTTCACACTGATGAAAAAGAGCAACCATCATTGCTCAGTTGTGGTCCCCCTGACTTTTGAAACAGGGTCTCTCTCTGGGCTGGTGGTTGAACTCAGAAGCTCATATTTATGAAGCAAGAATATTAACACTGCACTATCTCCCAAGCCCTTTAGTGCCAGCTCCTTGCAGGCAGCCAGCCCTCAGCTTTCTGTTCTCAGCTACAAAAATTGCTTCTCAGTCATCATTTCTTAGCTTACATTGATCATTTGTGGCCAAATGTTCAGCAGATGTGTGGACCAATATTTTACATTTAGTTCATGTTCCTAAATGCTTGGAAACCTTACTAGTAAAGTACAATTCAAGGTACTTCTTCTCAAGGGACTTCTTTATAATCATCTCAGTAAATTTTGAAATTTTTCTAAGTTCTTAATAATAAAATTGAGAAATAAAAACATCTCCAGCACCACATTAAATTCATACTAATTCATTATGTAAATTCCTAGCACAATTTACACAAAATAAACAAAAGTACTCAAATATTTTTATGAGAAAACTATCAAAGACTTCAAAATTTGTAAATAGTACTAACACATGAAGATTAAATAGACCAAATTTGTGACCCAAATCAGGAAAATAAATAAAATAACAGAGTCAATTTATCTCTAGTTCTGAAACTTACCACTTTTTAAAATAGTTATTCTTTTAAAAGTTGCATGTATTAGGGTTCTCTGGAGGAACAGAACATATATAATATGCATATATTATATGATACATTATATATATGTACACACACACACACACACACACACACACACACACACACACATACAAACAGGCTGTGGTCCAGCTAATCCTGCAGTGGCTGTCTACCAACCCAATGGAAAGTCCAAGAGTCCACTAGCTCTTCAATCCACTAGGTTGAGTGTCTCAGCTGATCTTCATTATTTACTGGAAGCCCAAAGAAGTAGGCTAATGTCAATGAGGAAATTTACTTGCCAGATAGAACAGCAATGAAGAAAGAGAAATGTCACTTTTTCCATGTTCATTATATAGGCTGCGGACATAAGGTATGGCCCAGATTAAAGGTGGCCAGATTAAAAGTGGATCTTCTAATCTCAAAAGATCTGGGATTTAAGGTGTTTCTTCCCATCTCAATTATCAGATTTAGGAATGGGTCTTCCCACTTCAAATAACTAAATTAAGGGGAAAAAACCCTCAAAGGTGGGCCCAGTCATTTGAGTTTTAGTTTATCCCATATGTAGTCAAGCAAGTTGACAGCCAAGAATAGCCATCAGAAGACACTATTTAAATTCATCTCTCAGAGTAGATATCCTAAACTAAAATTTGACTTCTTGATAACAGATGAAGAACTCAGAGCTGTTCTAGTGATGGTGTTTGCTTTTGTTGGATTGGATTGGTTGCCAAGCAGTTCCCTTCCTGCTAGCCCTCTTGTTGACATTGCAAGACTTCCAGACATTGCAATAATGCCTTCTGTTTCCTTTCTGCATTTATTTTTGTTGTTGTTTTTGTTTGTTTGTTTGCTTAATTGCCTGTTGAAGATATCTGAGATCATTCTTTTCACTTTTCTTCTATGCAACAACTAGGTATCTTTAATTAAATTAGCAAATAAGTGTGTATTCTTTTTCTTTCTGTTTTATGAAGAATATTTTCTGTATTAAAATATATCACAGTTTCTTACATTTCTTGGAGAACTTGGGTTTTGTACACATATTTAATTCTCATTATAATATAATTAATTTTATTGTTTAGTTTGGATCTATGAGTAACAGAAGTATGATATACTTTTATTTTATTTGAATGTTTGGGTTTTTTTAACGTATCTGTGGCCTATATTCTCCTCCTCACACTTTCTAACTACAAAGGCCCAATTCTTTCTGACACTGAATTTTCCCTAGTGACTATGTTAGAATTCTTAGCACACAGTACTTCTTACCAACATTGTATCTAGGGACACTTTGATTTCCCCTCTGAGCTGCAGTTTGAGGGCTGAACATGCCCTGGGCTGGATGGTGAGATAGGATAAATATCTAAGCTGGGTAAATAATGCTTTAATTCACATAAAGATAAAGGTCTCTTGTTTTTCTTTCAGAGTTTTAAAATTAACTCTTGAAATTCATTCCCACCATTTCAAAAAGGAGGTGAATTTTTATGTGATTCCATCTACTTGTTTTCTTTAGGACAACTGAGGATTCTTTCATTCAGAATGAAGTATCTCCTTTTAATGCTTCCCATGTCCAACTCCATATACTCAGTAGCTGTTTCCAATAATGTGCACTCCAAAAGAAAATGGAATAATGTTCTGTTTCTCCAAATTGTGGAAATTCAAGGTAATTATCCTTGTCTTGGAAAACAAAAATAACCAAAAATATTGCCATCCAAATTGTACCTTAATAAAAACAATGACCAATTCAATGCCAGTTCTCAGTGATGTTATTCCATAGATAATCATGATATTTTCTATTAGGATATAAACAAGTTAAAAACTATATTTACTCCCTAGATATTTATTTGTGATTTAGAAACCCCACTTAGATGAGAGGAAAGATAAAGTGAAAGGAAACTCACTACTTCAACATTTCAACGTATCTAAATGTTTACAAGGAACTCTCCCTCTGCCTTGAATCTTCCCATCTCTAATGCCAGTCATTAACAAAAAATTCCTTGTCCTGAATGTCAGACTATTTAAGAGTATAGTTTGTATCAGCATTTTGTTTTGTTTTTAATAGGCACAAATAATTATAGGTTTAAAAAAATGTATCTACATTAAACCTTTACAAATTTAATAGAATATATTATATCATATTAAGTT
Organism: Onychomys torridus; assembly: GCF_903995425.1. Lineage (NCBI taxonomy): Eukaryota > Metazoa > Chordata > Mammalia > Rodentia > Cricetidae > Onychomys > Onychomys torridus. The sequence continues at coordinate 26,188,834 of NC_050448.1, forward strand.
CCCCTGTAGTTAGAGTTTTCCTGCCTGGCCGACAGTCAGGACAAATCTCTGTCACCTGCCTGGCCCATAGACACTCAGACCCAACCAAGTAAACACACAGAAAATTATATTGCTTACAAACTGTATGGCCGTGGCAGGCTTCTTGTTATCTACTTCTTCTATCTTAAATTAACCCATTTCTGTTAGTCTACAGTTTGCCACATGGCTTGTGGCTTACCAGTGTCTTTATATGTTGCTTCTCATGGCGGCAGCAGCTGGCAGTGTCTCTCCTTCCGCCTTCCTGTTCCCAGCCTTCTCCTCTTCCTTGTTCTGCCTGTCTGGCTACTGGCCAATCAGCACTTTATTTATAGAGTGATATCCACAACACTTCCCCTTTTCTTTTTTGTTAAAAAAGGAGGGTTAACTTTTACATAGTAAAATTACAGATAACAAAACAATTATCAAGCAAGAATTATAGTTACAATATTAAAGAAGATATCCTATCTATCTTATATTTGTGAGTCTAAAGTTTTATATCTAACTTATCTTTTATCATAACTGAGCAAATTATAACTGTCTAGTCTTCAACCACATCAAAGACCTCAGAAGGATATAATATTATCTGAGAACCGAGAGAAGGATGCAAGCAACTTTCGGGAGTCTTGCAGGGTAGACAGAGACAGCTAGCATTCTGGACAGTCACCTAATGTTCCTTTGTAAAGTTGGAGCATTTGGAGCTACATGCAACTGCAGATAGGCTGCTTTTGGCTGAAACGCCAGCGCAGGTGGTCGGTCGGAGTTTAAGGAAGCCAGAGCCCAGGCTCGACTCGGGTCAAACGGGAACGTTGAAGTGGTTGGATTCAAGCTTTTAGCCAGAACGTGGCTACGCTTTCTTGCTTTCTCTCTCTCTCTCTTTCTCTCTCTCTTTCTCTCTCTCTCTCTCTCTCTCTCTCTCTCTTCCCACCTCTGACGCTAGGTAGCTGTTTGGAAATTCCCTTGGATTTCTACTGTTCTACGCAGAATTGGTAAGTCATTTATATCAGATATTTTAAAGGAAACTATTTAAAAGAGATTTTTTTTCCACATTAAAAAAAATGGGTTTTATGTGTACACTGGAAGAAAATTGGGCTTTGTTTGAAATTTTAGGCAATATGGTAATGGAACAACTATATGAGAAGATTAATGTTGATCGAATTATGTACATTATTATTCTTCTTATCCTTATTTTACAATTTAAAAAGACAAGTGCCAGGATAAAAATTTTAGAAAAACTTGTTAAACCTGTTAAAATGAATTATAGAGAAATTCAGATTCAGACAGAAGAAATTAACAGTGAAGTTGTTTCAGGATTGGATTATAAGGTTACAGAAAGAAAGCCTGTTTTCACACAATCACCCTTCATTTACCCGGTAACCATACAACAGCAACCCGGTCAAGTGAATACGCAAAGTATTTGGACTCCAGTTGAAATGTTAGACTTACGAAGGTTTAAGGAAGCAATAGTATCTTATGGCATGCATTCTCCAACAAGCTGATCCTGGAAGATTTGTATACCTCTATCCCTACATTGTTTTGCTATGCTTTTAGCTTCCTGTTTGAACCACATTCCCCACAAGTCTTCCCAGGTTCACCCTCATCTGCTTATCCTCTTCTAGGTCGTCCTGAACCTGTGCCTGGTCAGCTTTCAGTTCTCTTCTCTCCCTTCCTTCTTCTTTTCTTTTCCTTCCTTCCTTCCTTCCTTCCTTCCTTCCCTTCTTTCTTTCTTTCTTTCTTTCTTTCTTTCTTTCTTTCTTTCTTTCTGTCTTTCTTTCTTTCTACCAAGTCCAATTTGTTTTTCTCTTGGATATGGCAGAGAGGGTTGTTGACCCATCGTTAAAGAAAACTGATCCTCCCCCTCCTAGCAAAAAGGTGCCTCCTAAGCTACTTGTTAGAATTCATAGCCATCATTCTCCTTCCCCATCCCTTCCTTACATGCTGGGATTTTGTCTGGTTTGACTGTGTCTTGGGCACATGGTTACAACCAGTAAATGTTCCTGTGTCTAATTGTCCTAATGTACCCAGCAAATGGTGTTTCCTTCGAGTTGATTACCATATCTTTCTCTGCAACCTTTCTACCCCCTCCTTCCTCAAAGATTTCTGAGACAAATGTATAATAGGCACATCCCACCTGGCTGAGCACTCGTTTCTTATTACTTGCAAGACCAGCTGTGGGTCTCTGCCGATTTCTATTCATTGCACAAAGAAGCTTTTCTGATGAGGGTTGAGTGATGTTCTGATCTATAGTTATAGTAATAAGTCAGTAGGAGTAATTTTTTTTCCTACTGTTTGGATTTAGAAGAATGATGGTATTTGGGTTCTCTGCTAGGATTTATGAACTTTCTAGCCACAGGTTCTCGGCCTTTTTAGCCTTGTCAGGTATATCTTTCATCTGGTGGAATGGCACTTATATCCAGTCAGAAAGTGCTTGGTTATTTCTACAACATTTGTGAGACAAGCAATCACTAGTATTACCTAACTGTGAACGTTATGAGCTACGCTAACAACTGACCTGACAAGATATGGTCCCTCATAAATAGTAACAAATGGAGTTTTTACACCTTGTATTTTATTTCATACAAAAACTTCCTCAGTGTAAAAAATGTAAAATTCACTACTTTGGAATTACATTTCAGTGGCTCAAGAACATTTATTATTATTATTATTATTATTATTATTATTATTTTTAAGTTTTAATTTTCTCTCTTTGAAATTATAGGCTACCTTCTACCAGAATTGGATGCATATGTGGGTAAGCAGCCCACTCCAAAGCTTACCAGAGACAGTATATATTTTTAATTATTGTTATCATTTCCCTTTTAAAAATTTTTTTATTATATTTGTGTTTTAATTTTACACATCAGCCATGGGTTCCCCTGTCCTCCCCCCTCCTGCCCCTGCCTCCACCTTCCCCCCAGTCCCTCCCCTCCATTCCCATCTCCTCCAGGGCCAAGACTCCCCTGGGGATTCATTTAAACCTGGTGGATTCAGTACAGGCAGGTCCAGTACCCTCCTTCTAGGCTGAGCAAAGTGTCCCTGCATAGACCCAAGGTTCCAAACAGCCAGCTCATGCACTAAGGACAGGACTGTGTCCCACAGCCTGAATGCCTCCCAAACAGTTCAAGCTATTCAATTGTCTCACTTATCCAGAGGGTCTGATCCAGTTGGGGGCCCCACAGCTTTTGGTTTATAATTCATGTGTTTCCATTAGTTTGATTGGGAAAGCACAGTGACAAATGGCCAAACTAATGGAACCACATGAATTATACATAATTTCCCTTTTAATGAATAGTACTATATACTATATACTTTATCTCACAAGATCTGTAACTTACTTTGGAGGTAATTATAAAAATTTCCAAGTCAGGCCAGGCGGTGGTGGTGCACACCTTTAATCCCAGCACTCGGGAGGCAGAGCTAGGTGGATCTCTGCGAGTTAGAGGCTAGCCTGGTCTCCAAATCGAGTTCCAGGAAAGGCACAAAGCTACACAGAAAACCTGTCTTGAAAAACAAAAACAAACAAACAAACAAAAATTTCCAAGTCAACTTTGGAATACTTTCCATTAACTATTTTACCTGTACTAAACTTTCAATGCAAAATGTGAATTATCCAAATACTCATATTAACCTATAATACATAGCTTGTGATGGGCAGTAAAGCAACAAACTTTATTCAACTCCCAATGTAGAGGCAGAAATAATTTGAACCTTTTAAACTTTAGAATCTCAATTAATTCTAAAAAGCATGGTCATATTTCATAGATGAAGCCAGGATATATAGAAGGACAATAAAAGAGATGGTGGATAATTTTTTTATTAATTAAATTTATTCATTTGTTTTATATCCCAACCGCAGTTTCGCCTCCTGCCTCTCCTCCCATCCCCTCCCTCCACATCCCTCTGCCCTCCCACCGCCATTCACTCCTCCCCTGTTTCTGTTCAGAAGAGGGCAGACCTCCCATGGGTGTCAACAGAGCATGACATCTCAAGTTGAGGTAGGACTAAACCCCTACCCCTCGTATTAAGGTGTGTTAAGGCAATCCAGTATGAGGAATCGTTTGCCAAAGCCTGCCAAAGCATCAGAGACAGAACTCACTCCCACCACTAAGAGTCACACAAATAGACCAAGCCACACAACGTTTACACATATGTAGAGAGGGCCAGACCAAGCTACACAACGTTTACACGTATGTAGAGAGGGTCAAGGTTGGTCCCATGAAGGCTCTGTAGCTGTCTGTCCAGTAACTGTGAACTCTTTTGAGCCCAGGTTAGTTGTCTCTGTGGGTTTTCTTGTGATGACCTTAACACTCTCTCCAACCCTCCCCACTTCCTCCCACCCCCAGCGGCTTATGCAATCTCTCCTCCCTCTCTTTAACAGGATTGCTGGATTTAGCCCAGTGCTTGGCTGTGAATTTCTGTATGTGCTTTGAGATGATAGGTAAATAGTTGTACAACAACCATCAAAATTCAAGTCTTTTTTTTTTTTTTTTTTTGGTGGGGGGGAGCGTTTTGGTTACTTCAGTCAGGGTTCTCTGTGTAACAGCCCTAGCTGTCCTGGAAATCACTTTATAGACCAGATTGCCCTGCAATTCAGAGATCCATCTTTATCTGCCTCTGGAGTGCTGGGATTAAAGGCATGTGCCACCACTCCAGGACAAAATTTCAGTCTTAAGGATTCAAAGTAAACGCACCCACAAATCAATTTCATAAGAACATGAATAAACAAACAACTGCTTGTACTCTAGGCAATCACCACACAGATGTGCACAAGCACTACTGACTCAGAATCTTTCCAAAATGCCCAAGTAGAAAAGCAAAGTCAAAAGAATCTACTCTTTCTGGGTATATGTACTCATCTCACTGAAAGTGTGCTTGCTGTTCAATGAACCCAGCTTTGGAAAAGGAATGATTGTTTCTTACTTAGAGAAGGGCATGTTCCCTGAAGTTCAAATTATATGCATTGCATCCCATATAGGAATTAGTTGGTGGGTGGCTCAGAATAGCAGAATTTCTGTGCAGCTACTTTATGGTGGGAAAAATTCAGTAAATATATACTAATTTTATGACATGAAACAATGAAGCATTGCTTCTGACTGCAAGAAATTGACAACAATCAATCAGTGTGACAGGAAACAATTAGAAATGAGGGAGCTGTAATTGAACAAATGTGTCATCTGCCTTGTAAGTGAAGGGGCAGATTCATAAATAGTGACAAGATCTAACAACGGTGGCTCTATTCATTAATCAAAGGACATCTTCGTACCATATTCTGCAATAAGACATCTTGGTAGAGACTTTATTTTCCAGTGTTATCGATATGAATATGTAAATATGAAAGTTTTTTTGTAATTATAACCAGTCTGTGATTTTCAAACAATACTGCATGTTAATGCTTCTCAACCTTCCTAATGCTGTTACCCTTTGATACCATTTCTGATGCTGTGGTGACTCCTCAATCATAAAGTTATTTTATTTGCTACTCTGTAACTGTAATTTTGCTACTCTTATGAATCGCTATGTAAATATTTTGTTTTCTAGTGGTCTTAGGTGAGCCTCTGAAAGGGTTGTGACAGGTTGAGAACCTTTACTTTATAGGTTTAATATGGATGCTATAGTAAGAAATGCTTCAAAAATATATTTATCATTTGTTTATGTAACTTGTAAAATGGAAACTCCAGCTTGGTGTAGTGATGCACACCTTTCATCTGAGCACTTGAGAGGCAGAGCCAGATTCTCTAAGTTCAAAGCCAACCATTTCTACATAGTGAAGCTCTGTCTACTCCTCCCACAAAAGAAAAAGAAAATTGAAAACCTATAGCATATAAGACATTTTTACAATAATGGATTCCAGTCATGTATTATGAATGTTATTATATATTCATGGTATATTAAAATCAAAACTATGTATATTAGTCCATGATCATTTTATTCATTAATATGAGAAAAGTTGATTGTGCAGCATAGTTTTATGTGAGTTTGACACAAGCTGAGGTCATGTGAGAAGAGGGATCCTTAAGAAAATGCCTTTAATTTTGACTGAAGCTGCAATCACAGAGTCTGAATGGTCTGAGGTAGGTCCTCTGTCTATTAAGTTGTTATAGTTGCCTCTGCCTGTTATAATGTTAGCTTGGTGTCTTTGAGGGATTACTAACAGTGGGAATAGAGTGTCTCTGATTCTTCCACGTGATATGGGGACCCTTTTCCTCTTATTGTTTTGCCTTCCCAGCCCTAATATGAGGGTTTGCACATGATCATATTGTAATTTATTATGGCATGTTTGGCTGATATTCCTGGGAGATCTGCTCTTTTCTGAAGAGAAATGTAGGCGTAGATCTGGGGAGAGGGGAGTAGGGGGACCCAGGGGAGTGGAGGGAGAGGAAACTGCAATCAGGTTGTACTGAAAGCAAAAGAATAAGAAAGTAAAATAAATAAAGTAAAATAAAAAAAAAATATTGTCTTCATAAGATCTGGCTGCAGGCAAGCCTATAGGTCATTTTATTAATGACAGGGGAGGGTCCAGTACATTGTAGATGATGCCGTCCCTGGGCTGGTGGTCCTGGGTTCTATGAGAAAGCAGGCTGAGTAAGCCATGAGGAACAAGTCAGCAAGCAGGACTTTTCCTTGGTCTGTATATCAGTTCCTGTCTCTAAGTTCCTGCCTTGTTTGAATTCCTGTCCTGACTTCATCTGTGTAAACAGTCATGTGAAAGCATAAGCCAAATAAAACCTTTCCTTCTCAAGTTACTTTGGTCATGGTGTTTCATCACAGGAATGATAAAGCTAACTAAAACAAAGATCAACGTCATTTTCAACAAATGTGCTTGCAGCTCACTTTAGTACTTTTAATGAAGTGCTACTTTGAACCAGGAGATCCACAGATATGAGTTTGTTATGTAGGGTCAATAAGCACAATGATCCATCATATGACATGATTAGCACATAAAATGATAAATGATAATTTTCTTGACTGTATGGATAATCTGTTTATATTAAGATATTAAGGCACCAAGTTACATCTTTTAAATGGATCTAGAAAAATAAATAATTGAGACTGCAGCCCAATATAAAATTTATGTTTGTAATAAAAAATTCATTTAGACGGTATTTACTAGTAAATATTTATACATTCAAAACCAGAAGACATGAAACCTGAGATCATGGCCTTCAGTCTTACTGATTTACTCTTTCTGTTGTCAGTTTCCTAGAATAAAGAGTGGAAAATTCTATCTTTTAATTAATTGATTCATGGAAGCATATTTACATTTAGAAATATTGCAATCTTGTTGGATGTTTTCAAACACTGATGTGTTTGTGTATTAGTCATTTAGAGGCTAAAGGCATGGTACTGCTATGTCTTTATTTTTAAGCATAAATTTGTTGATTAAGCAGGTAGATACTTGGAGCAATTTCAGTAGATTATGAACAGTCAAAGTAGTAGATTCATATGAGAAGTGATTGAGTAGTATTGAAAATTAAAAAAAAAAATGTCCTCATATGAAAACCACATCTGAAACAAGGTGCTGTCACGTGAATGTGTGGCCCAAATGGCAAGAGTGAAACCTTAGCTCAGCTCAGCTGTGTGAAGTGGAGAGGCAGGTTAAGAAAGGGACTGTTTAGGGATTTGAACTTATTTTTGTGCGTATGTGTGTGTATGTGCATGAAATTTATTTTCGATGGAAAAAATAGATCGAGATCATCCTTAATGGAGGAAGAATACACAATAGAAAACTACCCTCTGCTCTGTCCTATCTATCAAGCTCCTGAAAAGAGGAAGTAATAGATCTACTCAAAACAGTTTCTAAATACAATACACAAATATGGGCATTTTCAGTCTGGCCAAAATATATGTACTAATGCCTATGGAATTTGGACTAGATATAAATAAAATAAGAAAGAGGGCAAAACTGTTACAAGTGAAAAGCAATAAATCTATCAAAAGTTGACAAGTCAAACTGATAGGAAAATGAAGTAGTAAAATTCCTGGGTGTTTCATTGACTTGAGTGTTCGTATCATTTTGTTTTTTGAATTAATACAAAGAAGAATTATGTGGTGTTATTGTATATTAATATTTACAACATAATTAATAAAATATGTAGTATTTTACATATTTTTTTTAGCTTATTGATGTATAACACCTGATATTTACCTGTGTATCTTTCTATTTGGTCAAACTACTGTGGAGAAAACAGTAGAAAAACAACTATTATACAAATCAAATGAAAGCCTATAATTTAAAAACCCTATTTAATCCACATAGTTTGCTAATTGCTAAAGTTTAAACACCTAGAGATTTTGACTGTGAGTAATCTTCAGGTTTCAGGCAGTGTTTCTGTCGTGCCCGCCTTGACCAGCAAGGATGACGCAACACCGGGATTCTTCTTAAAACAGTTTAATCAGGTCCTTGATTAATTGCATTGTCTTTCTCTCTCCCTCTCCTGGGGCAAGCCTCTCCCAGCACCTAAGTAGGGCTGGGCTGCCAACCCCAAGCAACCACGTGGGCACTGTCCACAGGTTCACGCATATGCCAGCAGCACACGAATCCAGCCATAGCCAAATAAGGAGCTGTTTACCATAAAGAGTGTTTGCCATCAGGAAGGCAGAGGGTAGAAGCCAGAGCCATCTTTAGGGTGCGGCTACACACAGCTCTCTACATGTTTGCATGTTAGTAAAATTTTACAAGTTGCCTAATTAATGCTTAAGCCCTGGTGGAAAGCAAATAAAAATGTTTCTATAACTTTATCTTTTTATAATTTATCTGTTTATTTTCCCATTCACTGCTCCAATGCCCAATTTTCAACATGATTTCTCTTATGCTTTCATGGATTTATTAATTACAGTCCCTGAGGAGGTGACAATGTGGGGAGCGTTTCCTTGAAGTCTCACAAAGTCCATGCCAAGAGTTCACCAGGGATGGGAAAGGCAGGCACGTTCTGAAATACTGAGTTGGGTGCTGCTAACCTGCTCTGATAGACACATCAGAAAAGTCTCATGAATTCAAATAACATTCAAGAACAAAAAGCTGTCACTTCTTCTTTAAAAATAACCGTCTAGCTTATCTGTCTTTCTTCACACTGACAATACCTTCACATAAACAAAAGATACACAATATGGATTGAAAGGCATACTTTACATTTAGGCAAAAGAAAAAGTGAGTGCCTGAAATCATATGATTATATAAGTGGTTAAGAAACAGTAACTTGTCACAGGAAGCTCTCAGAAACATCAAATGGTTGAGGTAGTGCCATGTTTTCAAAGCTTAGAAATTTTTGTCCAGGAGCAATGGCAGGTCATTTATTTTGAAAAAAAAAAATCTACTTTTTAAAATGATAAGCATAGTAACTATTTCTCTTGATTTTTCAAAAAGATCTCCTTGGCAACTCATATTTGGAAGTGAATATAGGAAGTAACGACTGCCATCCATCACAGGACCCTGAAGGGAGCACATGGCCGGTGGTTCATAGAATCCATTTAAAATCTGAGAGAAATTTACATAAGTGTAAAGTACTTGGGCACTTTCTAGAGCTAACAGATTTGCCTGATACACTTAATATTTGTATTTAAGGTAAATCATAAACATAAACACCTATTGTTTACTTATTTCATGTGTGGCACTATCTATAAACTGTAGACAGTAAAATAATAATAATATGATGTATTTATTGTTGTACAATAATTATGATCCAGTGAGAAGTGTAAGGTGTGTTATAATTAACAATATTCTATGCCTAGGAATTATGGGTAGAGTGAAGAGGTAAATGAATTCAGAATGTGCTGAAACATACCTGTAATCCTGGGGATGGGGAGCCCTAGACAGGAGGATTGCTGAGGCTTTGGATCCAACCAGTCTGCACAAACCAAAGAATGCTAGTTTCTTGGGAAGACTCTGTCAAGTGGCTGAGAAAAACATCCAAAGTCAATCTCTATCCCTGAGCATGCATGCACATGCATGCGTGTGCATGCATGTTTGTGTGTGTGTGGGCCACATACACACACACACACACACACACACACACACACACACACACACACATGTACGTACACACACACACATACACACATATGCACCCACACACACACTATTAAGGATCTTGGGATAAGAAACAGTTATAGTTTGTGTAGGATGAAAATTAAAAATAATCTCTCACTGAATCATTAAGAAGTCTTTCAGTGAGGAGTTTTGCTGCAGGCAGAGCCAGGGGAATGAAGATATATATGAATGGGAGAGAAAGCAAGCACAAGGTTTTTGTGGGAATTTTCAGCACATCTCTCACTAGCTGGTTGTACTTCTAGTCTCCCAATTTCTGAGGAGCTTTGTTCTGTTCAATGGCCTTGTCCAACAAGAGACACATTTTTGGAACAGCTTAATAAGCTCTTTAGATTGAGTGGGACTCAGGGAGTCCTTTACAGTAAAAGACGAAGAAATTCATTTAACCTCAGAAACTCTCACATAAACCTAAGAAATGCAAGAAGACTCCACCTCACAAGAGTCATACCATAAAACTTCTGAGTCTGTATGACAAATTCTATTGTGTTATTATATGATGAGCCTACTTCATTGACAAGGTATATAAAACTTCAGTCTAACATAGATTTGATTTTATAGTATATAATTATTCTGTTATATTTCTCCTAAATATGTTACTAACATGTTAAGATCATATCAATGATAAGAATTAAGTCTATTATATAAATACACACTTGTAGATATGTGTATTTGTATGCATCATTCAATTATATGTGTATTAGACACTGAGTCTTGTATGTGAGTTGAAAATATCCCTTAATAGTTACAACAGAACTATCAAAATATTAAGGTGATAATTAAACTACTTTAAACTAATTTTTGACTGACTTCCGTAGTTTCATTAGAGTAAGACATATTTACACTTGATTATTTTCATATTTAAGAAATAACAACTTGCCAATCTTCTTAAGTAATGAGAAAAACAGACTGGTCATAGTCTATATCAACTGTTGTTTACTAAATAAAAGCAAAATTGAATGGTAATAGAGGAATGCTTAATGATGTCCATACTTATAATAAATGAATAAAGTATAGAAATTTGAGAATGCATTTTCAAAATAATCAGCTTATTATGTGTCTGCACATTCTTGTACTTCTATGCCTTTTCTTTTTAAATCTCAGGAAAGACTATGAAAGCATTGAATATACAACAGAACGTACAGTAAATGTTCCTTTTTAATCTTGATTTTGTTTGTTGTCAGCTTGGTAGGCAAGAAAACCAAGAAGATTCTTAATAGAGTCACAAAAATTGTGTTCTCCAAACTTTGAGACTTACAGGTAGAGTCCTAGAACATGAAGAGCTTTTGCTAAAACCCATAATGAACAGAGCAGAGAATATTGTGCTTAGCTGGGAGTGCAACTTAGCACACTCCAGATCTAGGCATGGTGGATTTGGAGACCTTGTTGAATACTTTGCTTATTGCCTGAAGTAGTGAGCAGTTTCCTGCTCTGAGTTGAGACTGCTGTGAACATGAAGTTTGCCTTCCCAAAGGAAACCAGATAGAGAGACACAAATGCACCCCATCCTACTCCATGTTGTTGGGGGGAGTAGAAAAGTAGAAACACAGTGAATGACTGGACCAGGTTCTGTACACATCTCATGGAGAATCACATTGAATAACCAATGAGACATGGTGACATATTAAAAGGAAATGCCACTATAGAAGGATCTTGAGATTAAAACTTTCTGTTGCTCTCAAGGTCAGAAGGATACTCCAAATATCTAAACATTTATTTAGGCAGTTGTGTGTTGACATAAAGGATACACTATCTACAGTTGTTACTTATTTGTTTCAGAAGCAAGTTCAGGTTTTTGTTTAAATACAGAATTTGTCTGTGGTGGGGTGTTTAGATGGAACTATTACAAACACTTATCTTCCAAATAAAGGTAACAGCCAAAAGAACTTCCACATTTTTTTGCTGTCACAATTTGACGTCATAAATTAGTGCCTCGTTCAGCCATCATCAAAAAGGTTTTTTCTTCAGTAGATGATAACAAATACAGAGAGCCACAAGTGGACAATGAACAGTTTTAAATAGAATATCTTGATCAAATCCCTCTCCTCAGAGCTTAGGGAATTCTGAGGAATAGAATGATTGTAAGAGCCAGTGCGAGTGGGAAACACCAAGGACACAAGGCATTCTAGACACAATAGGACTATTGCACATATGAACTCAAAGATATTGTGACAGAATGCAGAAGACATGCACAGGTCTAAGACACTTGATTAGTTTTCTCCAATGTAGTCTCACTAGGTATATAAACCACACTCAAGGGCAGGCATCGTGCCTAGCAGTAGATCTTTAACACAAAACAAACCCAATGGTACTTTTGGACTTTGTTTCATAAAGCTTTTTCAAGATTTCTTTTTTTTCCAAACTTAGTGGTTTTTTATTTATATATTATGGCTTCTAATTTTGTTTTTATGGGTTTTCTGTGTTTGGGTTGTGTGTGTTTCAGTGTCTCAAAGACTTTTCTTGTGCTTTTTCTTTGACTTTTTTTCTGCGTATTTGTTTTTATTTTATATTATTATTATTATTATTGTTATTTATCACTTAGATTCTTGTTTGTTATCAAATGACAGAGAGAAAACAAAATGGGTTTGGATGGGCAGGGAAGTGGAGAGGATTTCTGACTAGTTGAAGGAGGGGAAATCATAATCAAAATATATTGAATGAATAAACATTTTTCAATTAAAAATGTTTGCTGTAATAGAAATTTTGTTCAGTTTTACTTTTGCCAGACATATCAACTGAGAAATTTTCAAACTTTGTCTTCTGTTCCACACCTTTGTGTGTAGTGGAATCTGTTGACTTACTACTGCATTGTAACATCCTGATCCTTTACGGCAGCAGGACTGTGATTCAGTGCCCAAGTCTGCTCAGCAACTGCTATATTCTCCATGTTTAATGGATTAGTGGTGAGTCCCTGTATCTTGGGTTTCAAAATATTCAGCTAAACCCCATATCATCTTGAATTACTGTGTGTTGCAATTCTAGATTTTTATAACAGATACACAGTCCATCTCTTATGAATGTCTGCTGTATGTTGACTTTTTATTATGTATTTAACAAGTATCAACATAATTAATTAATTAAAGTGTATGCCCCTCTCATTTGGAGGCCCTTCTAAAGGCCATTAGTGGAAATAAAAAAAGATGAAATTCATACTCTAAAGAATGGTTCCAAAACTGACCCAGTTAAAATGGAGTACAATAGAATGTCCATTCTAGGCAAGGCAATGGGGATAGAAATAAATCAGCTTGACAGTAGAGAAGTTTCGAGGATCACTACATTTAAAAATCAACCTATGCCAATATTTCTCCCCAAGACATCACTCATTGCTGTCCAAGTATTTGTACTGCACAACATCTCACCCCCTCAATACAGTGACATAATTAAGATCAATTATGCCATTGGTTTAAGTGAGTCCAGTGTTGTTTCTGGTGCCCTTGGGGTTTAATCTATCCTATTTTGTTAATTCTCTCTAAAACATCATCTGATACTGAATTGTCAATTGTTCTCAGGCTCCTCATGGTTGTGATCAATTTCATAGACTTCCCTTATTATGTGAACTAGACTAGACTTTTGAGACATACTATACATTACTTTGTAGAAAGACCTTCATTGAACTGCAGTTTTCTGATATTTTATGTGATTTAACCAGGTCTGTGATATTTAGGAAGAGTGACCACCCTTGTAAGAAACTAGATCCCCACATCATATAAAAATTAAGTCATATACTATTACATATCATATGACTGTTAATACCTGTCTCCACAGTGACAATTCTCTTTCCCCGCTTTAAAATGTTCTGTTTTCAGAAGTATGTCACTGTGTCTCCATTACAATGGAAGAACAGTATATATGGATTAAAATTTCTCTGCCAGGGAATGTGCTTAAAATATCTTTACATTTCTTTTGAGTTCTCTCATTTGATCCATATGTTACTTTAAAATATATTGCTTAATCACTAAATGCTTTTTTTTGAAAATTTTAACTGTCTTTCTAGTATTTGTTTTATTTTCATAATATTCAAGGATCATATTTGTACAATATGTACTTTCTTTTTTAATTTTCATTTTTTATTATTAAATTTTCTATTCATTTTACATACCAACCACAGATCTCCCCTCCTCCCTCTCCCCTCCTCCCAGCCTTCTCCCCCAAACCACCCCCCATTCCAACCTCCTCCAAGTCAAGGTCTTCCATGGGGAGTCAGCAGAGCCTGGTATATTCAGTTGAGGCAGGTCCAAGCCCCTACCTGCTGCACCAAGGCTATACCAAGGCACTAGACTCCAAAAAGCCTGCTCATGCACAAGGGATGGATCTCAATCCCCCTGCCTAGGCGCTCCAAAATAGTTCATGCTAAACAAATGTCTCACATCTCCAGAGGATCTAATCCAGTCCCATGGGGACTCCACAGATATTGGTCCACAGTTCATGGGTTTCTTCTACTAGTGTGGCTGGTCATATTTTCTTAAGTATTTCAAGATCATTATGCTATTCAGAATGTATTTGTTAATGTTATGTATAACTTTCAGATTAAAGACCTAATCTATTGTTAATTAACGGATATTTTGTATGTCCATAAAAATAGTGGTGATTACTTTATTATTTTTGCAGTTATGGGAATATAATCAACAATTCCACTCATATTAGGGAATACATCTGAATATACACTGATCCTATAATCGTGTTGAATAATGGTGGGGATAAAGTCATCAGTATGCATGTAAATTCCTGCCTGATTACTGTGGCTGTTTCTGAGAAACTTAATGAATTTAGCATATAACTGGATTATTTTATACCTCCTCATACTTCATTAGCTTTGCCTCATAGATTTTCATACTATGTTATTAGATGCTTACATATTAAAGATTCTCATGCATTCTTTAAACTAATGCCATTATTAATTTTAGTTCCCCCTCTTGTTCCTGATGCTTGTCCCATTTTAAAATACGTTTTGTGATTAATATAGCTACCCCACATTCAAAGATTAATATGGTATAGCTTTGCCTACCCCCTTACTTTCATTATGTTTTTATGTTTACAGTGGGTTTAAATAAACATTATGCAATTAGGTCTTGATCTTTATTTCCCCAAATGATATTCTGTTTTTATTGGCATAATCAGACTTGTGCATCTAAAATGATATTTTTCATGGTTGGTCGAATATCTGCCATATTTGTTTCTCAATGCACTTCTTCCTTTTATTATCTCATACTCATTTCCTGCTTAAACAGTTTAATGCAGTATTTAGTATAATTCCATTTCCTTCTTTTCTTAGGGTGCTAATTCTATACCTTTAATCATTTCTATAGTCTCTATATAGTCTAGTACCATAATTTTCCAGACAACCAGTCTTTTTAAAATAACACACTTTTTTTGTATACAATATGAGTACTTTAGCAAAGAGTTTCCCCAGTACTTACCTCTCATTCCTGTGATTGTTCCTGTTCAGTTTCATATCATATTTTAATATTACTCAATACAACCTGAATTTTAAAGCCTTCTAGCAGTGTTATCTACTAGAACAATTAAGGATTTAAAAAGAGAGAGCTAACTTAATGTTTACATAAAAACTTAAAAAGAGAGAGCTAACTTAATTTTTGCTTCTTAGTATTCACTATGTACTTTTTATTTAGTTCTGGGCTCTGACCTCCAGCATTTCTGTTTTTCCCCTGTGATGAGATCCCAGGATTTTCGTTTGTCTTAGAAAGCCATTCCCCCTCAGTTTTGCTGCATAACAGTTCTGCTTTGTGTATCCCAGAGTGGAGATGCTATTCTTGCACTGTGAACATTTCACACCATTCTTTGTTTGATTACAGGTTAGTTCTTGCTCTTCTGTAAATCAGTATTTCCATTTTCATTTCTTTTAAGTTATTTTTTTTAATTTTCCTTTTCCCCCTAATTTAACACTGTGATTATTCATAGGTTTCTGTTGTTTACTTGGCATTTACTCTGTTCTCTCTCCTCTGAGCTTCTGGAATAACTAATTTATTATATGCTTTGGATTTCAGGAAATCCCATGTCATTATTAATGTGAATTTTTCATTCCTTCCTTCCCTTGTTCTTCCAGGATTCTAACAGGCCATTTGTGACACATTTCTTGGTTGGCCCACACTTCTTACATGTCTTCTATCTCTCCCTCACCCCCAGCTTACCCTTGCTTTTATTTTTTCTTCAGTTGAAAATATTACATTGAACAAATTACACTTATTGATTCTTTTGCTCTGTGTGCCTAGTCCACAGATGGCCTGCCAGAGGTATCCTTCCTTTGTAATACAGCAGGTTTATTTCTAGCACTTCCTTTCAGTCCCTCTTAAAATTCCTCTCTGCTTATGCAATCCATCTGTTCTTACATGTTGTCTACTTCCTCCAGTGTGCCCTGTAACATATTTATGATACTTACTTAAATTACTTTTCTGATACATGCTTTTCCCCCCAGACTGTGTTTGGCCTTTCCTTTATGCTTGTGTGGTAATGCTTTTGTTGTACTCGGTGCAAAGCTCAATCATTAAGAGACACTGTGTCAAGCAAACATTCTCTGTAAAGTTTTAACTCTAATCTGGATAAGGGTTGGGCCATATCTAATGTCAACTTTCAAGTGTCAGAAACCTATTCTCATGGTTTTGTCTTGTTCCTCATTATACCTCTGAGGATTTTAAATTCCTTCTTAGGAGGCATGTGAATCATATTGCTATTTTAATCCCTAATTAATCACTAGGAACTGGATCTTGTGTAAAGTGCCAGTAAAATTAGTGTAGAGTAGTGCTTTATGATCGCATATTCACCGTCCTATGTGAAGGATTCCTTAGTTACACAAAGTAAACAAATGTCATTTAAATGAAGTCATGGGGTTAGAGACATCAAAATTAGAAGCTGAAAAATATTGATTTGAGGAAAAATAAGATATATGAGTAAACAGCTTCATCTTGGAAAAATGTGCCATAGTTTAAGAGACATTTGTTTGAAGAGATAGCAGGATATGAACTATACATGATTTTTTATTAAATTTAACTTCTCTTCTTTAGTTAGAAGGGCAAAATGTAGATGTCAGAGATTCTAAACTGATGAAACTTTTGGAGTCTTGCACAATAACATATTGCAAGTTAGCCATTTGTATGCTATATGTGTAGAGCTTAGACTGAGCAATAACAAACACAGCTCAGTGTGAACACATGCATGCTCAGCTTTGCTCTGGAAACAATGCCTTTTGCTCCTAAGTATAACTCAGCCAGGTATTTAAAGCACAAGGTGGAATGATGATGTATCAAAAGAGAACCATTTTTTTTTAAACGAGGAAAGTCAAGGCATTAATTGTATCTTGCCATGAAGATAATAGAATAAGAGTGTTTCCAGATGTCTGCTAAGGAATTTTGCTTTGAGATAGGCACTTCTTTTTCCCAGTTTTCATCTTTCATTTGGATCTATTTCATTTAACTTACTTGTCTTTGTTACTCTGAAGTTTCACAAGTGTGTGCACATGTATGTGTGTGTGTGTGTGTGTGTGTGTGTGTGTGTGTGTAAAATCTATTCATACTGCTTTAGCAGAATACTTGTTCATTCTATGGCTGACTTTTATACTGAAACATAAAGTTTTCTTACTAGTTTTTACATTCAGTTTTTTAAGAGCTTATTTGATGTTCTATGCTTTCAACTTGGTTTTTTGGAATCTTTTTATAAGTGCCAGCACTTACAATGAGTATATAACCAAATTTACCAATCATTTCTATCTCCCAACCCAGTTTATATATTTTGATGCATAGAATTTTTATGATTTGATCCTTAAATGATCTTTCATATTTACTTCTGACTTTAACTCTATATTCTGGATTGAAGATAAAAATACTGTAATTTTTGTGAGCAATGATAAAAGATAGAAATGTGAATTCCTATTTCCTCTGAAATGTCCTATAGCCTAACCACTCCATGTACATTTCATCTCTGAAATTATTTAACAGTCACTGTTGTAGATAATTTTAGTTAAAATGCTTATCCCATCATTAAATGGTGGGCTTTTCAAATTTAATCTCTATTTTGTTTTAAAGATACTGCAACCTAAATCAGAAACATTAATGAACAATTTAGGGCTTAACTTAAGCCATCCTACAGTTTTTCTCAGGAATCTTATTGAATATCCCATTGATTCAGTTTTCCTCTTTAAATGTTTCCCTACAGATGGATGCTAACTTATCTCTTATATTTCCCATCATACTTTGTTTGCTCTTTGTTGCCAATATGTACCTCCATAATTCTTCTGAGAAGACCCACTCATTGGCCTACAGACAGTTCCTGGACATTCTCCATTTGTCAAGAGAAGTGCCCAGAATGATCAGCCGAATGTACATCATTAGTTTATTGGTGAAATTATTTAGGCCACTCCAGGTAGTTAAAAGGGAGGTTTATTTTGTGGGGTAAATTACAATGAAGGGGTAGGTTGCAGGGTCTGGCAAAGGTATAGTGCAGTCCGGCAGTGTTCTCTGGAGAACTCTGCTCCGTCTCCCTCCAGCGTCCAGGGGTCCTGGCTCTGGCACGCACCTCCCTTTCCAATCCTCCATCTTCTGTTTCCTTCTCCGCCCTGCCTTGTGGGCGCGACCATTACCGAAGCCTCAAAGGGGGTTTGAACTTCCCGGCCAATGCTGGGATGGCTATCCACTACATTAGTTGGCTCCCATAAATTTTATTTCAAAAAGTCCATAAATAATAATCATTTTTCCTGGTTTCTAAAAATATTGCTTTCTAGGATTCCTATTTATTCATGATGTTAGCTCTTCTGAACCTGTAGAGTTTCATAATTATTGTGTTTTAAAGATTATTTGTAAGCTTTATGATGCATTTCTTTTTTTCTCTAATGCTTACATTATTCTGCTTCTTTACAGTGTGATGAGGACCCTGGATCAGGCACATGGAATATGGGTATTCAATCACTGGGCCCCTGAAAATCCTGGGAAAAATGTTTAGTAGTTATATTCATTTTTTTATTTTAGTTGAATTTTAGAAGCATTAATTTCAGCTTAGCAAATATGTGCTTGGAGTTTCAGAGAAATTATATGCTTGCAAATAAATGAATGTAAGATTGTTTTCCATCATTCAATTTATCATACTATTTTATTTTATTTAGAGTATTGAGTTACTGTTGAAGTAATCAAACCTTCCCAAAACAATCTTCATTAAGCTTTTGTGTAAACACTCATAATTTTTAACAGAAAACATTTGAAAGAATGAGTGAACAGAAAGAAAGTTGAGGACATTATTACATTTCCACAACATGCTTTGGAAAGCCACTTGCATATATTTGGATTGAAAATTGCCTAAACTGGAGAAGAAGTTAGATAATATCTAAAATGATTGCATATCATATAAATATGGAATTTTTGTTCTGTTTATTTTGTTACAGGTATCTGTTAATTAATTTTTAAATTATTTAGAATCTTTGGGTTTTGTATATAAACCAAATCATCTTAAATGATTGTGTATGTTTAGGCAGGCTCACAGAAGCACAAGGTTCATGGTCATTAGACTTCATTTCTTCTCTTTAGAGCTGAGCATGAGGACACAGTGACAATGTAAGGGACACTACAACACTGTGACTCTGTAAGAGACACTGACTGGGTCTGAAGAGGGGCTTAGCAGTTAAGAGCACTTTTTGCTCTTCTTGAGGAATCCAGTTTGGTTTTTAACACCCATCCAGATTTTAGAAAGTTACATTTATCTGACACTAAGGTTTTCATTCACTAAGCTTCTGTTTCTGTCTATGACTTTTTGCCCTTTAGATTTCATTTTTTTTTATTTCCTATTTTTCAAAAATATATTGTTCTATATATTTAGTATTTTGACTTTATGTGATGAAAGGATTTCTATTTCTGGCTCAGTCTACTTGGTGTTCGGAAAGCTTCTTGTACTTTTATATGCATCTCCTACTTTAGCTTAGTAAAATTTTCTTCTATTATTTCATTGAAAATACTGTCCTGGCTGTTAAGCTTAGATTCTTCTCCTGGTTCTATTCCTATTATTCTTTTTGTTTGTTTGTTTGTTTGTTTTTTCATTTGTTTGTTTTTTGAGAAAGGGTTGCTCTGTGTAGCTTTACACTATCTTCCTGTAACTCACTTGGTATCCCAGGCTGGCCTTGAACTCACAGAGATTCGCCTGGCTCTGCCTCCCAAGTGCTGAGATTAAAGGCCTGTGCCACCACTGCCCAGCTATTCCTATTATTCTTATGTTTTGTCTTTTCATAGTGTTCTAGATTTCCTAGATGCTTTGTGCCATAATTTAATAATAAAATTTAATGTTTTTTGGTTGATGTATCTAGTTCCTCTATCATATCTTCTATGCCTGAGGTTGTCTCTTCCAACTCTTATATTTTGTTGGTGATGCTTTCATCTATAGTTTCTTTCCTTACATAGATTTTCCATTTCCTGAATTTCCTCAGTTTGTGTTTTCTTTATTGTTTCTATTTCATTTTCAGGTCTTGATCAGTTTTATTAATTTTCTTCAACTGTTTTTCCCTTTGGTTTTTCTTAACAGATTTATTTACTTATTATTTAAGAACCCCTATTATCTTCATAAAGGTTATTTTAAGGTCTTTACTGCTGCTTCAGCTGTGTTGGAATATTCAGTGCTTGATGCAGTAGGATAACTGGGCTCTGGTGGTGACATATTGTCCTGGTTTTTAGTGATTGTGTTCTTAAGCTGGTGACTAGGTATCTGGGTTTGGAGTGCCAATTTCTTGGTTTGGTCTATTTTTGGACAGATTTTTGTTCCTTGTTTTCTGTTTCCTTTCCGTTCTTTTGGCCTGTGGTTGAGCAGGGGGTCTCCTCTCTAGTTTGGTGCTGGACACGGTGATAAGGAGAGGGGAGGGATATGGGGATAGTTGTGGGAATATCTGAAAATAGAGGATGTTGCAGGCAGGCAGCCTATTTGGTGTCTGAGGGGGTTGGAGGCTGGAACACAGTGTAGGGTGCGGCTGAAGATTGGATCTGTTGGAAGCTTGTGTGTGGAAAAGGTCTCAGGCCTGACAGTTTATTTGATCTTCTGGCAGGTGTGGCCTGTGGTTTGGCAGGAAGTATCTGTCAAGGAAACCTAGTGAATGGGAAAGCTCTGTAGGTTGGTGACCCAACTGTTCTTCTCTTTCAGACTTTTTTTTTTTTTAAGTGAGGATTGAACCCAGGACCTTGCACTTGCTAGGCGAGCGCTCTACCACTGAGCTAAATCCCCAACAACCCAACTGTTCTTCTCAACAGGTGTTGTTCTAATATGTTTGCCTTTAAAATTCTTTCTTTGTTCTGTACATTTAGTGCTTTAATTATTATATGTGTGGAGAATTTCTGTCCCAGTTAAGTCTGTGTGGTGTACTACATGCTTCTTGTACCTTTATAGAAATCTCCTTCTTTAGGTTATAGAAATTTTCTATGATTTTGTTGGAAACATTTTGTGTGCCTTTGTCCTGGGTTTTTTCTCCTTCTTTCATTAATATTATTCATAGATTTGGTCTTTCATAATTTCCCAGATTTTCTGGATGTTTTGTGCCTGGTTGTATTTTTTCTTTATATTTTTTTTTTTTGGCTTTAACATTTTCTTTGAGGTATATATTTTTTTCCATCTTGTCTTCAGTGCCTGAAATTATCTCTCTGACTCTTCTGTTCTGTTAATGATGCTCACCACCAAAGTTTTTCTCTGACTCCTAATTTGATCATTTCCAGTTTTACCTCAGTTTGGGCTTTCTTTAGTGATTACATTTCTTTCATTTCTTGAATTGTTTTCTTTAATTAATTTCTTTTTATTCCATTGTTCATTTGTGACCTACCTTTCCATTGTATTGTTTACCTACTTCATTGCTTTCACTACTTGAGAATGTCTTCTGTAGTTCAACATAACAAGGATATTTTATTACAGTAATGACAATTTCCCATGCAATGAAAATAGCTACACTAAAGGTCATCTGAATTTTGAAATTTGCAAACTGTTCTCTTATCTATGAAAGAAAAAAGAAACACAACACACACACATATAATTTTAATGCACATTTCTATATTATTTTTGTTCTGAATGTCCATTAAAAGTGTTATCTGGCAAGAGCCATGTGACTTCTTTGGCTAACAAGGCCTGAGAAGAGCATGAACAGCTCTCTTTATGACAAGACCCTGGAGACCCTGACCCACTTGTCAAAGACCTCTAGACAGATCGACCCATAATTCCAGGGAATGACCCCAGGAACATACGTGCTATCTGCTTCCCTTGCTTTCGGCCACACAGCCCACTTGAATGAATGAATCAGAGTAGGTCATAAAGTTTAAGGTTACATATTTGCATAACTGTTCTAGAAACAAGGCTTTTAACCACAAGAATCTTTGAGATATTAAATAGAAGGTAATCTCGGGAGGTAATGGCAACAGTCTAGAGACAGGGAATGAAGTAAAATCACAGAACCCAAAATCCTCTCATTTCCAATAACTGTGTTAATACTGTAAGAAGTTAAGAGAGGCAGACATAAAGGCAAGAGATAAACAGTGCCAACTACTAAGAGTAAGTTTCCAAGTAATGTAGCCTATAGGAAAGTGGGAAAACTTGATATGTCCCCAGAGGAGGTAGAGTAATACAGAATATAGAATGGATTAATCCAGATTTGACTAGTGAGTTGATTGTGAGAACCCTGACCCACCAGTTGTAAACATTAACCACTAGAGACAAAGCTGACTCTTACACTATGTGACACTGTAACTACAAATGCTGCACACTGAGCACACTGTTCTTCATGTAGGTGTGCTAATTAGAAAAATTCCTCTCTAGCTTGCAGGCTGCTATGCTTCCAACAGTAGAGATGTCGATCAAAAACGTAACTGTTAGTGGTGGGAAAGTTGGGGGACAGAAGGAAAAAAAATGCAAGGAAAAAACTGGTAATTATTGTAAGCATTTTTAGAAACCTAGGAAGTAAAAACCAACTGTAAAACTATCCATGAGTACCATTGAAACTGTATAGATAAAAACAGTCCAGGCTATCTGGGGCCATTTTTTTCTTTAACAACAGGTGGTCACAATTTATTCATGGGGCCAACTTCAAACATCCATCCCAGATCATCGAACCCATCTGGACAAGGCTCCAAGCAATTATTTATTAGTGCTTCATACTGTCTGGTTTCTAATAATTTAGATTGAGGTCAGCCTGGTCTATGAAGTGAGTTCCAGGACATCTAGAGGTGTTACATAGAGAAACTCTGTTTCAAACAAATGAAAGGAAAGAAGAAAGGAGGAAGGAAGAAATGAAGGAAAGGAGGGAGGGATGGAGAGAGGGAGGGAGAGAGGGAGGAATAGAAGTTAGTAATGAACAGATCTAAATGAAAAATATATGATCAGAAACTCAAAACAGAAGAATCAGTAAAATAGTGGTTTTGTACTTATATTATTTCTGATACAATGTATGTGAGTTTTCTACACCAGAATGCCAACTAGGAATAAGGTAACTTAGTATGATTCTGACACTAGTGACTCAAATTATCCCTGATCATTCAGAAGAAAGGCTAGGCCTCAATTCAGACTCATTTTTAGTGTCAGATGCCAAGGACACATGAACAACTCTCAGGCCTTTATAAGCTGAAGTTTCTAATAACCCTTCTCCCGATGTTTGAGAATTTGATATAACAGCTCACATAGGGAAGAGACTTTCATAATTAATAATAGAAATTATGATAAAATTATACAAAATCATCAAGATAAAGGGGAAAATGAGATATTGTCCACAAGATCTCAAACATCTGACTATGTTGGTGGGATACCTCAACCTTGGAACACATTGGTGCATGAAGTAACAAAAGTTCTCTTGGTCACATTTGGAGCTGCTTATAGAAGGCTATAATAATACAAGCATTCGGAATTAAGAATTCAACCAGCTGCCCTACCATTATCAAGATATTAGTACAGGGTTGAATTTTCCAATGTTATAATCAAGTCTTGTGTTAATTGCTATCTTGCTCCTATCTTTGATCTATCCACACACACAGAAAATATGCTTTTAACTAAGTACTGTCCTATTACTCAAAAGGTCAAGTGGACATTATTCTTGGTAGGCCCATTACTCAGAAAATTATAAGTATTTTGGGAACTCTATGACAAACACCAATTGTTAGAAAAAAAAATCCATGTACCTAGCACTCCTATAACAGTTTTTTTTTTCCTGTCAGGAAAAAAATGTAGAAATCAAATCCACATTTCTTAATTCTTCTAATGTATTAGTATCTACAAACCTATTATCTGCTTATTAGTTTCATTTCTAAACAAATAGATATTCAAGCAGCATTTCCTTCTCTTTTTTCAAGTGAGATATAACAAACCAAAACCCCAATTGTAAGACAAATAAATATAGTTCACTTCTCAACTAATCAATTCACAAGCAGATTATAAATGTCTATTAATCACTAAAGTAGAGGAGAAATAATAAATACTTAGATATTACATCAGTGTCATTTTTTTTTACATTAGGTGGTTTTAATTGTCTTTTTGAAATTGTACTCATATGGTTAAATTTTCCTTCATTAGGGAATGATATCATGAATGAGTATTTGGAAGCCTTGGACAATGTGCTGAAGTTGGTTATCCCATTCTACCATGTGGGATCAAGGGATGATCACTAGCTTGGTTGAAAACATGGTTACAAACTAAGCCATCTTTCTGGCTCTTTATTTTTTCTTACTGTTCATATGATAAATATGGTTTTTATTTAAAAGTTCCATAGATATTTTTATCTAGTAACTTTCATGTGTATATATAGTTGCAAAAATTATATTTTAATGATTCATACATTTTAATGTGTTTACTGGCTTCGTGGTGTATTATATTTTGATGTAATTGTCCTCCAATTAAGACAGTCATGTGGAAAACATGGCACAGCAGAATGAACCCTTTGTTAGATGTTGCCCAGTAGCTTTCCAAAAGCATCTAGTCTTGTTTATACAAAACAAAGGTCTTCACTCTAAACAGTGGAATCACCGCTACAGTTGATTGCTCTACTCCACTGAAGTCCCCGCTGTGACTCAGAAGTCTCTTCTACATATGCTTTCATCACAGAGCTTTCAGAAATGGACTCGCATAGATCAGATAAATTGCATTAAAATTATTTCTAATCTAAATTTTTTGTCTTCTTCTAATATGCATCATTCTGTCCTTGCTTGTGTAAAAATTCATGCTGATTCTTTTCATTTTCTTTTCTTGCTTACAATGTGTGAAGCAGCTTTGATCAGTCTAATTAAAATTTCTGTGAAGAGCAGGAAACAAAGAGTCTGATAGGAGGCTGTCTGAAGTTGTTTGAGATGATGCTAGTGGCAAGGCTCTAACTTTCTACGTGCCCTCAAGTGTGTGCAGACCAAAGCAAAGAAAGTACTTGGGTTTTCCAAAGTAAAAGTAGTATTAAGCTCTATCACACTGGTGACTTGTAAAATCTATCTGACAAATCGTCATGTTAATATGTTGGGAAAACAATTTTAATGATGACAGGAATATCTACACGTAACTAAGTTTGAAATGGAACAAAGACTTTAAAAGTTAAATGAAACAGGATGGATACAATCGTGAACTTTATTCTTATTTGAAAACTACTTTAGAGAATCAGAAAGAAAACAAATGCAGACCAATGTGAATAGTGAATAAAGGACAAGAGTAAAGCC